>NW_027176329.1:7882518-8360018 GCF_023349555.1 Cebidichthys violaceus | reverse complement strand
TGGCTTATTCGTCATGAACTCTAAGTTCTAATGTAAAGAAGTTGCTTCTGTTTAATCACAACATCTTTCAGATATTTTATGTTTGAAAAGGCCTTTCATAACACAGTTTTAAGGCCGTGTTAAGAGAGACTTTAACAATGTTTTTGGGCTTGACGCCCCTTGAAGGAAACCCTGTGAGCTTTTTGACCACTTGTAGTGCTATGGAGCAATCCTTTTCGAGTGAGTCCCCTTTTCATTTGCATCCAGCACACGCATGAGCATGCACAGCAATGCAATAAATATTCCTGTTGCTGGTTTCACACTAGTCCACTGATTGACAGTTAGTGGCAGCATTGTGCTAATAATCACCCCCAAAGGCAATGAAGAAAAATATAACACTATTGTAGATATTCAAAACATCACATTTGCAATTGGCTTTGTCTTATGGGGAAGAAAATGCACTCAACCAATTTGCTACATCTCAAGGATAGACTAAATGCATTTTGGTGCATTGGTCCACTTAATGTTAACATAACTTGTATTTGTTTATAATAAAAATCACAGGCTACTTGTAATCCTTCTCACAGTGTCCACGGCAAGTAGAGGTTTCCACACCATAGATTTTATATTATAAAATAAATAAAGCCGCACATTTTGACACCTTAAACACATTCAATGAATTACAGTGCCTCCACTAACTTGTGTGTAGTGAGCTACTGGGACCTTGCATGCTCTGAAAGGCAGCCTTTTCTGACAGCAGGCATACACATGTTGGACAACACACACACACACGACACACACACACGACCATGCACACACATATATCCCTGGACAGTTAGGCCTAATCCCAGGTTTACATTGTTAGGACAACAGGGATAATCCTGCTAACAGGGTGTTTATCTAGAAACTGCAACCACTGAATCCCCAACACACACAGTATTGACCCGCAGAGAGAGAGAGAGAGAGAGAGAGAGAGAGAGAGAGAGAGAGAGAGAGAGAGAGAGAGAGAGAGAGAGAGAGAGAGAGAGAGAGAGAGAGAGAGAGAAAGAGAGAGAGAGAGAGAGAGAGAGAGAGAATTCAGGACATCCAGGAAAGATGAATAAAGAGAAGACAAAAGACAGAGAGATGGAGGAAAGGGGGTTGGAAGTAGGAAGAAAAAGGTCTGTGCTGTCAGGTATGCAGATGAGAGCATGATGGCATCAATGCAGGAGTGGACATAGCCAGTCCCTCAGGACCACACCATCTAGAACACACATACCTAATGGCACACCAAAGAGCATGAAAGCCTACATTAGAGATAGAAAACATGTATCATAAACAGAACAAAATAAGATCGTATGGGTCGAGATAGAGACTTTCTGGTCAAACACATGAACTCAAAAGAAACTTGATGAGCACATTTAAAGGAACTCGTACTTTAAAGCAATAGTCTATAAGCTAAATTCTTTATTTTTAATTGAAACAACATTGTCTATAGGGCCAAGTGTTGATTTATGTGTTATTTTGCACTGTACTTTCAATTAGCCTTGTGACAGACTGGTGCCCTGTCCAGGGGCATATGGAAGATATAGAAAATGAATTAATAAATGGACTTTCCTGGCGTTCCCCCTTTAAATCATGTAGAGTGTCCAGTCCTGTTACATCTTTTGTTCAGATTTCTCAATGAAGTTTAGACTTTATGCTAATAACACGTTTCTACGATTGTATGAGGAAATGTTGAAGTTAATGAAAGAATGTAAAAACAATTACTGTGGGCAATAAACTTTACGGCACGATACAGCCTGATCATGTCGGTCTACAATACATCCATCTAGTCTTGTGGTGGTGCTATCAACAAGAGAAATCGGAAGCTTTATCATAAATCAAAATGCTGTAGGTATCTTTGGAGGTACACCTGTTAACGCTATAGCGTCAACCAGCAATCTGGCCTAATAGTTTACTGTCAATAGGCGTCTACATATTTGCTTTCCCAACTAGCTACCATTTGCAGCACTGCTATGCTTGCTAATTTTTCAGGCTTATCTTTGAAGTAGCTACCTCATCGGCTTACTGACTGCCTACGATGAGTATTCACATCAGGCTTATGTGAAACTAGATATTATAAAAGAGTTGAAAAGAGTTTGAGCTGCACTATGAGCCGAGAAAATTACATTTAATGGAACTAGGCTACATCAAAAAGTTTGCCTCAATACAAGTAACATTCTACTATTAAAAATTAAGCTATTTAATAATCTGCACAAATGAAACCGAATGTTCATGACATCTAACCACTAACCAACAAAAGACACACTGCACGACACACTCATTCATACACGCAAATCGTCTATACTTTCCCTGGAGGGGCTCAAACTTAAGTGGCTAACTGCCATTCCGGTATCTAATGCTGCCTGTCGGAGTATTGCGCTGGCTGGCATTAACTTCCTGTTGGGGGAGGTTTAAGGGCGGCAGGGGGGGATATCGGCAGAACAGCGCGCAAGCTTAAGCATGCATGTCAGGGCCGGGGGACGCTCCCTGAGCCAAATGCCAGTCTATAGATCGCAGAGGGGACTAAAGATCACATCATCGTCCACCCGGACACGGGTGACATCGGACAGCGGACGTGGGAGAGAAGAAGGACCAAATGATCCCAGCCAGGACGAGCCATTATAGACAGCCGCTGTCATTACAGGGCAAACATGCACCCGTACGAGTGCACAAACGCACACACACGGAGTAACACACACACGTACACGAGCCGTGACGACGACGTTATAGACAAGCGCTGTCATTAGAAGAGTCTCTGTGGAGCTCAAATGATAACGAGCTAGGGGGAGTAGGAGGAGGGGCGTGTTGATGAGGGTGACTGTCCAGCTGTCTGCAGGTGAGCATTTGGTGTTGGAGAGGTCAGCTCGCTTTAACACACACACACACACACACACACACACACACACACACACACACACACACACACACACACACACTTATACAATGGACACAGGGTAGAAACTTCAAGCACATATGTCTGCTTTGCTTTTCATTCTCTTTCACTGGCTGATGCTAAAAAATACAGTGCTGTGAAAAAGTATTTGCCCCCTTCCTGGTTTCTTATTTTTTTGCATATTTGTCACACTTAAATGTTTCAGATCATCAAACAAATTTTAATATTAGACAAAGATAACCCGAGTAAATACAAAATGCTGTTTTCAAATGATGATTTAATTCATTAAGGGAGAAAAGCTATCCAAACCTACTTGGCCCTGTGTGAAAAAGTAATTGCCCCCCCTTGATAAATCATGAATCAACTGTGATTTTTTGGAAAGCTGAGTTCAATTTCACTATCCACACCCAGGCCTGATTACTGCCAGACCTGTTGAATCAAGAAATCACTTAAATAGAACCTGTCTGACAAAGTGAAGTAGGCTGAAAGATCTCAAAAAGCAACACATCATGCCGCGATGTAAAGAAATTCAAGAACAGATGAGAAACAAAGTAACTGACATGAATCAGTCTGGAAAGACCCCAGAACTATTTGCAGAATTGTTTTAATTCAGCCACATTGGATGGTTTTCGATCAGAAACGGCTCGTTGAAGGTCACGCCACAGCATCTCAATCAGATTTAAGTCCAGACTTTGACTAGGCCACTCCAGAACCTTCATTTTGCTTTTCTTGAGTCATTCAGAGGTGGATTTGCTGGTGTGTTTTGGATCATTGTCCTGCTGCATAACCAAAGTGTGCTTGAGTTTGAGGTCACGAACTGATGGCTCGACATTCTCCTTCAGGATGTTCTGGTAGAGAGCAGAATTCATGGTTCCATAAATTATGGCAAGTCGTCCAGGTCCTGAAGCTGCAAAGCAGCCCCAGACCATCACACTACCACCACCATGTGTGACTGTTGGTATGATGTTGTTTTTATGAAATGCTGTGTCAGTTTTACGCCAGATGTAACGGGACGCACACCTTCCAAAAAGTTCAACTTTTGTCTCGTCAGTCCACAGAATATTTGCCCAAAAGTCTCGGGGATCATCAAGATGTTTTTTGGCAAATGTGAGACAAGCCTTTGTATTCTTTTTGCTCAGCAGTGGCTTTTGCCTTGGAACTCTCCCATGGGTGCTATTTCTGCCCAGTCTGTTTCTTATTGTTGAGTCATGGACACTGATCTTAACTGAGGCGAGTGAGGCCTGCAGTTCTTTAGATGTTGTTCTGGGGTCTTTCCAGACTGATTCATGTCAGTTACTTTGTTTCTCATCTGTTCTTGAATTTCTTTACATCGCGGCATGATGTGTTGCTTTTTGAGATCTTTCAGCCGACTTCACTTTGTCAGACAGGTTCTATTTAAGTGATTTCTTGATTCAACAGGTCTGGCAGTAATCAGGCCTGGGTGTGGATAGTGAAATTGAACTCAGCTTTCCAAAAAATCACAGTTGATTCATGATTTATCAAGGGGGGGCAATTACTTTTTCACACAGGGCCAAGTAGGTTTGGATAGCTTTTCTCCCTTAATGAATTAAATCATCATTTGAAAACAGCATTTTGTATTTACTCGGGTTATCTTTGTCTAATATTAAAATTTGTTTGATGATCTGAAACATTTAAGTGTGACAAATATGCAAAAAAATAAGAAACCAGGAAGGGGGCAAATACTTTTTCACAGCACTGTATATACTGTTTTCCCATTGATGTGTTTCCCCCTACCTGAACCAACCCTTATCCCTAACCCAAACCACCGAGGGGGGCACTATCATTTCAACAAGAGAAAACACTATTTCACAAGGGAACAGACTCTGACCTAACACCAGCACTTTGAGGGTATGATAAGCTTAACCAGGGTAACTTCAATTTGTTGATATCTAAAAAGTCAACTTTTGTTTGATTTTAGTATTAAAATCTGCAAATTTTTTTGAGTTCTTAACTCTTAAGAAACAAAAAGAAAATGAAACGGCTCACGTACAATGAAGTGCCTTAAAGGAAAAACTAAATAATGCATGCTAATACACTTAAAGAAACAGTTTGTAACATTTAGGGAGATTAATTGGCAGAAATGGAATGTAATATAATATCTATAACTATGTTTGAATCAGTGTTAATCACCTGAAACTGGAACAAGTTAAACTACATTACCTGAAGGTAGATATGCATTCCAAAACCCGGTATTAAACGGGGCCGAGTGCTAAATTATTAAAGACCGGGATATCGATAAGCCCCGACGTTGGTGTTATTAATTAGTACTTTTTAATGTTTTGGTGTAAGTTATTATCACGCTGCAGCACACATCTGCTCTGCTTTCTCTGTCGGGCTGAGCTCCTCCTACTACACACACAAAAACACACACACAAAGCGCAAGCAAAGAGGCCACTGTGGTGAAGTGAACCAGGTGAAGGGAAGGGTACTCCAGTTGACGGCAACCATTCATGTCACTGTACGTGCAATCAAATATTTGTGAGGAAAAAGTCAATACTTTATCAACACATCTCCACAACAAGGATGGACATGTAAACAAAAGTGAAACCTAATGCAATCGGCTTTGTATGCAGTCTTGTTCCACTGCGGCAATGTTTACACAAGCACAGCTATCAATCAGCGGAAAGCTTTTCTTTTGTAAACTTCTCTGCTGGGTGAAGCCATGTCCACACCATGTCCATTTGAAATATGTTTTGCTACGTTTACACTGAGCGTCCACACTACACCGGAGTGTTCGAACACCAAAAACGGAGGAGTTTGAAAACGCTCCAGAGGACGGATAACTTTGAAAACTCCAGGGTTGCCTCTCAGTGTGGACAGTCGAAAATGGATACGTTTGGAAATGATGACGCCCACACCCACGTTTGCTACTTGATTGGTTCTTAGCAGTCACTACGTGTCCTTCCCTGATTCGTCACACCCCTATCACGTGACCCTTTCTCGGAAAATCCCTAACAATAGCCTTGATTATCGATCGACTACCAGGTTAATTCTGATAACTTACAGGCGTTGCTGACCTTGTTGTCTTTACTAGCAGCTGTTGTCCAGTTAAAGGAAGCAGCTGCTATTGGAGCGATTAGAGAGCAGCGTGACTAGTGGCGTTAGCCCTACGGAGCGGCTGTCTGAAGTCACGGTTATTAATGCTTATTTTGATCTGCACAACTATTGTGAAGTCCACACATAAACTATAAAGGAACAAAACATTGATTGCTCTCCAGTAGGACAGAAACTTCAGCCACCAGCAGAGCTACGAGTAAGAAGAGACAACAACGAAACCGAGAGAAAACGACCCATAATCTAGTAAATCTTTATATGTACAGTTGTGGTCAAAAGTTTACATACACTTGTAAAGAACATAATGTCATGGCTCTCTTGAGTTTCCAGTTATTTCTACAACTCTGATTTTTCTCTGATAGAGTGATTGGAACAGATACTTCTTTGTCACAAAAAACATTCATGAAGTTTGGTTCTTTCATTACTTTATTATGGGTTAACAGAAAAAGTGACAAAATCTGCTGGGTCAAAAATATACATACAGCAACATGAATTTGCAATTTTGGTGACTTAGAAAGTTGTGTCAATGAAATGAGCTTCATAGCATGGCCTCTTAACTTCTTGTGAGTGATTATGAGTGACTACAGCTGGTGACTTCTCTGAGGCCATTTAAATAGGGCTCATTGGATACAAACGCCCACAAACGCTACAATGGGAAAGTCAAAGGAGCTCAGCATGGATCTGAAAAAGCGAATCATTGACTTGAACAAGTCAGGAAAGTCACTTGGAGCCATTTCAAAGCAGCTGCAGGTCCCAAGAGCAACAGTGCAAACAATTGTTTGTAAGTATAAAGTGCATGGCACTGTTTTGTCACTGCCACGATCAGGAAGAAAACGCAAGCTATCACCTGCTGCTGAGAGAAAATTGGTCAGGAGGGTGAAGAGTCAACCGAGAACCACCAAAAAGCAGATCTGCCAAGAATTAGAAGCTGCTGGAACACAGGTGTCAGTGTCCACAGTCAAGCGTGTTTTGCATCTCCATGGACTGAGAGGCTGCCGTGCAAGAAGGAAGCCCTTGCTCCAAAAGCGGCACCTTAAGGCTCGACTGAAGTTTGCTGCTGATCACATGGACAAAGATAAGACCTTCTGGAGGAAAGTTCTGTGGTCAGACGAAACAAAAATCGAGCTGTTTGGCCACAATGCCCAGCAATATGTTTGGAGGAGAAAAGGTGAGGCCTTTAACCCCAAGAACACCATGCCTACCGTCAAGCACGGTGGTGGTAGTATTATGCTGTGGGGCTGTTTTGCTGCCAATGGAACTGGTGCTTTACAGAGAGTAAATGGGATAATGAAGAAGGAGGATTACCTTCAAATTCTTCAAGATAACCTAAAATCATCAGCCCGAAGGTTGGGTCTTGGGCGCAGTTGGGTGTTCCAACAGGACAATGACCCCAAACACACATCAAAAGTGGTAATGGAATGGCTAAATCAGGCTAGAATTAGGGTTTTAGAATGGCCTTCCCAAAGTCCTGACTTAAATCCCATTGAGAACATGTGGACAATGCTGAAGAAACAAGTCCATGTCAGAAAGCCATCAAATTTAACTGAACTGCACCAATTCTGTCAAGAGGAGTGGTCAAAGATTCAACGAGAAGCTTGCCAGAAGCTTGTGGATGGCTACCAAAAGCGCCTAATTGAAGTGAAAATGGCCATGGGACATGTAACCAAATATTAGCACTGCTGTATGTATATTTTTGACCCAGCAGATTTGATCACTTTTTCTGTTAACCCATAATAAAGTCATGAAAGAACCAAACTTCATGAATGTTTTTTTGTGACAAAGAAGTATCTGTTCCAATCACTCTATCAGAGAAAAATCAGAGTTGTAGAAATAACTGGAAACTCAAGAGAGCCATGACATTATGTTCTTTACAAGTGTATGTAAACTTTTGACCACAACTGTAAGTGTTAATATTAAAGTCAATTTGATGAGAGAGAGATAGAGCAAGACCCACAGCATTGTAACTAAGTCTGAAAAATAAAACTTATAAAACTTTCCACGAAATGTGTCTGTTTGAGTTTCTAGAGGAAGATCTTAAGTTTCAAACACAACCTTTCATTATCACAGACTACTTTATTACTCTGTCGTATTTTTTTTAACGAAGAAACCAATCTACTTCCTGTTTGCACCACCATGCCCAGTGTACGTGAATAGTCATGTGATATTCGTTTTCAGGCGTTTTAGTCTGGACGGAGATCATTTCGAAAACAATGCCAAAACACTGTGTGGACGGAGATCGTTTTTGTTTTAAAATTCCGTTTTAAAACGAAAACGTATTAGTGTGGATGTAGCCTGAGACAAAGAGGACAGAGGACAGGAGGAATGACTGATGTTATCTGATGTCAGTGTTCTTCATTTTATATTAAATTATAGATGTTATTTATTTTAATAACATTTTACTTTTGTTTCCAGTGAGATGTTAAATACTTTATTGACTTTGCTGTTGTAAACATAACTGTTGCTGAAACACAAATATATATGACACATTTATTCATTCTAATCCATGTAAGCAATATGGGTAGCCTTGCCCAAGTGTCTTGCCCAAGGACACATCAACATGGACTAGCGGAGCTGGGGATTGCACCACCGATCTTCTAATTGAAGGACGACCCTCCTTTCCATTGACCTACAGTCACCCCTCTTATTATAGTATGTTGAAAAAAGTCATGAAAAAATAGAAGTATACTCTGCTATAAAAGTCACAGTATAGTTTGTAAAAAAAGTCATAAAAATGCCATAGCAGAGTTTGTTGATAAAAGTTTAAAAAGTCATACAAAAGTAATTGTTTAGTATATTGAAAGAAGTCATAAAAGGTGATAGAATAGGAAGTCAAAAAAGCATATAGCAAGTCAAAAAACGTCTTGAGAGTCAATATCAAAAACGGTAATAGTATAGTATGTCAACAAAAAAGTAATAATATAGTAAGTTGAAATTAAATCAAAATGCAGTTTGTCGAAAAATATGATGAAAAACATAATATTTTTCATAGTATGTTGAAAAATAGTCATAATATAGTGTTTCGAAAAAAGTCATAAAAAGTCATAGAATAGTATGTTGTAAACAGTCATGAAAACGTCATTGTATAGAATGTTGAAAAAAGGTCAAAATAGTCATGGTAGAGCATGTCAAAAAAAGTCATACAAAAGTCAGAGTATTGTATGATGAAAACCATTTGTAAAAAGTAATAATATAGTATGTCCAAACAAATTATTGTATAGTATGTAGAAATAAAGTGATAGTATAGCATGTATGAAAAAGTGACAAAATTGATAGAATAGTAAAAGTCATGAAAGGTTCTAGAATAGTTTGTCGAAAAAAAGTAATTATATAACTTGTCGAAAAACGTCACAAGAAAGTCATAGAATAGAATATTGAAAACAGTCATAGTAGAGTATGTCGACAATAGTGAAAGAAAGACATTGTATATTATGTTGAAAAAAGGGATAAAAAAGTCATAGTATGGTATATCGAAAAATAGTCATAGTATATAATGTAAAAAAAACGTCATGAAAAAGTCTAAGTATAGCCTGTCGAAAAAAGGTCATGGCATAGTGTTTTGAAAAAAGGGACAAAAAAGTCATAGTGTGGTATCCTGAAAAAATCAAATAAAAAGTCATAGAGTATGTCCGAAAAAGTTATGAAAAAGTGGCAGTACAGTATGTCAAAGAAAAAAACTGTAGGTAAAAAAAAGTGATAGTATAGCACGTATGAAAAAGTGACAAAAACGTAATAGAATAGTATGTTGACAATAGTGAAAAAAGTCATAGTATAGTAACTTAAAAAAGACAGTATATTATTTTGAAAAAGTCATAGTATATTATGTCAAAAAATGTCATAAGAAAGTTAAGGTGTAGCATGTTGAAAAAAATTATAAAAGTGTAATAATATAGTATGTCAAACAAAGTCATAGTACAGTATGTCAAAAAACGTCATGAATACAATGTCCAAAAAAGTCATAATATAGTGTTTCGAATAAAGGGACAAAAATTCTTAGGATAGAATGCTATAAAACGTCATAGATAAGCATGTCAAAAAAGTAATGAAAAAGTAGTTATATAGCATGTCAAAAAACGTCATGAGAACGTCATAGTATAGAATATCGAAAACAGTCATAGTATAGTATGTGGACAAAAATTATACAAAACTCATAGTATAGTAAGTTGATAGTCATAATATAGTATTTCGAAAAAGAATCCTGAACAAGTAATTGCATAGCTGGTAGAAAACATCATAAGAAATGTATAACATAGCATGTCCGAAAAAGGCATAAAAAAACATAGTATAGTATGTCGAACAACGCCATTAAAAGGTAATCATGAAGTTTCAGCAGAAGTTCAGTCAGGAAGAATATCTTTACACTCCTTTTCATTCATAATCTCTCAGTCTCTCTCTCCCTGTGATTGCTCTATCAGCTGATTGTGGACTTTAAATTAACCAACCAGATTCTGCATAGTTTCCTTAAGCCAATCATATCGTTGATGTCAAACTTTAAAAATATTCTCCCCTCTGCTGCTGTCAGTTGTCATTTCAGCTCATATCAGATGCGACCCTCCTCCACCCCTGTCACCTCCAGTCAGCATCACAGTCATGCTCCTCATTTATCTTCGGATTGCAGCAACTCCCTTCATCACCACCACAACTACTGTTTGGACTCCAGGGGGGGATTAGGCCTTATCTGACCTCAGCATACCCCTCGGATATCCTACTTCAGGATGGAGTCCAATCGACAAAGACTTTGCACTATTCATATTTCATGTATGTATAATAAATAATTCTTAAATTCTAAATAAGTCTCTCCTGATTGAAATACTTGTATAGCGCTTTTCAAGTGTTCCAAACATTTACAACACTCACGAATGAAGAAAAAAAGCTTAAGCCATTATTGAACACTAGCATTGCAACAAAACCTTTTTTTAAATGGCACAAGCTCTACCAGGTGAGCTAAACCAGTTCACAGAACACAGTCTGTAAAATTAAACTCATTATATAGAGTCAAATTAAGCTAAAAAAAGTCAATGTATAGGATGTCAAAAAAAGTCATAAAATATCATAGAATAGTATGTTGAAAACAAGTCATAGTATAGTATGTCCAAAAAACGTTATAAAAAGTCATTGTTTAGTATTCCACAACAATTCATCGTATTTCATGTCAAAAAAGTCATAAAAAGACCGAGTAATATGTCGAAAAAATGACGAAAAAGTAAATACACAGAATGTCGAAAAAAAGTCATAAAACGTCATTGTATAGTATTCCAAAACAATTCATTGTATTTTATGTAAAAAAAAAAGTAATTTAAAAGACCAAGTATAATATGTCAAAAGACAAGTCATAAAAAGTCGAAACATAGAATGTTGACATTTTTTTATGAAGAGTCACGGTATACTATGTCCATAACAACTAATTCTATTTCATGTCAAAAAGGTCATTAAGTTGAAAAACAGTCATAGTATAGTATATTGAAAAAGTCATAAATAGTCACGCTACAGAATGTCGAAAAACTTTATAGAAAGTCATCGTATATGTCCAAAACAATGTATTGCATTTTATGTCAAAAAAAGTAATTGAAAGACCAAGTATATGTCGAAAAAAAGTCATAGTATAGTTTGTTGAAAAAACTCATGAATGAAGAGAAAAAGCTTAAGCCGTTATTGAAGACAAACATTGCAGTCATTGAACAGACGCTTTTATCCAAAGCGACTTACAATTCAGTAACTATACACCGGAGCAATTTTGGGGTTAAGTGTCTTGATCAAGGACACATTGACATGGGAGTAGCGGAGCAAGAGCAAGGGATTGAACCGACAACCCTGCTCTCCACTTAGCCACGGTCACCCCACCACATAACAACATAACCTTATCTTAAATGGCACAAGCTCTTCCAGGTGAGCTAAACCAGTTCACAGAACACAGTATGTAAAATGAAACTCATTACATAGAGAGTAAAATGAAGGTAAAAAAAGTCAGTTTAGTAAGTCTCAGGATGTCATAAAAAATGGCAGACACTGTGCAATGCACCAACACTTTTGCTGCATTCATCTGTAACCATGACACAGACCAGATGTTTCCAGTTGCTGTTTAATGAAGGTTTCCACCTTGGTTTTATTCTTTCTACTCCAGAGCTGCTTCTTGCTTAAAATCCTTTCAAGGGTGCGTTTGCTTAGTACAATCCCATGTAAAACAACAAGCAATTGAAGTATTTCATCTGTTGTAAAGCCATGTTTAAAGTAGTCTTCAATGTACTCACAATCCATTTATATGTCAAATGTAGGGTAACCTAAGAGCTGCTTCTATGACTGTTGTGTTAAAGTATCTCATAATTTGGACTTTCTATCTCATAATTTCATTTTTTTTTACTTTTTTATTTTTTTTCCACCAGCAAAAAAACCTTTTTATTTATTTATTTATTTATTGCTGGCAGAAATGGGCTTCTATAATCTTTCATATGTTGCAAGATAATCATAGTTTAATGTGATGGAAAAAAAGTCATAATATAATATAGCGGGAAAAAAGTCATACACAGTTTGTCACATAATTGCGATGTTGCCCAGGTACTGGTGATCTAATTTGTTTGGGTCCTACCTCCTAACCAATGGGCAATCCTCACCATTACTACAAGAGGTCAATACCTAAGCTTAACCAATCATCTCTGCCTCAACCAGCTATGCAGGGCGGGTCTTGCCAAGAAGTGCAGTGGGATTCATTATAAGGCCTGGGCATTAACCCTTTCAACCTTGACTAAAGCAGTGCATGGCAGATCCATTCTATCCTTTCACAATAAAAGCCAGAGAAGGCCCAAGAAACTGGGAAGACTTCCACTTTCACAACATCATTATTTACGTAGGATTATGTTTTCTGATGGCCACTGCTGCTCTGTCAATGTCTCAACTCCAACAGTATGATAAGAAGCTTTTTGTTTACACAACCATAAACATACAGTATCTCACAGATTTGACTCAGATTCAATTTGTCTTAAGCTTACTGGTACTGTTGTGAGATTCAAATCTACTGCTCCTTGCCCAAAGGGGAAAGGCACCCTATCAGTGCATAGTTTCACTCTGCCTCTCAGACTCCCACAGTGTGATACGCTCCAGGGCGTGTACAAACGAGAGGCTTAGAGTTACACTAAGCTTAACATCTGTCACTGAAACATCTCTGTCATTCTTTACAATAACAAGCTGCTGTATTAACACTGCCTGTTTTAACATCCAGCTTTACAGCTGTGCGTGTGTGTGTGTGTGTGTGTGTGTGTGTGTGTGTGTGTGTGTGTGTGTGTGTGTGTGTGTGTGTGTGTGATTTCTGGCATCAAAACACTCATAAAACGCACTAGGAGCCTCGTATTTGAGATCAGTAAACTTGACTTTGCTTCTGAAGGGGGCAGATTACGTAATGGTGTGAAAGTGCTATTAAAACAAGAAATGCTCTAACACGTCAGTCAAACTACTGGCAGAAGGAGAAATCTTGTCAGGTGCAACAACTGTGTCAAATTTTTCTGAAAATAATCTAAATTTCTTGATGTTATCTGGTCTGCTAACTCTTGACAGCAACCATCAAAGAGGTTGAGCGCTTCATTTTGTGTCAGTTAACGCACAAATTGCTCTCTAATCCCTCTCAGATTGTGTTACTATGGTCTTCTGTCACAACGCACGTGAGCACCAATGCTCTTCCTATGGGGTGGACTGACAGGTAGCTCACAAGTAAAAGGGTGTCAGGTGAGCTCAAATGTCCCGAGATTGCTGCACATCGCTCCGAGCAGAGTCCAACGCTCACACTCTCTCCAAATTCTCCCTGACATGGAGACGTTTAATCTGAGGTGTTGAAACCTCTCTTCTGCCCCGGAGCTCTGTGTGTTTGTGTGAAAGTAGTGGTTCTGTGTTTCTTTCTGTCATATTTTAGCAACTATCTCCTTGAGGCCATTTTAACACATGCTACTTCACCTGTCTAGTGAATCATGAGACCAAAGGCAAAGGCTCAGGTCCTTGATATCAAAGGCTTGGCTCAGGCTGTACTTTCTGTCGGGTGCGTTGCTGGCTATACAGTTTTAGGGTTTGGGATTATGTTTGAGTTTTGTGTGTTAATCTCACATCTTTGGTTCAATAATAAGCAAAAGGCACAACTGTGTATGAAAAACCATAGTATATATACACAGTACAGAGCGACTGGTGTTTTCTCGTCTTTGCCTGACAAGGGAAAGATTTTTAGAGGTTACTTTCTAGAGTCATGATGGCACACTGTGGAACTGAACACAGAACTGTATCATCTCCGGGACAAAATATTAGACAATGGAAGATATATGCACGCTTTTTTATTATTTGCCAAAGAGGGCTAAGTCTATTATCATTATTTGTAATTGAATTTGTGACTTCTTTATTTGTGTTCTAGATTCACATGCACTGTGACAAATGGGTCACCTGGTTAACATCACATACTGTAGATCTGTGTTGGGCAGCATTACACTAATTGGATTACAATCTAAACTACAAATTAATGAATTATATTAAAGTTACCAATCCCAGTATTGCTCAGTTACTTTGACAATTTGGAGGGGGACTTTTTTACCAAGAGTTTGCTAAAAGTTCTCATCGGAGAAACTGCTGGTTGGGTTAGCTTGGCGCAGAATGTACCTAAATGTGGCTCCTGTCCACTCAAAAGCTATCCTTTATTTAGTTCTATTTAATTTAGTTGTGTCTTCTTAGCTGCTCGACAACTTTCGATGGTTTAGCCTTCTTTCCATTGAACCTTCAGTTGAGAAAACTTCCCTGGATTGCTGCATGTGGTCAGTCACTGGGGCTAAGCTAAACTAAGCTGTTTTCTAATTGTAGACTTGTTAAATACAAAAATGTGACGTGTGGGTGTCGAGGAATTTGAGTTGTTAAAAAGGCAGCTTTGATGGAGCTGTGCTGCATTACAAAAGTAATGCTACCAAGCAATGCAACTAATTACTTGTTTAACTGTTGAGTAATTAGTAATAAAATGTCATTAAGTTTGAGATACAGTAGGCACATTCTTAGAAAACCGAAGATTTCAATCAACCGTATGCCTTGAAAATAGCCTCAAAAGAGCCCACATGTAGATAATACACAGGTCAAACATAATAGTATTTCTCTTTTGAACAGTTACAGTATTGATTTGGAGCTATTTTGACTGTATTTTGCAGAAGTCACAAGTCTGTCTTATACGTGTATAGCTATTCTGACCTACGCATCTTTTCAGCCAGGATGTTCCTGTCTGATGTGTGTGTGTGTGTGTGTGTGTGTGTGTGTGTGTGTGTGTGTGTGTGTGTGTGTGTGTGTGTGTGTGTGTGTGTACGCTGAAAAGAGAGAGAGAGAGAGAAACATGGGATGAACAGCCTGTCTGTCAGGTGTTGATACTCACATTAGTCACGTAAGAAACAAAGGATTCTGGGAAGCGACAATTGCAAGCACAAAGAGCATCCAGACTCCACTCAGCGTCACCCGATCTCTTCTGTGTGTGTGTGTGTGTGTGTGTGTGTGTGTGTGTGTGTGTGTGTGTGTGTGTGAGTAGGTAAGTGTGTATGGTTGTCTATGTGTGTGTATGGTGGGGGGCTTTCTTTAGAGACTGAGGGCGCCTCATTGGCTGCCATACTGGGGTCAAGCTGAGGTTAGGACATGTGTGATGGATGGACCTCTGTCTCCAGACCACTGCGCTTCTGCCAGTCCTCTCTCCTCATCGGGGCCTCAGACCTGCTAAAGCATCCTGGCTGTGCTCTCTCCTCTGTTCACTTTCAGTCACTCCATTTGGCCAAGTAGGACTGCTTCAACAGACAAAAGGAGCTTAAAGAAAACTGTGGACAAGTCTTTGAGGTGAGTTTTGCTGTGGACGTGCAGCGCTACAGTCAACCTCTAACCTACCACCTCAATTCTCTGCTTTTCCTCACTCTAAACACCACAACAAAGCTCTACTGTTTCAGTCACCGTTTCATCACATATACACAGAAAACTGACCACATGATGTCATCTCTCCTCTCTTTCCCCGTCTTCTCTTCCTCCATCATACTGTCAATCCCTCTATCGGCTCTGTCCCTTTATCGGCACCTGGAGACGCACATCTGTCGATGGAGGAATTCATTTTGGCTGCCAATCACAACAGGGGAGTGGTCAATGAGTGCAGATGTGCCAATACCCCGACTACCCTGATGAGTGACTTCTGCCTGTCTGCCTCTCTGTCTCTCTGGGCTTCCAGCACTTTCTGTCCGCTGTTGTGTGATTACAACTAGACTAGGAAAGTGTCTGTCTCACTTTCTTGTTTTAGTTTTTACCATGCCCAGCTGTGTGTGTGTGTGTGTGTGTGTGTGTGTGTGTGTGTGTGTGTGTGTGTCTCAAGGTCAGAGTACCATAGTTGACTATAAACAAACCACAACTAAGATATACGTGTAAAAGCACAATCTGATCAGAGGCCTCAAGAACACACTAAATATTTTTGTTTATATCGCTGTACCTTCATTTTCATAATGCTCAAGGACACCTAGGATTTCTACATTACAATAGAGAAATGAGGCTGGACCTCAAAAGGTTTGATGGCAATGTCAAATTGATATTTACCATAGGTGGTAAAACAACAAGGTCTTCTGAATTTCTCTTTGCCTGTAAATGCCTTCCGTTTGAGTCTAAAACCTTTTATTTTCTTCTATCTTGGGAATTCTCTATGAACTTTCTGGGGATTTTTTTCTGTCTTTTACACACACACACACACACACACACACACACACACACACACACACACACACACACAATTAAGTGTCTAAGAAAAATAAGAAAATGTAATCAACAAGGTTAGGCAGAAATAGTTTGACAATCCAGGGGTGAAGTCTTTTTTTAATGTATTTCTAATGTATGGTAGAGCCAGTGTATGCACGTGCAAACTCATCCCTGACCTTAGCATCCTTGAGCAACTGTGTTTGCACTCCTATGAACGACCTCAAATATCTTGTGAGTCTGTGTGTGAAAGTGTGTGTATGCGATGAATACCTGTGCACTGTCAGGTGGCCGACTGTAAGTATTGTTGTCAACTCTGCTTCCTTTACGTGTCTCATAAATTATCTTTCTGTGTCCACCGATACTGCAGGAGATAAAGAAACACATGACCACAAGCTTTTTGTTCTTTTACTGCTTCAATCCAGTCTTAACGAACACATAAAATAAAAAGTTTGTCATTCAGTCGCAGACAGGAAACTTTAGCTTTAACCAATTTGCTACACCCTTTGAAAAGCGTCTTCTTCACAGCAGGTTCTGAGCACAAAGGCTTCAGGTGAAATGCTTCCTGACATTCTCCAAAATAGTGACAAATCACGATTAATAGATTATTTTGATGACATACATTTTAATGGTAAATTAGAAGCCCATCAAAATGATTATCATAGAAATCCGAAATCAATTTATTTTTAAATATTGGGGAATTGCATTTCCTTGTAATTACTGTAATTCTTGGAAAAATTAAAACAACTCATTTAAATATATATTTCAGGTAGCATTTGCTTAAATATTTGTAAGAATGTGTAAAGCCTTAGCTAAACTTATTTTTTCCTCCAGAACACAATATTCATATTTACATTTGATATTTTAAAGAAACAATGTTTCTAAATTGGCTTTGTTGTGACTTTTTCTCTTGTTGGGTTATCCGAAATTATACGTGTTGTATATATAACATACATTTATGTTTGAGATAAAATCTTCAATTGCTTTAAATATTTTAACATCATTGGTAGATTGTCTTACAAAGTTTCAGAATAGTTGTGTATTTCCCGAGATCTTCAGGGAAATATGCAAATTCGTATTTAGATGTATTTTAAATAGAGATTCGCTGTTTAACTCCATGTCAAATTCCCGTTGCTATGATTGTTATAAGGGCTTACTTATTTCACCAACATATATATATTATAAAATATATATTTGTTTCATATATTATATCCAAATCATTTCCATGACACAATTGCTTGGTTGGCACAAGGCGCACCTATATTTTAGGTCACATCAAGGACGCGCAAATTAAATCTCCAAATAGTTTCTGCGTCTTTTCCTTAAATCCAAAGTGTTAAACGTCGATTCCTCCTTCACAAAACCTTAATGATTTTCGTCAAACATCTGTCACCGTCCCTGTGTTTATCCGAGGGCTCTAATGGCCGCGCGGGGCGAGATTCTGGCGGTCGGACCAGTAAAACGTCCGGATAGATCTTCTTTTCTGAGGTCATTTCTTGCATTTAGCACCGAGTCTCATGGTGTTTTGGTAAAACAGGCCGTCGGAGCTAGACTGTGACTGCGTTGTTGAGGTGCTTGTTTGCCCAGTGTGGTCTGTTAACTGTTGTTTAGGTGTGGGTGGTGCTGCGACAACAAACTCAAACTGTGACCGAGAATTGACCCCGTGGTTTCTTTTGAGGGTCAGCTGCGTTTTTAATCTACTCTGTGTGGCTCCTGCATAGCGCACAGGATCCTGGAGGGAGAACCGGGAACACCCAAGGGTCTTTGAGGAGATTTCGGTCTGTCTCCAGGAACACATGCTTTAATTTCACCATTTATTTGTATCCTAGAATTCACAAAAAATAGATAATAACTATTAAAATGCGAGAATAAATTAACTTTCTTTATCATGTTGCTCTCAACTTCAACTTCTATTTTGTTGAAGTTTAAGTTGCCAGGTTTGGACACACACAATCACGTACACACAGAATAAATCAGAAATTAGAATATGTGTCCAAATGAATAACTATGTGCCAAAATGTTGTCAGTCCCTGTTGCACAGAGGGGGATTTGTAATTGCAAGCAAGATAGAACACCAGATGTTTAGATTTAGAGGAATCACTGTGAAAATGTGATATCAATTTGGTTGCTGATTAAAAGGAAAAATGTAAAAAATAAAATGCTCGAGGGTCCTAAATAAAGTCGTTGGCATACATAAATATGTAGAAACATTTTCCTAATATTTTTAAAATGTTGGTATTTCTAAAATGTTTGGATGCGTTTTGATAAGTAATAATTATTTTAGGAGTTCTGGCCATAATAAGTCAACATTTTAACAATTGACAGACTTTTAAATCAGTCTAATATCAGCATTGACATGTGTATTCCTTTGTTTAAAAATGTGACAATAACATTTCGAAATTAAATACATTATTTACAAGCTTTGTTAGTCTAATCCATGTGCTCTCATCCACCTATCATTCAAAACTTCAATATCCCTATAATTTTAAAATATGTTAAATGTTTTAACAAAAAAATATCCAAGATATATATAAAATAGGGCGCACCAACAAAATGATTTCCCATTGTTTTAAAATGTACAAGTATTCTTTATATCATATTTGATAAAGTAAACATTTAGAAATGTATATTACATTAACATTAGATTCAAATTCACACCTCTTGTTCAAATAATAGTGTTTGCATTTAGCGCATACACTTCCTTTTTAGTTGTTTATCTTTTTTCCCCCGATATAAAAATCCGGGGGAAATTCATTCTCATCCAGATTGACCTGAGAACAACAAACAGGCCCCTTGAGCAACACGTCTGCACTTTACTATTTGTTCCTAAACAACTCCTCTAAACAAAATAAGGGGGTCTGAAGTTATCAAAACTAACCTTTTCACGTGTTCCATACAGAGCAAGCCATCCTGTCGTGAATGCAGGAAAAACACCTGATACAACGCATTACCAGTATATATATATAAAAAGAAAACAATGTGAGATTATTAAAACAGAGGTTGGCTAACTCACTATGTTTGCTGTTGCTGAATTAGACTGTGCAGCCTGTGCTTCAGCCTTAGCAGGTCTCCGTAGCTCCAAAATAACAGCTTCTGCAGGTAGATCCCAGGTGAACATTTGTCATTAATCATGGCTCTTTGGGCGTTTTTTTTTTTTTTTTTGCCTTTTATGGTATGATGGACTCGGAGCCTGAACACAAGGAATTAAAATAGGAAAAGAATCAGGAAACACATTTGTTGTATGGAAACTGGACAGAGGATGTAGACTATCTTGAAAAAATGGCAGTAAAACTAAAACTAAACTAAATGTTCTGTCTAAAATGCAGTTTAGACGTACGTGTTTGATTTATATCACTGTATATTAATACAAGTTATTCAACTTTTACTGTGAGTCAATATGACCATTATTCATTCAAAATGCATATCTTTTAAAAGCAGATTAACAAGTCAGGCGTAAATATAGAACTTGAAATACTTGTAAAAGCAAATCGGTGTAGCTGACTGTGCGACATGCAGTGCTGCAAGTTTTCACTGTTCATCTTTTCATCCGGTGGGGAAGATGACACCTCCTTGTGACTTGGCGAACTGAGGAGTTAACGCTGACAGGGCCAGTGGGGCCCCATCCTTGTCGATAGCCTAACCTCGATGTTTTAATCGATAGAGTTTCTTTTTTGTCCCCTCAATAAGCCAAGAGCTCGATAAGGTTGTCATCACAAATGACGCTGACATCCGCGCTCTCATCTCCTCCGTGGATAAACATGCCTTTATTATGCCAATAACTCTTTACCCCGGGGACGGGAGCGCGCACGGCCGCATACATTGAGAGAATCTGTGGTGCGTAAAAGAGACACATGCAGCTTCTCAAACGAAGGGAAAATGGACAGTGATTCCTTTTCCGTGGAGATAGAATAAAGGTCTGATTGGGGGATTTAGATTGAAGACTTGCTCTGAAATACTCAGAAAAGCCTCTCTAATTGTGTCTCCCCTCAGCAATGACACGGATGAATACATTTTTTTAGAGGTAAACGCACTTTAATACACATGATTGACCCGTAAACGTCTCTCTGGACACAACATATTGTATAGTGCTCCACTGGATTAAATAGACAACAGATAAAAGCCTGGAACATACATGGCCTTACATGACCAGTTCCCCAACTGATAAAACTCAGCGCCCCGCTAATAATACATGAAAGCATTACGCATCATGCGATTCTCACAAAATAGACATTCAACCAGTCGTGGCACACCAACACACAGGCCTTAAACACAGAGGTGACAGTGACTAAGGAGGTATTATGACAATACACTCTATAACGATTAATAAACGAGGTCATCTCTTTGATTGTGTGATGCCTACTTGACCACATCCAGTTCAATCACGCACAACTTTGGCACATTTGAGGTATTTCTTTGTGTGGGCAGCTTTGTGACTTTACATTGGCACATCCAGCCGCACTGGTCAGGAGCAGGTGTAAGGAAGGAGCTGGATATCTTTTGCACCATCATAGTCGTGGTGGAACGTGTATTTAACGTCAAATTTCAAAAGAAAGTGGACACATTTTAAACCATCGCCCTACATTTGTTTGGACGGCAATGTCATCCTTCTTCCGAAAACAATACACAATATATAACAAATCTATAACTCAAAAATGGTCCATATTATTGTCCAAAGTTTCACATAGCGCATTAATCCTTCCTAAATGTACACATTTGTCATCCATCAACAGGACTCTGGCTTTGATACACTGGCGATGAGCTTTGGTATATGGCCGCCATGTGGCCCGAAGAGGTAAGGGGGCAGTTGGTTCTTAGTTGGAGGAGTACGGATCAGACACCGTGGAGGATGTGGGAGACGGAGTAGAGGGGGCTGAGATAGACTTCTCTGATGCTCCATCGTCCATTTTTTCTTGATTGCTTTCTCCCGGGTCTGAGGACGGAGCTTTGGCCGGCAGCAAACCTTCTTTCTCTCTCTTCTTCTGCTTCATCCTGCGGTTCTGGAACCAGATTTTCACCTGAGTCTCATTCAGCTGCAGCGCAGCTGCAATCTCAACGCGCCGCGCACGGGTCAGGTACTTGTTGAAGTGGAACTCCTTTTCCAGCTCGGTCAGCTGCTTGGTGGTGAAGTTGGTTCGGACCGTGTTCGGCTGACCCCCATAACCGTACTCCCCAGACCTACCTGCAGACAGAGAAACAAATCCCCGTAAACTTGGAGTAGAAAAGTTACCCTACATGTTGTCTGCTCACAGCACTTGTGAGTTATTCGACTATTAACTGTTTGTGTCTGAAAGATGCTGTAATGTGCACATACATGGTCTAACGGACAGAACACTAAAATACAGCATCTGTGAAACTTCATTGTACAATAAGAGTTATTCCAGCTTTCTGTCTTTTAAGATAGCATAAAGTATACAAATTTAACTCCACAATGTGGCATTAAATGTGCTTATTTTCCAGTGTGTCTCACGCGCAAAAATATTTACCAACATTGTCTGACATCACTTACATTTAAAGAGCTTGGATCACTTGTAAGCCAATGTTTTAGACATACATTTTTTCCACTGGCACATTGGCACGCACCTGTTTTTGGAGGGTTTCTCTTGACTTTCATCCAGTCAAAAGTCTGTGCAGAAGATGCGCCATCAGACAGCGGTGAACAACAAGCATCGAGGTGAGCTGCGTGTAGTGGTGACAGCGGGTTTGAGCACCCAGGAAAAGGGGCTGCTTGCTCGTGCCCGCCGCCGTAGGCAGCATGGGCATACTGCAGTTGACCCAAGGGGGCGGCACTGTAACCTTGGCGATGCTGAGAGACCATGGAGGAGGAAATGTTACCCGAGTACATCAGTGGGCCGCACTGGGGGAATCCCGCTGAGGATTCTACTTCCTGGTTAAGCGCGTAATGGTTATAAGTAGCACAGAAACTTTGGGGTCCATAGCTGGAGCTGCAGGCCGGATGGGCCCCATAGGCGAGACCCAGAGAGTTCGCATTAGACTGGTATGACCCCGGCTGATGAGAGATGCCGTCAGGGGAAGCCCTGCTCCCCATGAAGCGATCATCAGTCCCGCAATTGTTGACAGTGACTGCACAGGACTGGAAAGTTGTAATCCCGTGGTCCGAGTGGAAAGCCCTGACAGAGCATGAGCCACCTTCGCCGCTCATCACCGAGTAGTCTAAGAAGCTGCTCATTGTAGCATTGTTCTACTGGGACCGAGGGACCGTCCGCTCTACAGACACCCTCTGATCTATTCCTCGCTCCCCTCTTACCCCAAGTGACCGTGCCAATCTTTACCTATACTGTGTCCTTATCAGAGGAGGGAGGGAGGGGGGCGCACGGGCCGATATCAATGAACGCGTGCTGTCACGTGGGCCCGGGTCAGCCAGTGAGGTACTTGTGCTTATCCCCTTAGCCGGTGACAGATTGGTGTTTGAGTGGCTATTTAAATTCCAGGCGCTCGTCGATCAAGGTGACGCGCGTCACCACTAATGTATTGGCCGTGCAAACAATGAGCTGGGAGGCAGACGGTGGTGGACAGCTCCGGGGTCGCATGAAGAGCGGTGAACGGCAAACACGGCGTCTTCTAACCCCCGCTGCGCGCTCTCCCGCCCGGGGAAAGATTAACGCTTCACCCTCTGCAACCTCTCCATGAGGACGACCTAGCACTCTGACCTCAGGTACGGTATTTTTGGAATAGAGAGGAGAATAGGTGGCTGTGCGTGTATGTGTCGATGCGTATGCGCACACGCGGTTGTGCTTGTGCCCTCATTGCGTGTCTGTATCCGCCCGCGCGTAACAGCCGTGATGTCATATGTATAATGGTGTCATTCTCTCCTCGATGGATAGATAGCTCAGTGTGTGTCTGCCACTGCCACAGGCTATGTGCGCCATCAGTGTCCCATTCCAATGCGAAGTGTTTCACGCTTTAACACCGTGAGGGATTTGCTCAGCAAATATGTTCACAGTGTGACAATGAGGGAGAGGCAGGAAGGTCTCTCTCCTGACAGGCAAAAAGTACCCGATTTCAATCAAAGAGAGCTTTCTAATAACTTTGTTCCCCATCAAGGTCGCATTAGAAATGTTTGGTTGCTTTTCAGTACTTGCTGGGAGGTCACAGGTGATGTAACGACAAGAAAACCTATTAAACATTAAGATGATTTAGTATTAATGTTTCCTCTCCCGGGGTCATAGGGTCTGCCATCTACTCTCATTTCACTCCCACGTGTATTCATTATGAATGTGTAGTGATCAAATGATCTGATAATGCGAGGCCCGATGTAGAGCTAATGCGCACATACAGCCCGAGGTGCGACTGTGGGCTGATTATCCTGTTAAGTTCATCAAATGAAGCTGTTGCTTTATTGCTTGGAATTAATGGCGAAAAGCTGCGCTGGAAAAAAAAAGACAGAGTAGGGGGGGAGCGTGCGTGGGAGAGCTGCAGTGTAGCGATAGCAGAGTGCAGAGACAACCTCTCACTGAGGAAGGAAAAGAACGGGGAGGGGAGAAGGGGAGACGGAAGGAGGGGGGAGGAGAGAATCACACGGAGGGATGAGCGCCCCCAATGGTCGTCTGTGGTTAAACACCTAAATATCTCAAGTGTGGCTAGATAAATAGATAGATAGATAGATAGAGAGAGAGAGAGAGAGAGAGAGAGAGAGAGAGAGAGAGAGAGAGAGATAGATAGATAGATAGATAGATAGATAGATAGATAGATAGATAGAAAATAACATTTAGGATGAACTGAGTACAGAACAGGACTGCAAAGAAATTACATTTAGAAGCACCATGACCAGCTATTAAAATGGAGCTTACCCATTATCAGTAATAATAACCTGATAATATAGTTTAAGCTATGTGATTCGGCAACACTGGCAGTGGGCATTTTGTTGTCTAATGATAACCTGCTAATACTTATACTTAAATACAGTTTTCAAATGTATTTCCCTTGTATCGGAGTGTGAGTGTAGTGCTGCTTTTACTTAAGTAAAGGAACGGAAAACGTATTCTACCACTGCTTTTGGATTTGATGTAAACAAGATTAAATATAAGCAGCCTAAATATAAATGGCCGACTTCTCAAATTCATACAAAAAGGTTTTCAGCTGCTTGAAACTCATGGGACATTAAAGAAAGTGAGAGGGTGATGCAAACTTCCCACCAGTGAAAAAAAGCGCAGTGGGGTCAATACTACCCCCCTCCTCCCTCCTCTCTGTCTTCCCAGCTGCCTCTGCAACAGTAGTGAGTGGGCGCAGGAGATCCTGCCTTGTCTGCCTGTGAAAACTTTGCCAGGCCTTGGAGCTTTCTTGGCTCTTTGTGTGAACACATGTGAGCAGAAAAGGCGCGCTGTCTCGGAATGATTTGGTTATGCTGGCCCCGTGGTCAGTCACTGGTTGCTGGAGTGCAGTGTGGAGGATCTGCCACCCCCCTTTCACTATACCCCCTCCGTAAACACACACATACTCGAGTTACCCAGTAGACTTATGTTAAACCAGTCGATTGGCTTCTTATGGCTTCTTATGGCTTCCAGATTATTCGATAAACCGCCGCTGAACACTCAGTTTGTGTATGAGTTTCTAAATCGATCCGTACAGGCCGGCGTCGCAACCGGTGGTTGTTTTTGCTGTTCTTACACATAAAGCTGTTGAAGTGGAAAAACCTATTGAGTAAAGCTGTGCATGAGCTAATAACTGATTCCCATAAGTAAAGTCAAGTGCAATACAATAGAGCAAGACCATTCATAATCCCTATATTGAACTCCAGACTTCCTATTTAAACAGAACTGCTCCAAACAATGTTTTAAAAAAAATCCCCGTAAAATGCACAAACTCTACTGATAAAAGAAGCCAAATATTGCTTAATGATCCTCACTCGAGAGCTAATTTCAGTAAATGTGTTTCTGATGAATAACATCTAGTCGAAAAGTTGTCTGTTTTGAGTTTGAGCAATACGCGGGGAGAGAGCGCAGCCTCATAACCTCAGCAGCCTGCTACTGCATGCTGACGCTGTCCCCGAGCCACAGCCGTGTTTAAAGAAGCTATAAAAATGAATTATTGCCAAACGCATGCGGGGACTCAGTCTCTTTCTAGCACAGGAATTGGGGAGTCCCGTATGAAAATGTAAGTGAGGTTTTATTTGTGCACATTACGCCACAATTGGTCTCCTTAATGTCCGTCTCATTCATGCCACGGAGTGATTTATGAGCTCCTGAAGGCAAACATGGCTCGGGTATTCGCCTGCAACATGCACACAATGTTAAGAGCCCTGTCATGTTAAGATCCTTGCTGGCTTGTTTGCTTTTACTCTCAAAAGTATGAAGTTTGAAGGTGAAAATAAAAATAATCTGCAGTAGGGTTTCTGTAGGCAGCTTTAAATATAGTGCCAACATGTCTGTGTAAATCTAGGGGAAAAAATATAAAATAATTTCAGAAAAACAAATGCTACTTTTTGCATCTAGCATTGGTTGACAAACGGCTAATTAGCAGACATTTAAAAGTAATTTTACTATATTAAAAGAAAAGTTTTTTCACCAAAGTTTAGTATTCGAAAATGATCTGCCATAGCATTCATTTTATAAAAAGACAGACAACCTACGTTTCAGGTAACTATTCAAAACATTATGTTGAAATTAAATTCTACATTAAAATGTAAATTTCAATCATGTGTGTGTTTTCACAACTCAACGCGATCTAGACTATTTGTATTCATTACCAACCTGTTGTTGAATTTGCATAACGCCTCTATCTTTTCATGTCCTACTTCTTTTATTTTGCATAATTTCTACATAAATAGTTCAAGCTAAAATTTTAAGTCTGTAAATATAATAAGAAACGACTCAAAACACCAGAAAAAGGGATTGTAGCAAGTTAATTGTATTCTAACAAAAATATCCAAGACATTGGAAGCTATACAAAAATAAAATGACCAGGTTCCATAGGCCTAATATTGTGTAATTATTCACAAACACTCATAATTATCATTCCAAGAGAACAATTTGTTATGTAAATTACAAGCCACGTGTGAGTATAGCTATTTCAGTGATTTAATTTCATCCTTACCTTGTATTAATCGTCAAGTCAAATATCATTAGAATAAATGTGCCGAATATACAAATAACAGCAGAGTTAATACCATCGCAACCTGATATTTATTGTCCCAAGGAGAACAAAAAAGAAAGCTTTTGTGATTGATTTCAGTTAATAGTTCAGATGTTGCAGGTCGATTGTTGTTAGGGACTCCGAGAAAAAATAGAAGCTGTCCGCAGAAATGTCCACGGGGCTGTCCAGAGACTCTGATAAGCTCGGCGAGGCTGCATCGGAGAGCTGTAGGCAGGAATCCGAGGAGAAAGGTTGAAAATCGTGTATAGAAACATCCAGGGCCGGGGGACTGTCGCTATTGTCCGGGCCAGATGCCGAGCCTGGGCCCATTGTTGACATGCAGCCCGGAACAGTGGGTGACGGGTTGGTAAAATGTTTCAGATTTTTGTCATTGCTGTTCAGCGGCGCAGCAGCAAAGCTCATGGACTCGCTATTGTGGAGCTGCTGTGTAGAGCTCAGAGAGTTATTCTGAAAGGAGCAGGTATCTCTCTCCAGCAGGGCCCCGCTCCGCTCGTACAGGGGGCCCTCGTCGTCCTCGTCGCTGTGGATGCCGTCCTCGGCGCCCGGCCCTTTCCCTTCCCCGTTGTGGTTTTCCTTGCTCTGGGTCTGCCGCTTGTGCTTCATGCGCCGGTTTTGGAACCAAACTTTGACCTGCCTCTCGGTCAGGTCCAGCAGGGCCGCTATTTCCACTCTCCTCGGCCGGCACAGATACTTGTTGAAGTGGAACTCCTTCTCCAGCTCCAGCAGCTGTGTGTTGGTGTACGCTGTCCTCAGCCGACGAGAGCCCCCTCCTCCCCCACCACTCTCCACAATCTCAGGCGAGCCTGGAAAATAAGCATCACGGTAGCATGGGATTAAAAACGCAGGACACAACAGTTACATAACCCCGCTGCTCCTGAATATAACATTATGGCTATCACAAACCACCAGAGAGTGGCTCACAACACGCTGCAGCAAAATGGCCGCTGGAGCTACTGACCCAAGCTTATAGCTTGTACACCATTTATCCCAAAAATCATTAGGGCATACAGATACTCATCGGATTGTTTTACACACAAAATAACGTCTAGTATGAGCGTGAAGCAAACACGGTGCACTAAAAGCAGTGAGGTCCATGCTGGTGTGGGACACTAATGAATGCTCCAGCTGCCCTCCTCGGCAACGGCACTCCATCACTCTTCATTACTGTCACACATCAAAACTCTGCTACGGCTAGGGGAATAAATCATCTCACCAAACTTTACCCAAACTTGTTTTTTTTCTTACTTCTTCCACAATCACAGCAAAGCAATAACCACAAATATATCACAATAAAACGTAACTAGCCTATTTGTGTTTTTAGGAATGGCCTGCGTATGTAGTGAGCTCAAATTTAGCAACAGATAGTAAACACTTTTGCAGTAAAGTGCCCGTGTTTTGAAATCACCCACCTTTAGGAGAAAAGCACTCAGGTCCATTGGATATGGTGGTAGCGGTGGAGGTCGGCAGGTGGTTCCTCTTGGAGGCTTTCTTTTCCCGCATCCAGGGGTACTCCGGGGGTAAGGAGGCGGTGGGCAGCGGGCTGCATCCGTCGGGGCTGTGTCTGGGCCGGCCGTGCCGCGGATGGCTGCCCGGATTCAAGCTAGGAATGGTCTGCTCAAAGGGAGGAGGAATCAGTGTCGGGCGTGAAAGCGTCGAGCTCTTGATTGATGAACTTTGAAATGAATCAGCGACAGGGGGGAAAGATGTCAGGCACTCAGCAAGCGACGGCTGACTATTGATAAAACCGCTCTCTCGCTCGAATTCGTAATTCATCTCCGCTCCCTGAGAGCCGAGGAAAGTTTGCACGCGTATTTTTATAAATGTTGCGGCTCAGTGAGAACGAGGAAGAAAAAGTCATTAAAAAATATCCTGGTGGTGTTTTTATTCTATATCACTGATTACGGCTGTATGGGGACCGAGCTACTATTAAACTATTGAATTCATGGAGACAAGGTTGAAATTGGACCGAATTGCCTGTCACATGATTACCTCTGCCCAATGACAATTTGGGGTTTAATCAAAAGGAGCCACTGTCTGCCTGATTGATCCAAAAACGCTGATGAAGAACGCCTCGATCAGCTGAGGGACGACTGTTTTTATTTACATCTTTGTCCGCTCAGTTTATCCTCCTCTCGCCCTTCCAGTCCAGTCCACTAAGCTACAAAATGTGTTTTTTAAGAATGGCTGACGCTCACTATTACAGGGAAGGAGACCAGCATAGGGTGCGCGGATTCGTGCACTCCTCTTTCTCGTATTGTTTGAGGATGTCAGTCGAGAACGCCCCCACCACACACACAGACGCACACACACACACACATTTCACGCCAGTGGCTATTCATATAGGCAAGAGTCAGGCTTCAGAGGTGAAAAAAAATAACATAAACCCAAAACTGATATTGAGACTGAAGTCGACAGAGACAACCCCCAATAATCCAGTCTGTTCAGTGAGTGTGGACTCCAGAGTAGATGTGATTCTTCAAAGATGCATAATAATGAAATATGCAGTGCACCCATCGACATGTGTAGCAATAAAAAGCCCATCCATTAAGTTAATGCTGACGGATATGACACGTTCAGACCATTTCATCCCATAACAGCTGTTTAACATTTACAGCTCAGGTCCAGAAACTTGCACAAAAAAAGAGAAAGACCCACACCCATGTAGTCTGCATGCGCAATCATGAACATTGTTTTATTGTGGGCTATTTATGTGGCTTCTGTATATATATTAAGGCACATATGTTTTTCGTTTATTCCACAAAAGATCGATTTAATAACGACGTGATGCGCGGCCATGGTGGTGCACAACAAAAAAACACTGTGCTAATCAAATAGGATATCTTCTTTTTAGGATTGGTAATGGCCCCTTTTTTCGATAATTAAAGGCTGCAATAATTGTACGTTTATTTTAAATATTATCATAATATTAAGGATGGTTTCATGTTCATGTTAATAGTGGAAAAAGACAAAGCTTGGGTGTACAGGAGGACAGTAGTTACAATGCTGAGAAAAACATCTCACTGTATTTCCAGTATCAATTCTACATGGAATTGTAATAAAGCAAACACCATCATGTTTAGAATAGACCATTTACAATGAATCCATTTGCAGCGTTTGCAGCGTTATTATGTAAATGGCTGTTATTGAATGAGGCTAACCTGCAGTGTTTTGTTTCATTGCCCTTCCAGAATAATCTGTGAAAGCCACATTTGGGATGTTTTTTGTCAAGCAATACATGTTTTATTTTCATTTGCAAAATATATGACTTGGTGAGTAAGAGAGGGGGAGAAGAGAAGTGGTAGGCCTCTCTCAGTTTGTTGCTTATATACCAAACAAAGAGTCCTGGAAGCCTGTGCGCGATCAATCTTACTCGCCAAAAGGTCTGACAGCTCGGTGCCCTCACAACACATTTAAGGCTTCTAACTCTCCCCCGGATCAAATGCAGCCAGGAAGCGGCGAGAAACACTGGCCACTCAGATTAGAACCAGTTTCTGCTCGCAGTTGTAGCCGGGCTGTCGCTGGAGGGATCTTTTATAAGATAAATAAGAATCCATCGACACAAGATGCAACCATTTCCTTTTTGTGGAGGCGGTAATGCGCCAACGGTGAGTAGGGCGAAGCAGCTTCTCCACCTGGTTTTTATCTTCGAATTGTAAACGCATTTCCACGAAGACAAGCATTTTTGTCGTTTTGGTAGACGTGCAGGTTTGTGAGCAGACCAGACGGTGTGATGTGGGACAGAGTTGCTAGGGGAAGAGATGGATGGCTTTTTTGGAATTACGCACAGGCTTTGTGTGCAAGGAAAGGAGTGGGTGGCGGCATTTAGTGGACCCCAGTCTGTCTTACACACTTGTCTTTACAGCAGCATTGATTTAAGACCACTTTCCCACGGATGTAAATGCAATGAATGATATACAAATCGTATCTTAGTTAAAACGTTATTTATGTGCTACCTGCATGCGCATATGGGTCAAATCAGCGTCTTGCTGTGCACGCGTGTGCATGTGTGCGCGTGTCTGTGTTGGATGCAGGAATACTCAGTGCATCAGTTTTTTTTTTCTTTACTGGGACACACCATGGTTCAATTGTTCTAGGTTTCCCTGCTAACCATATGTCAGGGTTACTAATGTCCATGCCCTCTTATATCAATCAGATAGCGCAGAAAAATATATTTCTGGGTGCAAAATCCGTAAGACCAAATAATACTGCAGTTACACAAAGGCATATGCACAAAAAGTAAACATGGTACGAAAAGGTGTTGGTAATTTGACGAAAGAAGAAGAAAAGTCATTCAGCATGGTAACAAAAAATACTGAAAGAAATGACAGATTTACAAAACAGATATTTTAGCTTCATGCTTTGAATTTCTGCAGACAATGAAAATAAATTCAAATTCAAGATAAAACAAAGTATATTAATTTGTATGCGGGCCCTTTATCCGAACAAAAAATACCGAAAGGAATTCAAACCCATTTTTCAGCTTTCCACTTATAATTTGCTTTGCTGTAGCCATCCACGAGACCGAGGCTTTTCATGTTGACCTGGCTTCACGCTGGCATCTGCAAATATGTAATATAATGACACAAATAAGCCCCGTTACGATTTTTGCTTCTTCCTCTATGCTCTCTGACCGCATTTGACTGACTGAACTATCAGGGAATTATTTTTCGAACGATTTCTCATTTGGCTTGTTGTCTTCTTGCAGAATCTCCAGAAGGGCCCGTGTGACATTTGTATTATTATGGATGTGCCCACGCAGATGAGAGGAGGTGAGAAGGCCACCCGACGTTTTCTTCACGTCGAATCAAGAGGAGGGGAGAGAAAAACAAGTAGCTTTAATTCAATATTTGACTTTATCTGCAACCATTTCCCTTTCTGTTATTGAATATTACATGTGGCCACTGGTTTCACGTTATTTTGGATGCATACATCTTATAAAAATAGATAGTACCAATTATTATGGATGGTTTATTAAACTATTAACATTGTATTGTCTCTTACGTTGCCAATTGTCTAAAAAATTGTTTTTATTTTTTGTTATCACCTCTACAATTATATACCGTCTTGAAATGTATTACAGCAATAACTGAATGTAATAATTGGAAAACTAGAAAAGTAATGACATTTTTATTTAGGAAACTGTCTTGTATTTAAATTGGTGATGACGTGAAATGCTTCCGATGTGTCTAAATTAAAACTACAAGGTTTGCTGCAATTATATTTCAATTGTTTTATTTATTTCTTCGAACTGGAGCAGCGAGGAATGTATGACATCGAAAAAGAAAATATCTTTTTTCTTTTTTACTTCAAGAAAAGAAAATGCTAATGTGTGTCCTTCTTTCCACCCTTATTGCATGACTGATTGATTTTACATTCGTTGAGAAAATAAAACATCTCACTGAAGAAGAATAAACGGAAACATAGCCTAATAGCAACATGGTGTGCTGCTGCTGGGGAGCTTCTGAATACATGTATGGGCTGGTAAAGGGCCGAGGCGCTAATTTCCCATCAACCTTGTCCCACATAAAGATCGCAGAGGTGTCAAATAATACTAAAGGACTCGTTTATCTTAACATCAAACAAAATAAATAACATTAAAAAAGTCCAATAGAACAACACAAGCAAGGGAGGCGGCGTGTGAGCTCATGTCCCTTGTTTTTGAAAATGTATTTCCCTCATAATCCCAACTCGTGGCTCTTGAAGGATCCTTTCACAAGTGCAACAAAATGCAAAACACAATTCTTCAACTGCGGATAAATAAAAGACGGACAAATTCACATTAAAATGAATAACATATGTTCATAATACCCTGTTTGAGTTTCGATTTTAAAACAAGTTAAAAAAAAAAAGATTAAATAGGCCTATGCTTATACTGTGCCCCCCTCCCTCCCACTCTAGACGTCCTACAGCCCAGATAAAGGTCTTTGTGAGACAATGACACGAGCAAATAGAGAAAAATTCAAGCAAGTCGTGATTATTTATCCTACGCTACTTCACACATCAAACTATAGAGAACATAAACAAAGGCTGAGAGAAGGTGGAAGCCGTGAGGAGGCGCAGAAACAAAGCAGTAATGTGTCTGGAGGTGGATAAGACAATGGGCGGAGTGATCCGGGCAGCGCTACCGCTACAGATGCGTCAGTTTGGGCGCTTCCTGGATTCTTCCCTGAGAGTAGTGCGACGTTAGGTCTGTGTACGTCGGTGTCGGATCACACACTCCGTGATGCTGACTGTTGCCCATTGTGATTGCTCCATTGTAGTCCATGTTTGTGGACGACGGGTGCGGGAGGTGGGTGAGACCGAAAACGGAGGTCCCAGAATTGGGCATTGAGTCGATGTAACCTCCGCCGACATAAACGGGGCTGCCCTGCATGTGAGTCCCGTAGTTGCCATTGCCTTGGAGAGGATGCGCGTCATACTCGGGCGTGGCCGAGTCGGTCCCGGGATACCTCTTCTGGGAGGGCGGGCAGTTGTTGAGGGAGCTGTTCAAAGGAGGGGGGTATGACGTGGCCATAGCGTATGCATTTTGATGAGGTTTATTGTAAGACGTCGGCGACTGGGATTCATAAGGTACACTGTTTACTAGAGAATGCATAGAGTTGAGGTATCCTCCACCACCACCACCACCGGAGACCGGACCCACGGGACTCCGAGGGGACTGCCCGCCAGGGGAAGGCATCATTCCTACACCTTTCTGATCCTTCTTGTATTTCATTCTGCGGTTCTGGAACCAGATTTTGATCTGTCTCTCAGTGAGGTTGAGCAGGTTGGCCATCTCCACCCTCCGGGGTCTGCAAAGGTACCGGTTAAAGTGGAACTCCTTCTCCAGCTCCACTAGCTGGGCGCTGGTGTAAGCTGTCCGGGCCCTCTTCGAAGCTGCTGACCCCGGAGGACTCTTGTCTCCGGGACAACTCTCCACTGTCAGGGAGGAGGAGAGGAGGGTGTCAATCAGTAATCCATTACAGAGGGAGAGATGAAGAGAGAGAGAGAGAGAGAGAGAGAGAGAGAGAGAGAGAGAGAGAGAGAGAGAGAGAGAGAGAGGGGTAGAGAGGCAGAGACAGGAGAGTGAGAGTAAAATCGTCTGACAACACGCACACAGCTGATAACAGAACTTTCAACCATCAAGAGGGGGTGGTTTACTAGATAAATATGCCCTGCTCCACAACTTAAATAGGGGTGTTATCATCGACTTTTTTTTCTTTCTCCTTACGGGCGAGTAAGCATGTGCGCAGATTTTGATAAACCCATTGCCTACTGCAAAGCACAAGGGTTATCATGAGGGCTCCATAACACAATTAACAATCAGTGTATGGGCACTGTGTCTGTGTACACGCTACACTAACTACATAGAAAAATGTACCTGAAGAACAGTGGGTCAATATTTGATATCGAATCAGGTAACTTCTAAAACATTTTGACCCTCCTCTTCCCCCGTAGTCACAAAGTAGCACAAGCGTAATGCAAACATAAGCATTATGTATTCCTCAGGGTGTATAAACCACTGCCCTCACTGATAAGCCGCCCCTTCTAAGAAGCTGCAGCTTGGCTGCAGAATAGCAAGGTGTTGGTCTTGCCGCTGTGGCATGCGGCCAACACTTAATAAATTTCACTACCTGTCGTCTAAACGTGGAGCAAAAGGAATGCAGCATGACATAACCGTATCTATTAGGTTATAGAGATGAAAGAGAAGTTAGCACAGGGAATACTCATGTATGTAGGGCATCGTTATCAATTGTGATAACGATTATTATTGTATGATACTTTACTTCATATTAACTAAGACTGATTTCGGAAATTTGTGTTAAGTGCAGGATTAATGTTATCTGTCATGGCGTGCGTGCGTAAAAGGTTTTTCATCAATGTTAGCACCTCAATGTGGTGTTAAAATAATGAAAACCCCTCACCAAACATGCTGCTTTACATTTTAAACTCTTACTGCAGAGAAATACATAACTTAATTTGATAATTATCCATTTATTTCAAAAAGGGAAGGCCATGGGAAGGTAAGCGTCACTGACATTTTTAGATTGGGATTGTTTATTGGCCTATACACATATACAAATCCTCCCCCTGACCCAACAAGTTTTCCTCTATTTAAATAGCAGAATCTGACCTGGGTAAAATAGTTTTCATAAATTGGAACACTTTTACCAGTTGATGAAAAATTATAATAAAACATCTTCTCCACATAAATAACAATGAAGGGTGCCATACTTCTTAGCATTTTAGCCTATACTGTAGACGACTACCTACGACGTCATTAGAAAATTACCCACGTAATTTACACAATAGAAAGGTCATAAGATGATGAGCGTCTCTGACATTTTAAGTATACCTATGCAAGTAAACATCTTAAACACAACTTCCTTACTGTGATCCACCAAGATTTCCTCCAATTAAATAGCAGGACCAGACCTTCCTATGTGCGTAAATCGTGCGTAAATTTGTTTCGACTTGTTAACACGTCCTCATGCTGTAAAAACTAATGTAAAACATTTCCAAAACAAAAATATAGAATTATTAAAAGGCGACATTTTCCAAAAACATGTTTCAAAATGTATTGTATGAAAGTTACCCATTTAATTTACAACAAATAAAGACCCCAAACCCCCCAACATGACCCACTACGTTTTCCTGTCATCAAAACAGCAGGATCTGGCTTGCTTACGTGCATAAGAAAATGTCTAAATGGTTAACACATAAATCACAATTAAGCCACAGAACTTAATTTGTTTCTGTTGAATACTATCTACCTTATTTGAAATAGTGACCATTGCATTTACAAAATAACAAGGTCATGGGAAGATGAGCATTGATGAATTTTTAGTTTGGCTCTTTGTAAATAAACACTCCGAACACAACCCCCCACTCTGACCCACCAAGATTCCCTCTCATCAAAACAGCAGGACAAACTGAAACAACTGTTGTGCGTGTTTGTTTGTTGTCTCTCCAGGAACATTATGTGATCAGTGGATGATGTTTACAGTAAGGACAGGTCAGTTGCAGGGCACAGGGACAACAAATGGTGGACTCTACTTCCAATGTTGAGGCACATCATTCTTCTACAGTCTATAATGTATAGTGTATTTATAGTATATCATGTTTGGGGTATACTTTTGGAGAATTTCCAAGAAGATACAGGATAAAACATATACTCTGACTGTATCAAAGAGGTGTTGATTAAAACTCTGTGGTCATTTTTGGCTGTAGTTCCTGAATAACTTAAGGGTTCCCCAGAGGGAACAAAATATATACATACATATAATTCAATATAATACCACAAACAACTGACTTGACAATTATAGAGTCAAATTAACACCTATCTGACACTAGCACAGAAAATGCTGAACATTTTACCCCTCACAAGGACATTGTCCAGTTGCTGGTTGCCCCCTCTCTCCCCACCTTACCACCACCCACCCCTCTTTATGTCCTCCCTCAACAAATGTATGTAACTTTCTGGTCAGAGGCTTTCTAGTTATGTGTGTGTCAGCAGCAGCAGCAGTGTTTAGGTTGAAAGTACCTGAACTGGAGCTACTGGTGGGTTTCTGCTTCGTGTTCTGGCGGGATTCCTTCATCCAGGGGAAGATCTGTTTGCGAGTAGTAGAGGTCGGGGAGCCGTTCTTGGCACTGGGCTGGTTGGACCCGTTGCTTGTGTTTTGGCTGATAGCACCGGGGGATTGCGAGGGAGGGGGTGGGCCTGACACGGGCACCTGTGGTTGATTGCTTTCGGGATGAACCTTGGACTGCGCCGCCTGAATGGCTGTGGTCCTGTCGCAGCTCTCCGCCATCTCCCCCGGCTTCTGCAGAGCCACGGAGCCGTCAGGAGACTGCAGGGAGCAGGCAGGTCGATGGTACTCACTTTCCACATGAGAGGCCCGGGGATATTGGACCTGATTGGCATCATAACTGAAGCCATTTGCGCTTTGATATGGGTAGCCACTGTAAATTGCGGAGCTGTCGTAGTAGGTTGCCTTTTGCATCTCGCCGTTTCCCAATATTTATTTCAGAAACTGACAGGGTCTTGACACCCTTGTAGAATAACATTGGCACCCCGTGGTCACGTGACGCCTCTCCGCCAATGGCCTCCTCGGGTGAACCTAGGGTTACAAGACGCACTGTGAGGAGAAGAAATGGTGGCGATCCATCTTACTTTTCAATACAGGCCTGACACTGGAGACTATGGAAGCAAGATAGGGCCAACAGTTCTGTAGACTATTACCGTTTACCTTATGGCTTACACAGGGCACAAAGGCACGCACTAACCTTGTATTACCATCTGTGCCAAACCACATCAAAACAAACCTTTTCAAAAGCATTTCAGATTGCCAAATACATTTTAGGACCTAACAAGAAACTGCATGCCATTTTAAACTTCTGAGTTTATTAACAATGAAAGTGAATACAGAGTTACAGAACACCTTTTACATAAAATGCTTTAAGTAAAAAGTGTGCTGTAGGGAAATCTGATTAGCGGCTAACCACACGGGAAAATAATATCTCTGATATATTGTTATTTTTTATTCAACAGGGCTGTCAACACTGTATATAATGTCTTATGTAGAAGTGAATGCATTCCATGTGGCCCATAAACTTTGAACCCATTTTGTTGTTCATTACGATTTAACAAAAAAATCGTCCTTCAGAAAACAGGATAGATCTCAATGCGCTGTGCTTGCCACCTGACGCAATGCATAAACAACCGCATTCTCTTTCTTGTCTTTGCATGCTGCAAGATACATGGAAGGAACACGAGGAAACCTGAAAAACCGGGCGAGCATTCGTGCATCTCCATGACCACGGTGTGAACTTTTCCTTGCAGGCCCATAATAATGGCTGCTGTCGGTGCTGTGTGCACGGCGGCCCGTCGCGGTGATATATGGGGGTCAGTGGGCCGGGACGGCCTGCTCAGAATGAGTGGCCCGGTGAGCAGCTAAGCCCGGTACTCAGGGCGGACAGAAACCCGGCATGGTACAGGTAAAGCCTGCTGCTAAACCACCATAATTCACGCAGGTAACCATGGGGATCTTTCTCTAAAAGATTATTGGGGAAACTATAAACCATAATAGACACAGATCCATGGGTCATCATGGGGAAATATTTTATGATGTCACATTACTAATGAAATAGCGAAATATTTAATGTGGACTTCCGATGTTTTAACCATTTTCATTTTAAATAGGAAAGTAAAATGCATGACAATAATAATTATTATAATAAAAACAATAAAAAGTAATAATGATCACATTAACAATACTCACTTTTAAATAAAAGTGAATACTTTTCATTAGGCCCACAAATATAAAATGAAAACCGCACTATTCATATACTGTTTGGTTGTGAAATTATGCATTTCCTTTGTCTGGACTCTAGATTTAACAATTGCAGTCGATCCAATCATGAAAGCAGATCATTTGGACTCTAAATGTAATAAATAATAACTCAATAAAATCAAAAAAAATTGATTGCAAGCCTCTCTTCAAATTTTCATTGCTGAAACTAATAAGCTGGTATTATGTGTCTGATAGTAAACGTGATCCCAACATTAACGATGTTAATACTGTGGGCTGTAATAAAAACTTCCTGATTCCAATCCATAGTATGTAGCCCATAGTATAGTCCCGGAGCAAACATATAACGAGAATGCATTTTCATAAAATGAACGCAAAGAAGTGAAAGGAAAATGTCGGCAAACTCTGGGTTTGTGCAGCCGTGCAAAGTAAATTGGTATAAAATGAACCCTGAGCTTCTCCTCAATGTAGTGAAACCGCAGAGTGAAAGAAGGTGTCTTCGCTGTATCTGCACACACGATGAACTGAAGAAGATATCAGAAAGCTTTGTGGTCTATGTCTCCCGGCGAGCCATTGCGATAGTCATAAAAGAGAGAAAGAGAGACAAATGACAGACTTTCTGCGCAGCCCTCTGCTCCACGTTAGAGAAATCTGGCTGCCTGACTGTGTGTGTGAACTCTTCCTGAACCGAGATCTAAGTCATACGGTGATAAATCACCGCGCGACACACAAACTCCGCCATTTACAACCGAGGGAGCCTATTTCTGGCCTGCTTACCTTATCCTCTGACGACGAATGCAGAGCACCAAGCGATATTTTCTCATTCAGCGACGAAATCGATCAAAGCAGTAATCCAGAGAAAAGTTTAAAGGCAGGGCTGGCTGTGTGAAGCAGCAGCAGCAGAGTGCGCCCTGCCATGCACCAGGCATTAGCAGCCACAACAAAAAAGGGAAGAGCCGAGAGAACCCCCTTTCCTTTCCCCCTTTTCTTTTTCCCCCCCTACTCGACGTGGATGGGTAAACCGAGATTACGAAAGCAGACGTGAGCGGTCGGGTCAGCGAGATAAGAGTTATCTGGCCTCAAGATTGAATTTATCGTCATGCTTTAGAGCAATGGCCAGGGCTTCATAGCAATATTAAACTCAGCCAAGGCTATGCTAGACGATGTGATCCTTCACCAGTACCATGCAGACACCAGTGAACTGCCCCGAACCAGAGCGTCACCATAGACAAAAAAAATTATGCAAATAAGTAGCGCCTTGGAAAGCCAGTTCAAATCAAGTGGCTGACTCTCCTCCTCCCCCAACCAAATGAGGTAGTGTATCTAGAAAAAAAAATCTTTACAAATATAATGGAAGTCCATCCATAAAGTGTTTTAAATATTTTTGTTGTTATTTACTCCACGTCATGTGGTGGAGTTATTCTCCCAGTGAAGGAGATGTTGGAGAGAGGGGAGAATACAAAGGAATAATCAGCTGCTGACCATGCTGCATTTCCATTTCCACGGGACATAAAGGGCTTCTATCCGCGGCTTGATCATTAACCCGGATTTTTGCATATAGTCTTCAATCTTTAGGCTCAAGGGACGCGCAATTTGTTTTCATTCCAGCGCTGGTATTCCACTGCCTGCATGGCTTCTTGTATGAAGAATACAACACAGTATTAGTTTAAGATTAAAAAGCACAACAACTTCAGATCAAAGCCGTGTTCGAAGTATGTCAAGGGGAAAACCCCACCGGGAGCAGGGTGTGAAAAATGGGAAGAAGGTTCATCACCAAAAGGCAGAGCGGAGGACATGCAGCGAGGAAGAGGGGAGAAGAGAGTCGGCAGCAGGGGGAATCCCTCTGCAGGGTAATGCTTCTCTTTTGCAGCCAAAGAAAGAATGGAAGAAAATAGATTTATGTCTTCTCAGCTTCGTCGGGCGGTAAACACGTTCAGAGCTGCAGCTTCGTTTCTGGCTTCAGGCTCTGAGACAAAATCCAATGACAATTAAAATTACGTAGAACACACGGACGGCGTGGGAGACTGAGTGGGACAAAAATTCACGCGTGAGGATTTTTTTTAGCCAACTCGGCTTTTTTTTCTTTTTGAAACCAGAGTAGTCACATTGTATAATTATTTACTTCTTTGTATTTTGATAAAATGCTGATTCGTCTCTCTCTTTAGTTTAGCCCTGAGCTGAGGGTGAAATGTCATGAGGTGGTGCTCGTATAGTGCCGTGCACAATATGGCGTAAAACAATGTGGGAGACAAAAAAAACTAAAATGTTGATGAAAGAAAATCCGTTTTTAAAACTTGAGTGCAGTAAACTATAGCAGCTACAAGCAGATGGCTTTCACTGAAAGTAGTTTTTGAAAGGAGTAAGGCACCGCTCCAAGAGCTGCGATTCCCCTCGTCACTTTTATAGTGACAAATTACACCACAAAGACAAGTGGAAGAGAAGGAATTATTGCTCTCGGGCTGGTCATATTGCTGCTAGAAGGAAATGTGCAAGCCATAGGCTGCTTCTCTATCCCTGCGAGTGCTTTGGTGGGCGTGTGTGGTACTTATTAGAAATTGAATAAGGATATCACCATCAAGCATTCATAACACAAATCAATAAAGATATATGGACTTACCGAAAGCAGTTCAAGGTGTCTCGGAGACCGTGCGATGGCCTGAATTTACTTTGCTGGATTTCTGCATAGAGGAATAAACATCTTCAATTTCTCAGAAGATAATACAACCTTTACACGTGTTCTGGAAAATATATTAGTGTGATTTCTATTTTTTATGGTACGACAGTTTGATTATGAATAAGTCTATTGTTAGTATACGCAATTGTTTTGCCCTTATTTTTTAAAAGGCGCGGAATGAAACATCTCGAAAACAGGCTAGCCCTAATTTAGTCAAATTCGATGCAAGCATTTTCAAGATAATTATTTGGGTAAGATTTTAGATTTATCAGCAGGCTCCAAGTCTTTGTGTTAAAGTATATCCTTACAGCTAAGGGAGAGCATTAATATCTTCATTTTTTTTTTGCATTTACAACAAAATATCAACCAAAATATATGTATCAGTAGGAAACAAAAGAAAATAAAAGAAACAATAGACAAATGCATAAATAAGAGCCAGAATGCAAAGACCCTCGTCCGACAAAAATAGCATTACAACCAAATATTGCTCCCTATCAGCGTAATATCACTAATAATATAAAATGGGACAATGCAAATAACGTGTTTGTAGTTTCCCTGCTGGCCGGTAAGCATTTTCTCCACAAACGGATCGAATAGTCATTAGCTCTCGCGCACCATCTTCCCCAAGTCCCTGCGCCCATAAATCAAGAAGGAGCGCCGTGACCTCAGCACGGCCACGCGATCCTGGATGGCACTCCGTCTTCCATTATATCCTCGTTTCCCTGGCGGAGCGACACAACCTCACCGCTTTCCCCTACTTTTTATGTAAATCTTTTTGATGTATCATTTACGCACAAAACCCCACGTAAAGACGAGATGTTTTGTTTTATAGGACTGGTTGCACCTTAAAGCAGCCGCACGCTCTGCTTGGGGTCTTTTCTTGGAAGCCAATATTTAAATGGCCGCTTTATTTACAAACTGTTGTACTGGCCCCTTTATCCAAATGGCTGATTTTACTATTAAAAATATGAATACATCAGAAATAATTCAGTCTGTCTTATTCAAGTTTACATGGAAACTAATAATGGCTTCAATATAATGCTTAACTTAGGAAGCATAACATGGAGCAATGCCTATCTTAATGGCTCACACAAAACCTCAAATCGTCACCTATATATACTGTGTGTAAAATCTGAAGGTCTGTTTATGTTTCATTCAATTAGCTATGATGAATCGGAGATATTAACAGATAAATTGATATCGATAGCTTCTTGATACCTGTCTACATTGTCTCGCCCTGCAGAAACCCTGGACCCCTATTTTACTGACCTCTGCCTCGCGCAGCAATAACTCACGACAGTAATGAACAATCGGCGGAAATACCTCAAAATAAAATCCATCCTCCCAAAGCTTGGTCTCTGACTCAGTCCTCGTAGAAAAACATATCCGTCCGTGACAGCAGTATAATACATCCACAAACCCGGGATCCTCTCTCTTTCAGTTTGTCGCTCTTTTCTTTTTCTCAGCTCGAAAAACAAACTATAAAGCCCGGACTCCCCTCACGGAAAGTGGGGGTAACCCGCATATAATCAGCATCATATGGCCAGACCGGGGCTCCGGTTTTCTTCCCCGTGCCATAACATCGCGCAGTATTATGCGCCCCACTCACGTGACGCAACGTCAACTTAAATCCCCTTTATTTGAGCCCGTGAATCATTAATGGAGGCAGTCATTGCCCCTGAGGAGAAACGGATCAGTTCGGAGAGAGAAAAAAAGAAAAAAGAGGGGTATGTGACACTGCAATGTATCTGGCAGAGGAGCAAGTCTCTCGCAGAGAAGCAGCTTTTCCACGTGTCGCCCATTCAGAGGGAAAGACCGTTCTGTCACTTTTAAAGTGCCATATATTTGGTGCCTGTTAGCGGCTGAAAGAGCAAAGGCTGCCTGTATTATGCAGAGTTTCAAGTGCAGCCAGCTCTGCTCTGAGCCAGGCTAAAAACCAGAATGTCTTGCACTGCAGCGTGACAATTCGCACTATGTGAGATGAAGAGGGCTTTCCCTACATAATCCTATTTAAGAGTGGCATAATGTCCAGCATACGTCTACTCATTTCTCTTTACAACACAGCCAGGGCTGTGGAGAGCTTTACTCAATATCGCCCCCCTCGTCCACAGGCGCACGGTTTGGTTGTAGTGCCACTTAATCAGCATTTAGTTCTCCATCAGCGAAAGCCTGCATGTCGTTGGCCAAACGAAAAAATGTCACACATTTACCTGTCCTACATGGGTGTCCTAGTGGTCGTGAGGGGGGTGTGTCAGTCAGCAGTGAGCGGAAAGTGGAGGTGAGGTAACCAAAGAGAGGCTGCTCGACCCCGCTGATCAGTACATGGACCCCCATTTGACCTAAATGCACTTACTCGTGTCCTGTGACCAACTGAGTGATGTTAGAAATTACTGATTTTTTTTGCAAAGGATGAGTTTAAGCGTTTTGTAAGGGGGGGGTGCAAAAGTGTCGTCTAAGACATAATCCTGCTGTTTGCCAAAACCACCATAATATAAACCAATTCCTATCTATATAGCGTGACATAGATATAAACCCCGTGAATTGCCAAAAGTCCTATCCCGGAAGAGATTCTCTTCTCTCGGCACCGTTTGCCGCTTGTTTTCCGTCAACACCGAGCAGCGGGCGTGGAAAAATCCCACCACAACGATTAATCATTCGGGGCGGACATAGACAGCATCCCACTCCCACACCAGCCTTTGTCTTCTCAAACTACAACTTGAGCGGTAAACTTTTAAAGACAAGAACGGAAGCAGACCAGCTCTTATTAATTTACCTTCAACACTTCAACAACTGAAGAAAAGAGGAGGATTAACAATGACCAGGACTAGAACAGAGGTTTTACGCACAGGTTTTAGACGCACGAGGGTTGTATTTGTTACACAGTTTGTCTGTAATGTGTTATCATGTTCTCTCTCTGTTCTTGCAAATACAGATGTGGAGCTGTCACTATAGGATTATATGGCTGGACATGACCGTGCTCTGGAAGCTAATCCCACTTTGGCTTTCGACACAGCACCTGAACTTTTCCCTGACCCGGGCAGAGGCATAAAGAGTCGCGTGGGAAGTTATTTTGGGTTCAAAAACAAGGAGAAGGTGGAAACCAATTAAAGGCCCGCGGCTGGTAGCCTACTTTTTCATTTTTAGTTGCACTTTTTCTAGACCTGCCCTTTGCTCAAAAGTAGTAGATGATTGATTAGGTCTTGAATCTCAACTGTTTTTGCATAAAACAAATGTTTCAGAGTTATTTACACAAATCAGGGCTCCTTATCACTGTCAGCAAGGAGGAGTTAGAGGCGCAGACCTCTGGATGTTGGCCAGACGGCGGTCCATATCTCCCCACAATGTTGACACTCAGAGCTCTTAACAGCCAGGCTTGGGTTACCTACACTCAGGCGAAGATAACTCTTTCGGTGAGGTTTACATCAGCCAACATTAAGGCTAATGCGAAATTCAACGCCTTAAGCAGACTTGGAGACATCTCTCATGCACGGATGCAGACGAACTAAGACAACGTAATTGTTTGCGTAGAGGTGGTTGCAATAAAACAATTTTCATGTTGAACTTATTGGCTCTTCATGACTGAATCTAGTTCTTAGATCATATAACAACATTGCCTCACGGCAGTTCGTGAAATAGTCACGAAATGAAAAAGGCTTTTAGTCAATTGCTGTCCGTTGAATTTTGGAGGTATTTGCAAAATACGTATTATTATTATTATTATTATTGTCACATACCCTAGGTAATTTGTTAATGTTTAATCTTTGTCTAAATTGCCCATTGTGTTCACTCTCATTGAAAGGCTCTTTCAGACCACAGAAGCCCTTTGTATTGTTACTGTTGTTGAAATACACTTACTCTCATCTTTAAATTCAATAGTGGAATTATAGATTGATAGATTGATAACGATAATAACAATTAATAACAAACAGAAACGTTGCCAATTCAAAATGCATACAAACAACTATCAAGTTCTGTTCCATCTTTAGTGTTTTTGAGGTAAACTTTGCAAGCATAATTGCAGGCTGATGTTTCATTTCGCTATATTCATGGCAATTTTAAATGATTGTACTTTTGCCCACTAAAGTTTCAGCTGCACCCACATCATAACCTCTGCAATCACATGTGTAGTACCAATTCATTAAAAAAAATGTTTTTTATAAAACACTGTGATTATTACATTTCATCAACCTAATTTGTTGTGGTTTGAAGATTTAAGAAATTGTGGAAAATTAGACTTGCTGTCCTGTATCATATTTCCAATAGCTTCAAGTATCTTTAAACGTTCAAGCACAAACACATACACATGTTATGTATTTATTTGTAAGTCAATAAACATGTTTTGCAGTCAAATTGAGAAATAAAATTAGTTGAGCTTAATAATGAATTGGAATATTAGCATGCTCAGAAACTCTAAAGTAGCGTATAGCTGGAAATAAGCAGATATATTACAATATACATGAATATTAACCAGAAGATCATTAAGCAAACTCCACTTCTGGGATATTCATACTATCCTTTAACACCTCCACAAATGGTACAAGGAAAAACAGCCAAATCTACTCACAAGTCATGGCGGTCTGTGTCCAGCGGACAGTTTTCTGTGACTGTCAGAAGAGAAGAGATCTGACTCGCACCCTGCAGAGCATCACTTCAAATGAAAATAAGGAAGATTTGCAGATCTATTTCTGACCCCGGGGCATTCATTATTCAACAAGTCACGTGAAAGAGCGAATTAAAATTTCAGTACATTGGAAGTGACCTCTATTCGCGAATCAAATGACTTGAAATCTTGTAATTTAACTAGTTAGACTTCTTGGAGTCTGCGCAAAATCGGTGCCAATCAGCCTCAACGCCATCTTCTGCACAGCTTCCATGTCTGCAGCAAGTGCTACACAGAGGGCTGGGTAGTATATGCGGAGAGGGTCTTTACATTTCTGCAGGATAATTTGTCTTATACAGACACAAATGTTGAGTGAAAGATGTAACAAAAACTGTATCAATAACTATAAAACCGTTTTTGTGTGAATTCGGACTATGAATCTGTCACTCGTTTCTGTGGGAATTTTGGTGAGTGTCAGTGTTATCTAATTTACTATGAAATGCATTGCTGACCCATCCGTTGTGCTATTATTGGCATATATATTGAGCAGAAACCATAAGTGCCAAAACATATTGAATATTTTGCACAATGCCAGCATGTTTTAGTTCACATCTGCCCTCTCTGAACGACCTGACAGGGGAGTTTCTGTGATATATTGCAGAAGAGCTGTCTTCAAGAATAATTTTGGGGAAATTCATGGCTCAGTTTCACACCTAAACACCGTTTTTGTTTCCACGCTGTCTCTGGGTAAATCGTAAATGAGAAGAAGAAGCCCGTGGAGGTCTTAGCACTGATGTATGGTCTGAACATTGTGTGTGTTGAAAGGTCAGGGTTCAGAAGAAGTGCTCTGAGCTGGTGATTGGCCAGAGTCGGCCGTGTCCCCGGGTTGAACTCTCTATTGTTTGGATGTATCAGGTAGTGACCAACACTCACACGCTGGTGCACTGAGGTTGGCTGCGATCTCCTTATAATGGCAAAAGAGAACAATATGTGAGGTCGGATATATTTAACAATCTGGTTTGATTCCCGTATCAGCAGCAAAGCCAGCAAATCTTAAGCAGCTGATATAGCTGCCTCCTAAATCCCAACCACATCTCATATTTACCCACGAAAATGCGCATGACATTCTGACACATTTCGGATTAGAATTCCAGTCAGTTGAGGATTGAAAGACATAATGGAGTCAGGCAAAAATACTTTTAACGCAATGTTTTGAAGATGGGAATACTTTTTGTAAAACATAGTTCCTTCACAATATATAGGTTACACATATTAAACACCTGGAATGTTGAATCTGTTTCCCTTTCTGTAAATATTACAGAAGAGAAACTGCGCATCTTTGCGCAATGATTAAGTGAAGCATCTCTGCAAATAACGTATAAATAAACCAAATAGAATTTGATTATATTTAGACAAAGTCAATAGTTAAAGTATTATTAAAGTGTGGTGCAGTAAATTATCCAATGTTCTGTCTCAATTTTACGTATGCAATTTTACGCACACTATCATAATTATACGCATGCATCTCCAAACACTAAATAACTGATTCAAAAGCTTTATGAATCAAAGTTATTTTTTATTCCAGGTCCATGCACTGAAATTAAAGCAAACGGCATGGAAGTAAACTGTTCGAATTTGAAAATGTATTCCCCAAATTATTCATATATTTTTTTAAAGAGGTAAATACATGCATCGTGCATGCTATTACGCACGGCTTTAAAAAAATACATATTTCGCAAAAATCGAATTAGTATTTGCAAATACATAATATCCAAAACAAAGTCAACCTTATAAGTGAAGTACATATTTATTTCACAAGGACAGACTGAGCCTACACTAGCCTACATCACAAAGGTCATTACTGAGACAACACATACAAATATTCACAGTTTAGAACACAGCACAACATGGGACGGACTAGCACAAATAAACCTAGACCTTACAATACCAACAAACATATTTCTACGTGACGAAATGCTTCTCTTGTTGTGCCTTCATTATGATTTGCCTATGTACATTAAATGTGAAAGTCACCATGGACTACATTCAACAGTAAACCAACTGACTCAAACACACAAACTACACTGTTACTCTGACTGATGCCATACCTCTAAACAGCCATCTAGAGTCTCGCTAAATATCTTTCAAGTATATTAGAGCTTTCCATGAGAAATAATTAAAAAAAAAAAAATACTCAAACAGAAGATAGAAAAATGAGTCCAAACTTACTTTCAACTCACTCAATTGTAACTGTAATGATACATTTTGATCCATACGTTTGAATGTGCGTTATCCTTCTTTCATAATAATAAACAAATATATAAACACTTCAGTTGCCATCGTGGCAATTAGAGGTGAATTTCAAGCTTATATGAAGAGGGCGAGGACGACCGGAGAGGAGAAAGGGTACAAAGGACGTGACAGGGGCCCAATGGCAGAGGCAAGGTGAAATAGATAACACCATGTGTAAAATACTGAGAATCGGTCCATCAAATTCCACTTGTGATATTTGCCATCTCAGTCTGGATTGGGTTTTTTGTGGGATGGGGTTCATTCAGGCACTATAGACCTGCAGTGCACGGCGTGGGGACAAGCTGCTGGCCTGTTTTGATCTGCTGCTGCTGCTGGGCCCCCGAGGCTGAGGACGAGGCCGAGCTGGAAGAGCGGATCTTGGTGTTGGGAAGCTTGTGCTCTTTCTTCCACTTCATCCTCCGGTTCTGAAACCAGATCTTGACCTGGCGCTCTGACAGACACATGGTGTGAGCAATCTCCACCCGCCTGCGCCGGGTCAGGTACCGGTTGAAATGGAACTCTTTCTCCAGCTCCAGAGCCTGCTGGCGGGTGTAGGCAGTGCGGGACCTCTTGGGCACTCCTCCAGTGTAATTGGGATTGACTGGAGGGGGGAAAAGCCATACACAGGCATGCAAGCAGGTGTTACATGCAGGCTGATATAGCGTTTATTCCAAACCAGTAAAGTTCCTCCAAAGGACATATTAAATGGTTGAAAAATTCTATAACATTTCTGGCTTTGGTGGGAAATCACAGCCACTCTGTTTTACTGTCTGCCTTGTTTCAGTTTACGGACATGGCATTAATGTGGAGATGCCGAGTGTACAAGCACTCGCATCCAGGGACATATCAAGCTTAGAAATGATTAACAAACAGCGGGGTTGGATATTACAGTTTGGCTCGGCTCCAGTGGTGGAGGTAGTTTGGGTTAAAAAGCAACAAAAGCACATGGCCCCGACAGACGAACACAGGCAATAAAATTTACGAGGGTCCTTAATTACCGACCCTGCTGCTCGATAGTCGTAAATTGCTGTTGTAAGAGCTGCTACTAGTGCTGCCTCAATGGGCTCGCGTGTGTTCCAGTGGTTGTTTCTCAGTGGTTCTGCTATTTAGCCGTGACGATAACTCACCGTTGTTAACGTGGACCTTTTTCATCCAAGGATAGACCACCGGCTCCTTGCCCTTCGCTACACCGGGATATACCTCACTGGCGAGGCTGCAGTCTTTGCTGGCATTTTCCCCTGCGCCACCATCTGGGGCCGCGGCAACGCGAGGACCGTGGCTCTGTGGAACCGGTTGCGGCTGTGCGTGATGTCCTTCGCCGAAATCATCGAGTCCGGTGGCGGGAACGTTGCCGTAATCGTAGCCCGTTTCTGTATAGTTTGACCTCGGATAGGATTGCTCGTCGTGATGGGGGAAGCCCGTATCTTTTGACCGCTCGTAGTAATCACCAGGGTTGGGGATGTATCCGCTCTGCTGATATTCGTCGCATGGAGGAAAGGAAGGCTCGATATAGTTGGAGTTTATCAAGTAGGAACTCATGGTCATTAATTTGTGAAGTGCAACAATACTAATTTTTATCGCGCTGTCGTTTTTCTGATCTCCACAAAACCCTCCTACTCCCTGTCAAATGTACAAAGTTGCCTGGTCACGTGTGAAGCGCCACCAATCACCGCGCATCCTGTGGGCATCATGTAAACAGGAACCAATGGAAAGCATGGCATTGGTACCACCAACACTGCTCGGACTGGCTTACGTTGATGTTTTCCTTATTAAATCACAGTATATAAAGCAAAACCAATCAACTAACTTGTTTACTGCATGGGGCCAAACTTATGTGGGTGAGGCTTTCCTCCATGTGATAAAATATCCACCTCCTGTGTAACAGAAAGTGGATATGAAATCCAAGCCCTGACAAAATAAAGGTTAAGAGAAACAAAGGACTATTTCTAACAGCTAGTGTCGTGAATATCGGTTGTTGGAGTTGAAAACATGTTGAGTCATAATAAAGAGACAAACAAGGAAACAAAAACACGCCACCACAACAGTGCAAACTGTAATGTTGTATAGCTTATTCAAATGATCGAAAAATATAACAATGCACAAGCTTCCTGCAAGCACTGACGAGCTGCTGCTCTGCGGACATACACGCCTGTCTATAAAGCATCTGACTTGTGCATCAGTGAAACCCGGTTATACTCGCTTATGACACACTTAAAAACAAGAGAAAACACTAATGTCTCACGTTGCACCACCGTAAATGCAAAAGCTCCCTTTTCTTCATTCCATGTGTACATGTGTGAAAACGGTTGTTTTAAGAAATTTGCCAGGACATAGCAATAATTTCAAGCTATTTCTGCTTTGTGTTTGTACCACATGAAAGTTATCTGGCTCTAATCGCACGGACATCACGTATCATCAATTCTGCTGTGTTAACTGCCATTGAAAGGACATCCAAACACCGGACAAACAATTACAGTGGTCGTACCTTTCTTTATAGCCACATACCAAACAAAGCGTGGCATTTTCAACCAACATAGACCATCTACAGTACATGCCATCATTTCTCTCGACAGCACAGATAATCTCTTATCCAATAAAATTGTCCAAATCGGATTGAATTTGGAAATATATTAAAACCTTTCCAAGGAACAATTTCCCAACATTTCAAAACAAATATGCAGTATCTTAACATGACTTTCCTGTGCGCCCTGCAGCACCACTTTACTGCAAACAACCAAGGCTAAGGTAATAGCATTGCCTTCAAAATATGTTTTGAAGAGAGAGGATGCAAACAGTTTAAAGGGGTTAAATAATTATAGCAATAATAATACTAGCAGTAAATGTAATTACTGCAGGGAAACTTCCATATATTTAAATAGATTGAACATCATCAATAATTTTGAAACTGCATATTTCTAAGGTAAAAAATATAAAAGTATCTGACCGTGCTCCTCGACATCAGCCATCAAGTCCAGGTCCTGTTTCCTCCCCATGTCCGAGGTGGCACACTGTATATGTGTCCCTTGAAGATGCAGCAGCTCTTCACAAAGCGGATCCACACTGTCCACGTCAACAAGGCCTCTGCATAGAGAAACAAGAGGCCAAACTTTGGAAATATTGAAAGCTTTCTTTTCTCTCCTTTTTTCCTGCACCCCCACCCCCCTATTCTATTCGCTTCTCTAAACAGAGATAACTTCTGCCTGACCCCAAAGTGACACCGTTTCCATTTTGTTTCTGATTAATCTTTCCCATTGACACTCTTTGTTAAACAACAAGGCGTGCCCTTTTTCCAAAGAGGCGACATTTTCATATCTGTTAGACGCAGTGACCTGGGGTTCACCCCGGACTTGGACTTCAGTTTTGCAGGGTCTGTTCAGCCCTGGGGAGTTGGGGGAGCACTTAGCGTGGGTCAGCACCCAGGAAAGTTCCCAAAGGATTTTTTGAATGTGCAAAAGCCTTCAAACTATCGAGAAAATCACACGTGCAACTATGTGTAAGAATATGTGGAATAGGGGATCTTGCAACTATTGAAATCTGCTGCAGATGGTCTGATATATTTGATCAAAAAAATTCACATTGCTGATCTCCATCACTAAACCTCTAGTTTTTTTTTATGTAGACGACTTAACAGGTAAATTATTTTTCCCCCCACAGCAACCAGAGGCCAGCCTCAAATTCTCTTCAAAATTGCCTTTTTTTTGTAGCACACTGTTGCTGTAAGCCATGAGCTGCTACTATCTAACAGGCTTTCTCGCACCTAACTCATTGTAAATGGCAGCTGATGCACTTCTCGCCATATATCCACTGTATCCATATGGCCAAGAGACCACCTGAGAGGCAATATGTCAACATAATGTCAGCGGTAAGACAACTTCACCTCATATCTAAATTTACATTCTGCTGCCATTCTATTACATGTATTAATATGGGCCAGATCAGCTTGGCTATTATCCACTTACTCGGATTTTACAGGTCATTCTTCTTTTTTTGCTATATGGAGTATTTTTTCTTTGTTTCACTCGTGAATGACTTTATTAAAACATATCATGATTCAAAAGTCCGGTTCAGTGCTACAAAAGAAGTCTTTTAATAACGGTGTTGGTACTGCCTCCGTTATCTAGTCCAGGCCTGCAAGGTGCTTCTGTATATTTGAATGCAATAAAGCATCGGGAAATCTCTCGAACAATGCAGCATGCAGAAAATATAATAGGACATCATAAAAATCATCAAATTGGCCATTGGAGTAAAAGGAAGCAATTGGAAGCTATGCTAAAAATAGCTTACACGAGTAAGTAAATTTCCACTAAATTTAAAGACCTAATTTGCTCTTAATGTGAATAAAACCCGTTACAACTTTGTGTTAAGAGATCGTTATTTATAGACTAAATAATAACAGCCAGATCAAGGTGTTCCATTTCAGAGCATATACTGTGAGGTGAAGGTCTATTTAGCCAATATACATCAAGCTGACACTTTACTGTAAATTTAGATTATCAGAGAAGTGCTGTAACGATAGTGACAGATTGCAGATGGCTCTCACAAGGTCTCTTGTCTATACGGAGCCCTGACGGCGGGATAAAAAATCCTCTCTGCATTCAAGATGTGCTAAGAATTCGGGCCAGAAAACACCTTTCATGTCTTTATGGAAATATTTTGATATAGGTATACACTGGCAATAAAATGTTTTTCTTTCATACAGTATGTCACGTGTGATTGTCCTTTCCACCACTTCCCATCAAGTAATTGCAACAGAACCAGCCTTCACGATAACTATGGCTTTGGCTGCAGATGTAATACAGCCTATAGCTGCAAACTTTGATTAGACAGAAACATAGTGACTTTCAAGCCTTCAACGGTAGTTAAAGAGACGAACAAAAGCAGCTCCATCCTTTAGAAAATGCATGGTCAACTTCTTTATTCCTCCAAGTTAAGAGCTGTTATAATTAAACGTATTGAGACAGAGAGAAGGGCGACACTGCAAATGTTTCAAAAACTGAAGCAAGTTATAGACGTATTACGAATGTTAAATAAGTAGGAATGTGCACTTTAAGGTAAGTTAAAGATCAGAGTGCCAATTTTTTAATTTAAAATGTATGAAAGGATGCGTTTTATTGAAAATCACAGAATAAACCTGAGTGAAGTAATAACATTTTGCGCATTGACTCTCAGGCGTACTCACTTGCAACATATCGGGACAATTCCATTCTTCATTGACAAGCTTTTTTATTTTTAATTCAATAAACAAAGTTTTGAATGAGCAAACGACCCGCCTTCTCTTAATTGCATTGAACTTTTTTTTATACATTTCAACATTTTACAAAGTGCAATGAACCTATTGTGCCGCGCACTGGACGTGCAGAGAAACGTGCTAAATTACTACAAAATAAAAAATGTAAAATATTTGTGAAAATGAGTGGGCATTTTTCAATGAATCCAAAAAAATAGTATGAAGTACCAATATAGTCAGATTGTATTGGTATTTTCTTATCAAAGGGATCCCAGATTGTTTTTCTATTCTGGTTAAAATTTAGAATGTTTATTTTTTTTAACAAAATCGTGTGATCCATGCGGTTTCGTTGTCAGTTGCATATAAGAAGTTATGTGATTCAATCCAGACCCAGTTTAAGGCTTTTTAAGCATAATGCCAATATAGTTAATAATGTTTGTTTGGTGTTAATTTGGGTTTGTTATCAGCCATGTTGTTTTCACTTTTATGTTTCATTGAGCTCTCACACATACAAACAATGGTTCAATGCTTTAGCTTATCTAAGAAATATCTGCATTCATTTTCGAAGGGCATTAAATAGGCCCAGCAAAAATAAAATTAATATAAAGTCTTTTATATTTTTCTACAATTTTTCAAAAAACGTTCTTTCTAGGATTCACAAAGACATCTGTGCCATTTCTGTTTTCCTAAAAGGCTTCTATTCATCGGATCAGGAAGAGAGGGGCTAAATGTTTTTTAAGGGGTCCGGGGGCTCAATTTGGGGGCTGTGGGCCTTCCCATTACCCTGTGACCGGGTCGAGAGTATCAATCCTCAAAATGCAAATTTTGCCCTCGTCCCTAAACATATCAAATGCAATTTATTCAAAGGAAATTCACCAATCAACCGCCTTAATAAAACGCCAGCCACTCAATCTTGTTGCTGGGGACGGGTGGGGGGTCCCCTCCCCCGGTCCCAAACGCGAGGTCACCGCACTTTCAGGGTTCACCTGGAGTGCACCGTGCAACATATGTAATTCAAAGCTATTCTGTCTTTTGTGTGGAGAGTCAAGATCGCTATTATAAGGCTGGCATCAAGCTCGGAGTGAACAGATGACGGAGACTTGTTCAGCGCCTAAACTTTTGACCCCAATTTTTCCTCCTCTTCTGCTGCTATCTCGCTCTCATCTGTCCCGGCCCGGTGAGATATCTGCCCCTCTCGAAACGAAAAATTGATTTGAACAATGTGTATATCTCTTGCCATCACGATGATCATTTTCACAAATTTCATAATTAGTGAAGATGCCAGCACAATACCTAAAATGCAATTGTAGCTGTATGATGTTTCCAACGAGGGAGTGAAAAGATAAATCCAATAGGCTTCCACTCAAGACTAATAGGGCCGTAAAATATGCAAATCATTCATTAGCGTTATAGAGCAACCAAAGCAGCCAAAAGTCTTTGTTGGAGGCAACACTTGAAGTTAGACTACCCCTCTCACTTCACATAGTCTTCTCCTCCAGTGCAGGACGTTACCACAGGCTTTGTGTCCCTCGGTAAATTAATTTATATGCATTATGCTTATAGGCAACGCCAAGCACACGTGTCATTAAAGTGAAGGCGAGTGTGTGCGTGGTAACGTTGATGTGCGAGTAGTTTCCCCTCTCTATATACAGCAGGGTGACAGTGAACTTGGCCTAAAGCGAGCTCTGCTGGTGGCTCTGAGAGGATGCAGATTTATCTTGGTGCTGTGGCTGACCTCCAGATGAACCTACAGCGCGTCTCTCCCTCTCTCTGCCTGGCAGTAGCACATGGGGCCCTGTCGAAATTTCTCATTTTGAAATATTGGCAACCGTTTTCATTTCTAAATAGACACATTCTATGTCCTGTTGGATTTTTCTGTGTCTGAACTCAAGTTAGAAATAGTGGAAATTCCGTATTTCGTTAAAAACATAAAGAATATAATTTGTTAGACAATAAACCGAGGGACATTAGCAGTCTGGATTAATTATGCTAATTTTACAATTGGTGCAACCTTTGATTTCTGTTTGATGAAAAAAAGTGAACATTTAAATACATTTTGGAAGAATTCCCCCTCATCTGTCCAGAATGTATTTTCAAAGGTTGACCAGATTTTAAAATCCACTCCAGCATTGGTGGAAATGGATCGAGTAAGTTATCTAAAGTGGTAACTACATTTTTTTATTTGCAGAAAATTTGAGAAACAACCAGTAATGAGCCTATACAGGCCTTTGCGCCAAAAATCAAACTTGGTATTTAAGTGTTGATGACATACGGACAATGTTAGCTTTTCAAATCCACTCAGGTAACAACTTTAACAAATCTGGGTGTTTTTTTGCAAGTTTATTGCTGCAAAAAACTCACAAGACTCAAATAGTGATATCCAAAAAAAAATTTCATATTTGGCCTGGAGATTTCAATTTTGAAATGGGCGCATCGAGTCACAGACTCTTTAATTAAAAAAAACACGCAGAGGCGTAAAAAGAAAAAGGCCAAAGCCTCCAAAAAAACCTTTGAAATGATTTTTATATTCATCCTATTATCAGTCCATGTTTTTTGATTCAAGGTCCGCTGGTGGCTGGTTTCGTCCCGGCACTGGTCGGACAAGAGGTCACCACAAAGCGAGAGTGACTTTTAAGAGGTCATTTGAACTTTTCAACCCCAAACACAAAACGACGTGGATGACACAAAACGGAATTCCTTTTCAAACGTCTCCCCACTGCTGTTTGTTTCCATGTTGTGTTTACTTGACACGGTTTACAGCCCGTCCTAAAGGCATACACGGTGCCAACATGTGGAACGCAGCGCTCAGCAAAACAACAACTGCAACTTTCTTTGTTCCAGGGATGGACAGAGAACTTCCAAAAGTCATCAGCACATACACAATCCAATCAAATTGAGCTAGTTGTAAATCTGTAGGCCTGCATTAGCAGTTAACTTTATCAAGGAAATGTCCACACATCCTTTGGAAACTTTCTGGTCCACGGTCTGTGAATTCTCCAATGTAATAAAACGACAACAACTAGAAGTTTGTGGGGGTGGAAATGGACACAGGGATAATTATCCAACATGTAAAAATGGATTATGAGTTGCACCACAGATGGAGGGAAACAAGTTACACGGGGAAGGAAGCAATTAAATAGCCATGAGCCGGACCCAACCCTGCGCAACATCTGCCGAGACCAGTATTCAGCACTGCACAACTGACAAATTAGTGTAATGGACTAATAGGGACAGATAGAGGGAGCAAATACAATAATAAGGCTGTTTAACACAGGCTGGCTGTTCTCGGGCTACCGGATAGTCTGCAGAAACTTACCCAGAGACGCGGTCCTCATCCTGGAAAGCGTCCGGTCCATACTGAGGCAGACTGAGCAATAGTGACGGTCTGCACCGGTCAAGTAACACTTACAGCCTGCAAAGAGAGAGTCAGACGAAGCCTCGCCGTCAGTGCGATTATATGTTATGTGCAATATACTGTCAACTCCCCAAAACCATAAAACTTACTTTAATGGCTACCACGTGACCGTTTATGGCCAGTGAGCCTATCTGGCCGCGCTCTGGATGATTTTTACGATCTAATTCATAGACAAAAACCCCCATTCATTTAGCACCCAAATGTCAGAGAGCCAGAATCGGCCCTAATAAAGTTTAAAGCTTGAAAAGTCGAGCTGTTTCTTAGGGAATAGCGGTCTGTGCGCAAGGGGACGCCCGGCCACTGGAGCCGGTTAGTGGCCAAGGACCCCTAAACTCCCCGCTCCACAGCAAGGTGAGTAAAACATGCAGCTTTCATTCAAGGGGACCTGTTGAATTCGAGGATTTTACTAGAGGAAACTTTTTACAATGTCTGACAGCTCATACTGGTGACTTAGAGATTTTAGACCAAACAGCAAGCTCTGACCTTTCTTTTCCACGACGCAGTTGTGGCAAAAGTCTGAACGAACCCTTAACATTTTACAAAAAACGTTCACTCATTGTAATGTTGCCGTTCCAGTAGAAAGTTTATTATAATGGCCATTATCATCGTCATCATCATCATTATTAATATTATAGTATATTCTTGACTTCCAGTCTTTGAAAAACATTTACAAAAAGCTAGTCACGATGGAGTTATACAAATAGGCAATGAGATTTACTGTGGGGACCCTCCACATAAAAACAGCTAGAGAAAACAAAGACATAACACGTTTTTACTAAGATGTCCAGGTGAACAACGCAAACAGCAGCCAAATCAAAAGACAAAAAACAAAGATGCAAGGCACGGCTACTGTACAAGACTGAGTCGCCACCTCTGTCCATTCATGTGTTCACAACGCACACAATAACCACACAAGGCTTACGTACTCTGCTGGCTCTACTTTTGGAAGCAAGTTATCTGACAAGTTGTTACAATACATCAAACAAATAAATACATACATATACAGTACATACATAGAAAACGAAGGCTAAACACAAAGGCAGCTCAACCTCAACCCTCTATTTATCAGGCTGGTATTGTTCTGAGTGCATTACACAACTTTTACTGGATTTATTTGCGGTATAGCATTTCAAGCTTTGACGTTTTTATTTTTTTCGTCTGAACAAGAAATAATTTAAACAAACATTTATTTCGTTTCTTTTTCTACTAAATCTAGACAGAACTGTACATAATGCATTTTTTTAATCACATAAGCATTACCATGGTGGAAATAAAAAGTAAATAATATTAAGGAATATAATGGGACGGTTGTTGAACATACAGTGGACTTGAGTGGGGTGTCCCCTGTCCCGTACACAGCCCGTTCACAAGTCTCTGCGCTTTTTGAAATAGGAGGAGGAGTAAGTTGATATGACAATCTTTGTTTTATTTTCATAGTGCTCGCTATCAGGGGTGGAGGAGGGAATATCAAGGCCTGTAGCCTCCCCCGCCTGCAGCCGCCATGTTCATGCTCTTCAGCTTGTTGTCTTTCTTCCATTTCATCCTTCGGTTCTGAAACCAGATTTTGATCTGTCTCTCCGAGAGGCAGAGGGCATGGGCAATCTCGATCCTCCGCCTGCGGGTCAGGTACCGGTTGAAGTGGAACTCCTTCTCCAGCTCCAGGGTCTGGTAGCGGGTGTACGCCGTCCTAGCTCTCTTCCCCTCTGGTCCTGACAAATCTATAGGGGGGGAGACATATGAGACAAAGTGGATGTTAAAACAAAACAGTACAGAAACTTCTTTTGACCACATTTCTCATTTTTCTTTCTTTTTTTTATAATTTTTTTAACCTTTTTTTTGTTTCTGCAGGAATGGCTTAAAAGTTGACTACGTTTACGTTTAATAGATCCCCAAATTATTAAAAACAACAGTGGCAATGTAAGATACACACCTTTTCAACTGCAACTTGCGAAAATGAATAAGTAACAAGGATGTAACGTGGGCTATTTAACCTTAAAAATACAATATAACCTGTAACACACTTGGCTATCTACTATATATTTTAACTAACTTTAACCATATATACATAGTTTTTTTTCATAAAATGATCCCTACCTGGTCTATGTTGACAGTACTGAAAAACAGTAATACACCAAACAGGCGAGAGGCGCATATGGCGCTTCATGTCCAGTAAATACATTCTGTGTTAAAACGGTCTAATTTTGGCCTGTTAAAAAGTCTGAATACGGTCTAAACATGATCACACCTTTACCAAATAAGAACACAGCACCGGGTATCTAAAGTTAATACAAGATCATTAAAAATTGAAGTAGTTTACCATGATTTATATGTAGTTTTCTCATCCATGGATATATCTGAGGCTGTGTTGAGTCGGTGACATTTTGAGGAGTTGTTGGTGCGCTTCCTGCAGGCTTCTCTTCCTCGAGGGGCGAAGCTTTGGACACACAGTCCCGGCTGAGCAGCAGCGTGCCTCCGTTGGAGTTCGAGCACGGGGTCGTTAGAGAGTTTTTCACAGCTCGGTGTTGAGATTGAGTGTCGGTGACCGGGGACGAGGTGGCGACCGAGGAGCACGGTAGTGGTTCAGGTGGTGGAGAAAGAGACGATGTCCCGGTGCTGTTGGCGGACTGAGTGTACCTGACCGGCTCCACCGAGGGTGTTGTCGCCGCTGAGTGACTCGGGGAGTATCCCTGTGTCCGCTCGCTGCCTACAAAGTGTCCGGTATCGGTCCGTCCGACTGTTAGGTCCATCCCGTTGTAGCCATAGCCATACCTGCTGGAATGCACGGCGGTTGAGTCTCTGTATTGCTCGTTTGCCGTATTATGGTCTCCATAATTATGTAACTGGAAGTCCGCGCCATTGGGATAGCGACCGCAGAATGAGTTCACAAAATAGGAGCTCATTTGTTGACAATTCCACCGTTTGCTCGTTGTAGGTATTTGTTGTTGTTTTTATTGTTTTAGAAGTAAAATAGCAAAAACCTGTGTGCTTGATTTGTGGCTCTTATGGTTTAGCGCGTCCTATAGCACCCTTGCACAATTTATGATGAATTATGGAAATGAGTGGGACATGGACTTGATTCTCTCTTACGTAGGCACCCAAATATGGGGTACGGTGGAGTATCACGTGCTTTTGTTGACCAGTCGTAAATCCTGCTTGGTGACCTCCAGAGGTAGACTCGTGCACGGAGGAAATACTGGGTGGGATGTGAAGGGGGCGCGCCTCCATGCGCTCGTGGCTAGGACGAACTCTGAGCCACAGTTTGGGTGTTTTGGATTGTCGTGGTGCGCCATCCTCTGGCTCAACGGTGTCACTGCCTGTCTGCGGTGGTTTCTGAGGCGTGGGCTCCACATGGGGTCATTCAGAGGTTAACGACCATTGCGGCAAAAACCAACGGGCTCCTAAACAATACAACAAGTGACATGCTGAGAGTGCAATCTCTGCGAAGATAGTGTACAGAAATAATTCGATCAGAATGTGTTATGCATGTTATGATAGGCGATGAGTGCAAATAGTCTGCGCAGTTAATATAATAAAAGCCCATTCAAAACAGGTCTGCGTTTTTTCACACTTTTTTATAATCATAAAACAAACGAACAGCCACTAATGTGGGAAAAGAACTAATGAATAAATGTTTTGGGCAAAGAAAAAAGCAAACATCACAATGTTGAATATTAACACATAGACTGCCATTCAAGGACAGTCCTTTGTTTGTTTTATGCCACATTGAAGAATAAATAACTTTGAATATATGCTATATATGAACGCACGTAAAACCACTTTACTGTTTATTGTAGGTTGGTTTACGATTCCAAACAATACGCCTTTAGATGTTATGAGCATTTTACATGTAACCCGACTTTATTACTCCGTCGTTTAAAGGCAACTCGTCGTTCATATCGACTTGTAAACAGTCAACATCTTATCAAATTCCATTTTTAGTATTTGCAGGTTTGTGATCAACACACAATTTAGAAAAACATTAGACTTCTTTTCTAGCAGCTAGTATTCGTACAGTCACTGTGCAGAAAATAAATGACATTTGAAATGAATTCAAAGGGGAAATATTCGAAACGATTAATGTATAAAAATAAGTCAACGTATTTGGAATATCAAAGAAAAAGCTACAAAATTCAGATGATAAATCGTAATTTTTATTTGTACTGGAAACTATTCGTTTAACATTGGGCTATAAATTGGTAGCGGATATGAATTGCACTTAATTCACGTACACTTATAAACAAATTAAAATATAGACTACAGACAATTTATATGTGTTATTGAAGTAACATTTTAAAGCATTTGTCTACTTGGTAGATTATAAAACAGCACAGACATAAAGATGATTGATTATCAAAATGATTAAAAGGTAGATTAACCTTTTTAGTTTTCGGTAAAAACGTAGCCTATGTTAAAAATAATAAATAAAAATGTATGCTATCTGAAGCTCTCTCCAGCTATTACTGTAGCTCTTACTGTAACCTGGCCATTGCACTTCAACCATCTATTGTCTGTGTTAAATCTGAGCAGGAATACAAAAACAGGAGACCTGCACAGAGCAAGACACAGACACGAAGCCTAAATAGAGGCATGGCGCCTCGTCTGGCGCTCTCCATTTGGTTTTCTCCTTGTGGAATTTTTATGGTACCTTCGTCTCTCGAAGGCAGTGACTTGTCCTTTGCTTCCCCCCAAAAGCTATTTCCCCTGAGCAGCCTCTTCACCCAGCACAAGCCCAATCATGTGTTACTGCCAAAAACAGTGAGATATAGATTATTAATTCTGTTCCAGGTATGTGCGCCCTTTGCGTTTACAGACCCCCAGAAGGCACGATGTGAATACCGGGCTCCCACATCCAGTGGACCCACACTAAGAGAGGAACTACAGAGTGTGTGTTGGCTCAACAGTCAATGCTCCAACAGCTGATTTATGACTGGCCAATAGCAACAAAGTTCCCACGAAAATGATTTCTCCGAGTCGAGCCAGGGACACACCCAGGAACTAAATAAGGACCAAAGAAAGGAGATGAAAAGAGTGAGTTCGCACTGGTGTCAAACAATGTCGGGCTGGGAGCGAGGGGACCACTGCTGCAGGAAAACAGGAGGGCAGTGCACTCTGCAGGCACCCTCACACACCAGCACTCGTGAATCTCAGAGTATACAAATACAATACTATTATGATTCTTTGTCTACCTAAACATCATTACGCACGTCTGTGGCACGACGAAAACTAACAGTGGACACATCCAGGATAGTTACGACATTTTAAGGAATACGATGAGCAATTCTTAACCATAACAGCAACAGACAAACATCTTTTCCAACAGAAGCAATTGGATTTCGGGAACAACAGCAGTCAACACATATGGATACAGACTCAATAAATGTAAAAGTAGTATTTTTGCAAAGCTAATTCGGAACAAAATATAAATTAATTGTCATTATACGCAGATATGGAATATAGAAAAAGGACATTATATCTGATGCAGTTAACTATACATTAACTTTTGCACGATTGATACCTTGCAAACATTTCTTTGCATTTAAATTTTCATAACGTTGTTGCTTGATCGACTGATAATTGATTGTACGAAGCAAATCACTGCAGTGTCTCAAACACGTGCACCTTAAGGAACACTGTGAACAATGTTGATGTGCAAACAGCGAGTGCAAATCACCTTTTCGAAAATTTTAGAAATATTTTCCTTTTCTAAATTCTATCGACAGGGACATTCCTGTGCGTCAATTAAAGGTCATTCAAACGGTAGAAATAAGAATTGTATTGTTCACTTTAAAGTGTCTTATTGGTCGTTTCAGCAAAGTCAGTGAGGGAATGCATGCACATGTATTAATAACAACTTAAAAGCATTGTGCATGGACACGCAGGAATAGAGGTCGACTTGCCTGTCCAGCCTGCACCACAAGGCATTCGAAGCAAAAACAGGCCGAACTGCAACCACAGTACCCCCAGTGTCTCCACAGGAGGGCGTTAAAGAGCACATATTTTGGCCAGCATCCACCCAATGAATTTTGCAGCAGAAAGCCAATTCACATTCAAATCCAACAACAAACAAACAATGTCTCGACAGCATGCAAAACCCGACAGGAATGTTGAAGCAACACTAGTGTTCTTTTTCAGATGGATTGTAGCACCTGCCATTTAGTTAAGTAAACAATTCAATAAACTATAACATTAAACCAGTTCCACGTGATTTAAACCTCTGGGTATGTCAACAGAAAACAAGCGAGGGTGCAATATTTAAATAAAACTCTGATTATTATTTGATTAAGTTGTTTGTCATTGCAAATTGATCAAAGAGCAAACACAGTGACAAGTTGCAGTTGTCTTACCTTGTGAAGGTGTCTGCTTGTGAACGGGGGAGGCGAAAGGAGTTTGCAGGTGCAGATGGGCAGTGACGGATGGAAGTATAGTTGAGTCCCAGGACGGAAACTGGGGCTCCCGGGGGTCATTGACGCACCGGGGCTCCTTCCACTCATCTTGCCCAAACGTGTCAGGAAAGCGACAGCAGGGAATCCAAACGATCCAGTCATGTCCCAAGCAAAGCTCCTTCACGTCGAGCCTGTCTGACCGAGAGAAAACTCCCCCAAAAAGGTGTAAAAATGTAGAAGGTCGCTGATGAAAACAGCCGCGTGGAAGCCCGAGACCGTTAAATGAAAGGCTGCTGTATTCCGCTATTGGAAATTTGATATAAAAAGTTCATGTTCACGGCTCCCTGCCACGTGACAAGCTGCGGCCAATAGGAAGAGGAGCCGCGTCGTTAAGTTGTATTGCTATGTTGTAAATTTTCATAAACAACAACGGATTTATGACCCAGCGCTGGAGGGAGAGATGGGGAGAAAGGGGAGGGGGAGAGGCAAAGAAGGAAGGGGGCAGGTCACCGTCAGGCGCCATCTTACCGAGGACAGAGGGAATGCAGAGTTCAACAGTAATTTCCCTTCATCTGCAGCCTGCCCCATCTCGCATCCTCATAGTTCACATTCCCGAATTTAAGTGTTTACCCAACACTCATAACATAACTGCAACATGTTTCCTTACATGCAACCTAATATTGGTCACTTTCAACAGCACTTAGGCTGTGACTGGGACCAACATGCTATTACTCAACCCGCACGTGATATTAGCACGATTTTAACTGTGGTTATCGTTACACAATATTAACTTCGCAAATATTACATACAAACAAATACACAAGTAAAAGCTATTTTATTCCATTATATTTTCATTTACAGATTTGAGACATTCCCAGAGGTTATTTATTTGTTCACATGTTACTGATACTTCACATTGAAAACGTGGCCACCTAACCTAAATATATCACAGTATTTGCCCAAATTAGATTACAACAGCCTATTCATTTTACACCGACAAAAACTAATAACTTGATACTAAAATTAAGTGCTGTTTAAATAAATATGCATGCGTTTCTTGTTGGCATTAACAAACACGTCTGACATTTTGAGCCTACTTTTTTCTGTATAGAATAGGCGAGGGCATTTTACACTACACGGCTAAGACGACAGAACATTTACGTAAGGATATTCCTGTTTGTAGCAAAATAAGCAAGTTGACGAGGTAGGTTACATGAGATCATCCGAAACTAAACAATATGTCTGTTAATCCTGGGATGTATAGAGGGGTAAATACGTAGCGAAAACAGGCATATAAACATTCCAAGTGATACGCAGTTATATCTAAAAAAAAAATAATAATACACTAACTGAAATCAAACGAAGCATCTCAATCACAGTTGGAGGCATTTAACAAAACATTCACTTTTAATCAGCCTAAGGCACATTTGAGCAGAATGGTGTATTTGTTCCCTTTAGAAAATACAACCGTCTGTTGGGAATAATCACTCGAATAGGTAGAATAGATTAATTTACAGTCAATTTCAACCTACGTTGAATTCCTTGTGTCAGCGTTTATTATTAGCACGTAAATATTAGGTAGTTTTTTGTTAAGGAATGTTGCCTCAGTAGTACGATCAGGTTAAATTACACGTCGTATTGCATATATAAAAATATAGTTTGGATAGGTAGGCCTTTAGTTAATATTGCTCTTTCTTGCAGAGCCTTTGAATGTGTTTTGGGGTTAAATAAGAAATATACAGCATATACTGTTAAATGCTTATTACATAATTGCCTTCAGTTGTCATTCAATTAATCAGCCTACACAGCTCTTATGCATGAATGGTATGTGAGAAACATCTGAGATGTATCTCTAATCCATACTAAACAGTGTTTTTCATTAAATGCTCTCTGTCCGTGTCTTTCGTTACTTTGCAGCTGTTTCTGACTCCAAACCAGAGCTCCGGGTGTCTCCCGCTTCGTGCTCTCTAGACTCTAAAACCGCCTGGTTATCACCGTCCTTTCCGCCGGGGGTCGACGTGGATTCCTCCTTGTGGTCTTTTTTCCACTTCATCCTGCGATTCTGAAACCAGATTTTGATCTGTCTCTCCGTGAGGCAGAGAACATGGGCTATCTCGATCCTCCTCCTGCGGGTCAGGTACCGGTTGAAGTGGAACTCCTTCTCCAGCTCCAGGGTCTGGTACCGGGAGTAGGTCTGCCGCCCTCGCTTTCGGTTTGGATCTGTGTAAGATGAGATGAGCTATACTTGCAAACTGTATTTAAAAGTTATTCAGCATAAACCATTAATTATATGGTGTTGAAATATATACTGACAATAAAAATGATAAAACCATCATCACGTCTTTAGTCTATTTGTGATTGAGCAATTCATTCTGGGTCATATTTTTTACATCACTCCTATCAACACCCTCCCTCGCAGAACACACTCCTCACAGTCATATCACTACAAGGGAAATACTTTTTTGTAAAGTTCTCTGCAGCTATTTATAGCAGTCCTGCTGGGATGTTTCGCCCATGCCTCCTTTGATACTCTGCATGCCTTTCCAATTAAAAGCCAGTGATGCTCTGCGCACCAGAGGAGCCATAAGTAATTAGATTACAGCACCAACCAACACCTTCTCCCTCAAAATGATAACAAATGCCAATGTTTGAAACTGCTTGCATTCTAAATCCACTTGACTTCTTTATGTAGCCGACAACGCTGGCGCATATTGATCCGGCAATGTGTACGAGCGAGTTTCAGAAAATACCAGAGCCTCTGCAGTGCAGACCCAATTAGAAAGGAGCTGCAGAGTGCAAGAGAACTGATTTACACAACAGACAGGTCTTTTTACAACCACAAAGGGGAGAAGAGGCTGTAAGAGTAATAGGAGTGCAGAGAAAACCCCCAGCGGCAAGGTCTCTGCGTACTGAACACACAGAAGCGCTGGCCAAATGAATTTATGGCTGCAGAACTCATTAGTTGCGCAATAAAAGTTTTACGATTCTTTCCATGCAACACCAATGGCTTCACGAAATTAATTGAACCACTAACGGCCAATGTAAGTATCCCAATGTTTTGTAAAAGCATTGACCTGAGGGCTTTAAAGTAGAACATAAGAGACGGTACCATACCTGATGCTCTCATCCAGGGGTACATCCGGTATTGTTTGTCCGGCGGCAAGGTAAGGGGTCCCGGCTCCGGATGGCAGCAGCTGTCGGTGAACAGGCGGCTCTGGTCGAACAGGCTGCAGTGCAGTGTATGTGCGTCCTGCCCCTGGCCATATCCCGAGGTAAACACGGGACGGCTCTGGTACACGGCATTATTGACGCTGTACACTCCAGACAGAGATGGTGAGAACGCAATGGCCGCAGCAGTGCGAGCCGAGGCATAGTCCTCTCCACTGGGTCCAATACTGCAAGACGCCCGTTCTACGTTTGGGAAGAGAGAACTACCCGCCGTATATTTGCTAAGAAGACCATCCACATAATAAGAACTCATATTTTTTCGCTCTGATTTGTTGGCCCAGAATCCTCAGTGTCGTTTTTACGAGGTAGCGTGATATATGACAGCAATACACCCTAGATTTACACCAAAACCCATTTTCACTCTGGACCAAAGAACTCTCCCACGTGACTCGGGCCTGGCAGCTCGCACCCAATCAGCAAGCAGACATGGATATCATTATGGCGCAGGACTGCAGAGTGGGATTAACGCTTCACACACGATTACATACACACATGTAAACACATACGAGAGAAATTCTCACAATCCCAGTGATCTAGAGGGAATTTAGGTTATATTAGGTCATGTTTTTAATAATATATCTACTAATATTATAAGTAACCATCTATATAAACCATCTAATTAAATAAAAAGCTTTATTTTTATTTTTCTATTTCATACACCGTCGTATACAGATAATTTACTTAATAATAACAAAAATAATCTACACACACTCATAGGCTATACTAATTAAAAGTACATATTTGGCTAAAATTGTGTCATAATTGTAAAATAGCTCCGACAGAAAGTGTTTTTTTTTTTTAAATACTTGATTAAAAAAACGTATGGATCAAATATAACAATATTTTGATTAAAATGTACCTATAAGTGCAAACAATTCACGATGTGTATAAACTGTTTATTTTCTACTAGGTTGGAACATGATAGCTTTGAATTTGTGCACTGACACTGGATGTTTGAGGTGAGAATATGTCACAACAATTGTTACTTTAAGTATCAAATTATAATAATACCAGGGCCTCTGCCTCAATCCACCCTGCAAAGATATTTTACTGGCATTACATTGTTACTGAAATGGTCCATAAGAGCAATAATTAACTAATTAAAGCATACCTACAATAAACACTCAAAGATAAAAGAACACATCGTCAGAATTATACTGGGAAAAAAAACAGAACTACAAAAACAGAAACAATAATAATAAAAAAAAATAATACACCTTAAACTCGTTGCAATATTTGTGACAGCTGAATATTTTGTGCGTATTGTAAGTTAAATCGAAAAAGCTAGTGGAAATATATATTCTATTTAGGAAATTCAAAAATAAAGTAATACTTGCGATGAGGAAACTGCTAATATTTATGTTACTCTTAATAATCCTACCATCACTCAAGTTAACTAAGTTACAAATGAGTTGCGTCTATAAAGCGGTAGCCTATAAAAACATCCTAAAAAGAAAAACATTAAACAGCGACTTTCTGAGGGTGAACGCAGAAGGCTAATCCAGCAGTCACCGTGTGCTGACTGTTTCATTCTTCCCTGCTGAGCCGCAGGCTGGAGAAGCAGCTTCTGCACTGAGACTGTAAAAAGGTGTGAAATTATTTTTGCTGGACTCTTAAAAAATGTTACTACATTTTGTTCCCCAGTGCAGGTTCATTGAGGAGTGCTAAAATGGCAGTGTGATGTTGTGGAACAGTGTCGCCACCATCTGGTGACTAGTGGGGACTGCATGGTGGGAAGACAGCAGTGCGCAGGCGTTTTCATTTTCTGCTGCAATCTGGTATTTAGTGCAAGACAAAACTTGAAGAAATGAAGCTCAAAATGTTTGTTCCTCGTTGTTTTTCGAGCAAAGCGATGATGCGTTTTAACAGACATGTCCAGATGTATTTCGAAAAAGCATCATCTATAGGCCAACCACTGCGTTTGAAGCTAGCTGCTGACTTTATTGCTCCTTTTCCTTTAGGATGGGCCCAGCAAAGGAGCAGAGGGCGGAAGGTTCCCAGGTAGAAACAAAGGATCGCGCCAAATGACCGTGAGTCCTGCGCGTCCCCGTCGGGGAAAGTCCAATAAAGCTGATCATTTCCGCTCGGCCTTTTGTCCAGGGCGCAGTCCCACAAAAAGAGAAGAAAAAACAAATGGCTGCCATTCTGGAAACAGCCTAATTGTGTCTGGACGGCCATAAAGCCATTAAAACTGGAATGCCAGACAGTATAGCAGACCAGGCGTTTTATTGCACTGTCTCTGGCCGAGTCTTTGAAGTTTGGGTCCATCTGCGTCCCCTAACGCGTCACAACAGCACTCCAACTGAAGTCTGACTTACCCTCTAACTACCACAATCAGTGTATGTGAAGTCATTAATAAGAACTAAAGCTGGTGTATCTGACAGAGCCGTTACGTATTTCAAACTTAGCAGCTCTGCAGCTAGCTCACGTTGGATTTGCACTGCCTGCATTTTCTGTGCCCTTGTGCCAAATATTTTCACCAACATGCAGAGACTTGAAGCAGCCTTACAAATGCAGAGGTCATATTTTAAAACTAGAGCTCTTCTCTAAAACCTTTGGGATAGAATATTTGAGGTCACGTTGCGTTTAAAATCCCAAATTCATTGTGCTGTTATATTTCATAATACTCCGTTCTTGGTTATTAACATGGCGCTAATGACGGAGCTTTAGGCCGAGCGGCCTCGTCATATCTGAGCTGAGCAGCAATACATAGCCTGTATTATTTTGGGCTTCAGCTGTTGAAGCCCTCAATGTCTTTTTTTTTGGTTTTGTGTCCTCTCGCCTCGCAGCGCTTCGCACCCCATAAAAGGTTATAGCGGTAATTGTCTTTTATGGCTGCATACAGCTAACAACATCCTCTGCCAAGACGCAGCTCTGTCCCCAATCCAAAACACACGCACAGATTCACCTATAGGTGTGTGTGTGTGTGTGTGTGTGTGTGTGTGTGTGTGTGTGTGTGTGTGTGTGTGTGTGTGTGTGTTCTCTACACATTGAAAGGCTTGAGGATATTTACAAAAACCTGTAAAATGTTGTTAATTTGACCTCATTTTGTATTCGTAATTGTTAAATTCTCCAAATATGTTGTATGTTTCCTTTATGTATTTTCGTGTGTGTGTGTGTGTGTGTGGGGGGGGGGGGGGGGGGGTGTATGTTGAGATCTAGTTGACGGCGGTAACCTTCATATTTATTGCAGTGCAAAAAACACCATCAAATACTTTTTTTGTGCAGCGGTAATTCGCGAATTGAGATTTTAGAAGAATAAAAAGATCTCGGTGCCAGGCCAAAATGTAATAAGAGTGTGCATGCATTCACAGACAGGCCTATAATTTGTTTTATTTAATAAATAAAGTACAAATTACATTTGTCAACCAAAAGTCAGACGGTCAGCAGACCGTGAGGTATTCAATAAGTAGCCTACAGTGTTTTATTTATTTCCCTCTCACTAACAAACATTATGTACTTTGAAAACGTTACTCCCTGAAATTCACAGTTCAGCATCTAATGCAAGCAAATCTATAATCCGCAATCGCAAAAAAATTATATTATTGTAGGTAGTTGAAAGACCTAGGTAGTCAATCGTGTCGTGTGATACAGCTTCTATTACATGTTTTAATTTAGTGTTTTAGCATTTTCAAGTGGTTTATGAGGTTTATGAACCTACTTCAAAATGCCATCGGTCTGGTATACGTGTCCAACGTTAGATTCAAACTCATGGTCATCAGTCATAGTTCTAGCAGTAAGGGATAAACAACAGCTAAATTAATACATTTTATAAACTATATGCTCAGGGGACTTTGAGATAGACAACAAATATAACTACAAACAAGAGCACACACAGCTAGAAACATCCATACACAAACAAGCACAGGGACCAGGCCAACTAATACACTTTAACGAGGTATTAATAAAATCAACATGAGAAAAGAACAAATACAAAACGAGTGTGCACCGTTAAAATTGTGCAATATAAAGGTAGTCGCATCAAACTGAAGCCCAACATGCTTTTTTTTTTACAAGACAAATAAGCCTAACAGCTTCTGTTATACAGAACAATAAGACAATGAGTTTAAAAACAAGGTCCAGCAGGGTTAAGAGCTTCCACACACAAAGCTCGCTAAATAATGTATATCTACGATTCAGTCAATCTCTTTCGGTGCGCCGTCTTTATTAAACTTCTTCATCTTCATCCTGCGGTTCTGGAACCAGATTTTAACCTGTCTCTCGGTGAGGTTTAACTGCCTCGCCACCTCGTACCTACGGTCCCTGGTCAGGTAGGTGTTAAAGAGGAACTCTTTCTCCAGCTCCAGGATCTGGTGCTTGGTGTACGGACAGCGCTTTTTTCTCGTGGCACTTGCGTGGAGCCAGTTGGCCACTGGGTTATCTGGAAAGAGTGGGGTGCGACATTGGTGTGAGGGGCCGGTGCCGGGGTGACCAAATGCAAAAAAAAACCCAAAAACATCACTCATAATTTGGCTCAGACCAAAAAAATATCCCCTCTGATCAGAAGAAAATGGCTACATCCAAATAAAACCTACCCCTATTTCTCCTAGCTCACGTTCACTTTAAGCTGCAAAAGGTTATCTAATATAGCAATGGGAGCTGGGCCATTAACTGTCCCCATAAGGAAATGGCACGTTCAGAATGGCATCTGTTCAGACGCGCACCCCCATCACGCACCCCAGTCCTCACCGCTTTATGCGATGTAAATAGACTATAAACATAGAGGGGTCTGCAGCGACTTACTTGGATCAAGGCCCGGTTTCTCTTCAGCTTCCCCGCTCGTGTCCCCTCCTTGGACGGACAGTGTGTCCTTTTCCACCGGTGAAGCCGTCGCTACAGTCCCGTTGGCGTAATCAGAGAGCAGCAGCGCCGTATGGGAGCCGGGCAGCGCGCCGTCAGCTCGCGTCGCAAGACCCTCCGGTTTGATTCCGTAGTGATGGGTCGTCGGTAATCCGGCCATGGGCAGGGAACCGGACATCGGCTCCAGCAGCCATGACTGATAGCGGCCATCTGTATCTGCACCGACCGGGCCTTGGGGATGCCCATAATGGTGATACACAGAAGAAACGGTGCCTGGGAATTGAGCAGGGACGTGACTCCACGATGGCCCAAATACCGGAGGTTTGGACGGGAAGGTGCAGGTTCCGAGCTCGCTGTGGTCGCTAATCGAGGCGGGCTGCCTGTGCTGCAGCCCAGGACCGGAGGGGTATCTCGGCACAGAGAGCTCCTCGCTCTCGGGCAAAATGAGGGAATCGACGTAGTAACTAGTCAATGTTCCGGATGTCGACATGGCAGAAAAAGTATACGTTCACATGTAAGCAGTCATACAGCAGATTCATGCAAAAGTAAAACGTGCACACACACCACACACACACACACACACACACGCAGTAAACCCAGCCTCACAAAATAACAATGTGGAGAAATCAAGTAGCAACTTGGCCCCACAGAGAACTACAGTGGGCTAGTAATGGGGAGACAGGCTGCCATGCTATTGGGTAGCAGACACACGTGATCATAAAGGCTGAACAATAAAGGATAAATCAATCCCTTTGGTCATTAAATACTCACCCGTTTTCCTATAACAACCTTTAGTTTTAAAGCTAAGAATTATCAGGATATTATTTAGATCTGCGAGACGGAAAATGTGAATAACTGAATGAAAAAGGTGTTTTACAGTATCTTAGCCAACTGCTGCTGATGAAATTACATTTGGTTATCCAAAACGATGCAGTGTGTTTTTGGAGGCCCTATTTTACGAGGTTCTTTATAGGACACGTAAGCACCCTGCCATTGCTGTTCACCAAAACACATTGTAACCACCGCTATATTAAAGAAACGTAGCATCTCAAATTTGAAACAAAGCCTGGATCACAAATAACCACTATACAAATTACAATTTTCTTTATTTGTTCTTTTTTCGGCTGTATCAGACAAATAACGTCCGTATACTTCCCTTCACACCTTAAACAATTGTACAGACTATAACGCACTAAAATATATGCGGTTCAGTTCAACATTTCTAAAAAAGATAGTTCGTTTGTGGGCCTATGCTGTTTAAAACATATAAGCATATGTGTATCTGGGCTGATATTTCAATAACCGTATTTCGCAATTTAGCTTTTAGTTGATAGCCTACTTCACGTATATGTGGCTACAGCTCCAGCGTCTAATAATCCACATTACAGCGAACAGTCTTACCGAGGATAATGCAGGACTATGTACATTTCTCATATAGTCGGGGAAATAACTCAATCAGCATAATTATTTCTTTAAAATGGTAAAGATTTTATTTAGGAATGTTCAATTAAATTAACAAAAGAGAAAATCAAGCAGTTTGTCTTGTTCGTTGCAGTTGCAAACCAGCACATTATTGGTTTGGCTATACGGTGTAAGACCACTGGCCTAAAATACAAAAGAACATTTACGGCTTATGACTGCATATTATTAAATCAGAAACAACAGTTGCGTTTCAAAATTGTCACAACATTGAAAATATAAATATATTATAGGATGAATTAAAATGATAAGGGAAACGGAATAAATGTGATGAAAATGTAATTTTGACCCACTGAATTAACTTGTGATACCCAAATATTTATTGAATATTTTCCAAATACCATTGATGGCTCATCCTAGTTTCTCGTAGTTTAACCCGTGCACCGTTTAAAGCGTTTATTATTCACACAGCCGTTATCACTTGTGTAGGCCGATACGTCGCCATCATCACCGCCATCAACAAATTAACTGTAATGCTTGCTTGCAGCCAGTGCCTCGGTGTAACGTTACACTTAAATAGAGCTAAGAATATGCGTAATGTGGTGCTTGTGGTTTTCCCCTTTTAAAATGAAATGGTGCGAGCAGTGGCGAACACCAGGAGACAGGAGCACATTTAAAATATGAGTACTAGAGATTGAGATTATAAAATGCTAACACGCATATTCAATTTAATTCATTAATATTAAGGACATCGCCTGCTAGAATCATTAACATAGAAATAATTTAATAAATGCATACATATTAACTTTGTATTTGTGGAAAACTCATATGTCAACTGGCAAATGCATTTAGCTAAAAATATTGTATCACAATAATAACAAAATACTGAGAATGTATATGTATATTTCAGAAAGCATTAAGAACTGAATCTCAATCCAGATTTTTTTACTAAATGCTTATAAACCTCCACAATATCCTAAACCTAACTCCACATTGCAAATCACGTCTACAAAACAGCAACCTTGAGTTCTTACACATTACGCTGCGGCTTTTATTTATCACCAGCAAATAAACGAAGGGCTTGGCCAACACCCCACAAGGCCACAGGCAATTCAACGCGCAGGAATACTCTCCACTCAGTTCTTACTATTGCATTTAGAAGAGAAGCAAAGGAAATGGGCGCAAGCTGTCCATAATGTGCATTCTGGTTGCAAGCTATCACCTCAATGGTAGTTGCACTTTATTTGGCCAGTAGAGATCAAACAAGCCGAGGGGGCAAAGGAGCGGCTGTCCTCCTATTTGCGCACTAAAAGTTAGAATAGACAAACACCTTCAGAGGAGGAAAAGACGCCACTTTGCCAATGGCTCTCAGGCTGTAAACCTAAATCAGGGTGTTTTTTTCACCCAGTTTACCGCAGGGGCTATTCACTTCTTTTGCCTCTGCAGATAACAGCCTGTCTGGCGGATCTAAATATCGCCATAAAGCCCTTCCCCTCCTTTTGTCTGAGCCACTATTGCGCAGCGGAAGCATCCGGTCTCATTGCCCACGGAGGTCGCTGTTGCCCAATTCACCTTCCCCTTCCCCTCCACTGCAGTGGTCGTAACCGAGGCCTTGTCTGGCGTGTCTGCGTCACTACTACTCACGGAAAACACTCACGGCTTAACCCTTAATCCCAAGTCCACGACGCATACTGCAGCTCTGCTTTGATCACGTTTAGATTCAGTACACACTCCCGCGTGGGCTTATTTTCAGACGAATTACAAGTAGAGAAGTCTAAAGAAAACATTGCAGGAGACAGGTTAAGAATATAGCCTACAAAATAGCCAGTCAACCTTCCTCGGTTTATAAACCAGGGACTTTTAGAACATGCTTCCAAAACACATCTCCACAATTTTCATCAAATCACATCATCTTTTTGTCCCCGATTTGCTTCCCTTTTGGTTTCGATGTGTGGAACTGCGGCAATTAAGACAGTTTCATGTTGCAGAGTTAGAAATGGACCCCAACAACATGAAACTACCTAAACCACTCGACAGTCGATCCGGGCCTCAAGTGAAACACAATCAGCCAATTCGTAATGCACCGTGGTCATCGGTCCCGTCACCAAGTGTCCAAAAATCGTCTGTATTGAGAAAGTACAACTGTTTTGTACACACGAAGCCGGTGCAACAAGGCGCAAAATGAACAAATTCACATTGATAAATGGACTTACCCGATCCTCGAAATACAAATCCTAGTATTCCAAAACTAAAGCAGAAGGTAATGTATCATGTCCACAGTGTATCTGTACAGTTCGAATTTCTAGCAGAGAGCCGGGCCTCCTCTCCGTCTGGAAGACTCTCCCACGACTGAAGCTGCTCTTAGAGGAGAGGGAGAAACCTCATATAGCAGCCAGTCATAAAACTCTACAATAGCCGGCTGGGCATGCAGCTAGACGGCTTATAGCCTAATATCTTAATTATTTCCGATCTCCATTACATTAGCCTCCAGAACATTTGTTAGCCAGTTCATCAAATAAAACTGTTGAGTCTCCAGCAATGGAGCCCGTATTATTTGGGATTTCAACAAATCTCGTTTTGTGATTTTGTAGAATACACTTTGACTGAATATAATCCCATAGTACAAACATACAAGCAGATACTCCTCAATGCGAGCTGATAATTTATTAAGCATTACACAAAAACACTGTCATATGTACACAGAAATATACAATAAAAACATTCCTACTACACTTTGCACACCGGTCTCGTGTAAACGCCCTCAACGTGATTAAAGATTCAACTCATACATTTAGCTCATACATAGAAAAGGCCTATATTATGGTAGACTACATCTAATGGTCAAAGGTGAATTATTCTTCCCTTGGTGATACATGGGCATTATATCCCAGTGGTTTGAAACTGATTTTTATGATAACTTTATATCATGCAATTCCAATTAAAATAAAATAAATTCATATTTGTTTGAGTAAATTTAAAGATATTTTATTGTCAGCGGTGGGGAGAGAAGTGGTCATTTTAAGCCACCTTCCAGGGCACAATGTTTTTTTTAAATTGCGTTAATTTAAGTCCACTGACAACACTATCCAACCATACGACAGAAGTGACAGAAACAGTTCGACAATACAAAAACACAACATCGGAAAACAATCAAATTGAACTCATAACGTTCACTTTTTTCCCCTTTTCTTATTCTCAGTGGCTCACAGAGGACGATACATCAACTTTAAGCGTGTCTGGAAATAAACCCCACAGTGAAATGAGTCAATATGTGGACAGAGTGGTGAGAAAGGGTGAGGGGCATTGCTTTCACCATGTGATCTTCTATTTCAATGTGATCACCTTGTTCATCATGAAAATCCGTAGTTGGAGGTGAGCTCCCGGATCCTGTTTTCCCGCGTCATTTTCTTCAGTTTCATCCTGCGGTTCTGGAACCAGATTTTAACTTGTCTGTCCGTCAGGTGGACGCCTTTACTGATCTCTAGGCGGCGCTCTCGGGTCAGGTACATGTTGAAGAGGAACTCCTTCTCCAGCTCCAGTGTCTGATGCTTGGTGTATGGACAGCGTTTCTTCCGGCCGCTTTTTGCTGTCAGCCAGTTGGCCGTGTTTTCACTTTTTGTGTCTCCTACAGAAAATGGCAGATACATGGTTTTACGCATTGGAACATGGGATAGTGTGTGTGTGTGTGTGTGTGTGTGTGTGTGTGTGTGTGTGTGTGTGTGTGTGTGTGTGTGTGTGTGTGTGTGTGTGTGTGTGTGTGTGTGAGAGAGAGAGAGATATGTATCTAGGAGTGTTTATGGTTTGTTATACACACACGTTACAGTAACATGTGTGTTTGTGTGTATGTCTTATGCGTAAACTATGGCTGCTTTGTTAGACTCAGACTTGACTTAGAGTTGAAACGTCAGTAATAGTTTGAAATCACATGAACATGTTACACCAATAGTGCGATGAAACAAATCTTGTTTTGTGTCATAAGTCGTGAAAGAATAAAAAGACTTTGTGGCACAGAAAATATAAAAGGCCTACACAAATACACGTAGGCATTTTACGCAGCGCTCCGAAAAATATTGGCTAAAGGTATAGGTAGTTAAAATGTATTATATTGTATTTTATGTATTTTACAATAATTCCTTTATTTTGTTTATTTGAAATAACACTGTAGTATTGTTTAATTAATCCAAATCTAGCTTTGTCCTTCAATAATTTACTTTTTCCGGTTTTACGCATAATATTTCGGGGCGTATTCATGCACATATACATCATTGCGTACACATATTATAACAACTTAGAGACAAAATACTTAAATAATATAATATGTCAATGCAACGTTCCCATACCCGTCTTGACTTGGCATTGCAAGTCTAACCAGTAAAATAGAACTACACAGGTGCCATTAAAAAGCCTCATTCTACCTGCACTGCACATATAAATAAAACCACAGGACCACACCTAGAATGAACTGTGATTACCTTTAGTTGTCTTTGCTGGTCTCTCTTTGTCATGCTCTTCCGTCTCGTCAGCTGAAGAGACTTCTGCATCCGAGGACTCGCGTGCCTCCTCGGTCCCCGGTGCAGCGTGAGCTTGCAGGTCGGCGTTTCCCGAGGACACGGACTCCTCGGTGTTCCTCCCTTCCTGCGTCGTGGCTGGAGTAGTTGGTGGCGTGTGGAAGCGAGCAGGAGCAATGGGGTGTAGGCCAAAATGAGAATGGGAAGGGTTCGGCTGGGGGCTGTTGGTGTTGTAAAGTTTATGAGAATGTGCGTGTGTCTGAGACAAGCGGAAGTAGCCCGGCACAGGCACTGAGCCCCCGCCGCCACCATCGGTAACTGTACAAGAACTCGAGCCTAAGCCCGCTGCTGTTAACCTCGAATATGTAAGATCTTCGGCGGTTGAGGCTTTAGGGCACTTCGGCTGCTCATACAGGCAGTAGGTGCTCTCCTCCTTAATATTCTGCGGGAACGAGCAGGGTGCGACCTGGGGACCCACCGGGTGCTCTTGGTCCATTCGACATGACCTCTGCGCGTCCATCCACATTTCCATGCTGGACATGTACGCACTAGAGGCGGAGACCATGTTTTGGGGACCCACCTCGCCGCGCTTCCCCATACCTGGGAAGTATCCATAGTTGTGTAGTCCGTAAGGCACTTCTGTTGCGGCGCTATGAGGCACGCACACCGCGCTCCCAGCATAGTGACCTCCGCCGCTCTCGGTGCGGCCACTGATCAGAGAATCCACTAAAAACGCATTTCCTGACGGACTGTCTGAACATGACATTATTGTGGTGTATTTTGGCGAGGGAAGAAGATAGCCCTTTCTGGCTGACATTTCTTGTGCAAAACATGCTGGATATGATTAGAGGCACCCCCCTCTCCGCCGTGCAGACTGCAAAACCAATGGAAATGCTGGAAGACGGGCAGTCCCTCCCATTCCGTGGCTACGTAGCAGCCGGAGCCATATCCATCATGGAGCTGAGACGGAGAAAGAAGGCAGCAGAGCAATCAGTGTGCTCCCTCACCTTGCCTTAATGCACCACCATTACCCCCTAGAAGGGGCGAGGTCCAGCATGATACAAAGTTGAAGAATAGATATATATTGAAAAGCAGTATTTCATTAATTTAATAGTTTAACAAGCGTTAAAATCCCTTCCCAACAAGTCATGTCTTAAGACCTGATTGTCTGTTTCTCACATTCAAATCAAATGTTACCACAAAGCTCATTAGGTGCAAAACAGAAGTATCAGATTTATAAAAAAAAAAAGTAATACTCTAGTGAGAGTCATGGTCAAATGAAACTATAAAAATATGGCCTTAAATTCAGTTTTTAAAAAGCTGCAGAACCCACCAACAATGACAAACAATAAGAAAGCAATGGGACTTAAAGGTAATAAAATGTGTTTAATTGTAGGTAGAATTCGCCTCTAGCGAAATGACTTGGCAAAAAGCCGTTTTGGTGCATCCATTAGCCTGAAGACAGACTGAGCGCTTCCGCACTAAATGTAAAGGTGCTAAGATTAGTGTTGCCTGGAGATTAAGAGTACTGTTAAACATACTTTGTTCTTTCTTTACAATCTACAGAAACGGTCTGACGTGTGTCTGTGTGTGTGTCTGTATGTATATATATATATATATATATATATATATATATATATATATATATATATATATATATATATAATATACACACATATATATACATATATATATATATATAATATACACACATATATATACATATATATATACATACATACATACTCACACTTCTTTCACCTAGTAGGCTACTTATACAGAATGATTACATGTTTATGTTTACTCTTGTTGCAGTTTTGTTTCTTTAGCTGTATGTCTATTTTCTGTGCAAGTACAGTGGGACTAACAACAAAAACAAATGATTTGTACGTGTAGTCATATCTGGCATATAAAGCTGATTCTGATTGTTGATTTTCGTTTTTTGCTGGACAGGGAACGTCTTTGAAGTGGTCAACATCAAGTTGACATCGTTGAACTGTCTTCTTATACTATTACTTTAAACATAACCATTTTGTATTTAAGATTGTGGACGAATATTGGATAATGTAAATCTTGATTATGTTAAATTCAGTAAGATTAACCAAGCTATCTCCGTGCGTAAACAACAGTAAACCAATCCATTGACACCAGTAATAAAAAGCAAATAAAGATAAAATAACGAAAAAAAGCCTTAAAGAATAAATTATTTTCTTAATGTTCAAGGACTTACCTTTTACACATGAAATTATTAAAATGCCATATGTTACTGCATATATAGTCATTTCCTGTATTAGAGCCTATTAGGCTTTGCTTTTCTTCGTCGTGATATAAAACTACTCAGGATATCATTTTACATTTCACACTCAAACAAAGTACTTTCTTAGATATTTTTGAAATTACGATTTGTAGTAATAATGGTTGTACTCCTGAGAGTTTTCACCAATTTAGGATACGGAAACTAGTTAATATGTACCTATAACTAGTCATTACGCATTGCACAAAAAAGGTTAAACCTGGATGTGCTTTCCTTCACAGGTTATATGAACAAATATGTTTTTAAGAAAAAGCTGCGGTACAACAAATTTACATTTGAAAAAATAAAAACTACTCGGTACAAAACATATATATTTGTTAAAGTGTCAAAGAATTGATCACGGTGTTGTGCAAGGAACAGGCTCAATGTGCCAAAGGAAAGCAGACATAAAGCTTGTCATCCTGTCGGTCCAATTTGGGGCAATAAGGGCCACAATAAAACTCTCCTTCCATCTCGTAGTGTCCTTGGCCATGTGCAGTCTATTGCTCTCTCCAGGTTGAAGTTAATCTCGGCCAGCTTTGCCATTACCAGGCCCAGGTGGCCGCTAGCCCCCCGGGTTTGTTTGCAGCCTGTTGTACTGAAATGAGGAAATTTCGGAGAAATTCATAAATCGAGCCCATTTAGGTTTTCAAACGCTCTGTCATTGACAGCTCATTTATGAACACTGGCTTAGAATTTTAGCGCGTCGACGGTGGACATTTGTCAATCGCTCGCGCTCAAAACGCACATATTTCAAATGACTGAAAGTTGATTGGAGGTTATTTATGTATACACGGATATAATACAATAATATGTTTCAAAAGAAAAAATATGATTTGTTGAAATATATAAAGAAAAGAGCATTTTCTCCAGCGCGAGAGTTTTAAAGACAAAGGCCGTGCGCCGAGCATGTTTTGCCCGCCTGTAAATTCCCCCAAAACCATAAAATATTTCACTGCAGAACTGACCTACTAAAGAAAGTGTGTATACTCTTCCCCACAGTTGCCTGTTCCTTAAGGAAAGTTAGGAAACTCAATACATCAATGAATTATCTGTGCCCAGTATTACATTGTTTTGGCTTATACACGCACACACTACATGGTGTTGTACTGGTATTGGGGCCTATCGATATCTTTGTGTTACAGTTATTAATTGTTCCTATTAAATCTTCATTTTCACAGCTGCCCGGCTATTATATCCCCAAAACAGTTCACTCTGACCACTGGCTTTGATCCCGCCCATATAATCGTGGCCGAAGAGGCCGTTTGAGTCGTATCATGTTCGTCCCGAGTGCAGTTATGAACAATAATGCGGCGTTTTATTACATCCAGCGGAAGCATTTATTTTTCACGAGAGACAAAGGAGAAAGAGACTCGTCCACAAGCATTAGGTCCAGAATAGTAACCCGCCACTCGGACTGACACCGAATACCCTCAGTGCAGCTCTGTATCTGTGACAGGAAGGAAAAGGAGACGCGGTTGCTGCCCTATCACAATCAGATCGACTTTTCTAATAGCAGCTTGTATCCACTTGGCACGTACAGAGAATAATGTGCTTTGGAAGGACGTCAAATGTTGTTAGCGGATTCTTTGAAGAGGAAGAGGAGGAAGAGGAACGAGCATGCAAGCCAGCTGCTGTGTTTTAAGATGAGCTGCATTAGCATGTGAACCATCTGAAAAATGAAATCATATGTTTTGTATCCAGCACCCGCTGCTTACTGTATCGTTAACATACTAACTGTATCCATTTTTTTTTTATAATTAAGGCAGATTTTTCCCCAAATCCAAAACATTTGTGGTTGGACTGGACGGGGTTGCAGATCTCTCCAGGTACAAGCCGGCCATGCTATTCTTCAACCATTAAAAACCTCAAGCTCAGCAAAATGAATAGCACATGCAGCATGAAGGCTTGGCACAGATGTGTTGCCTTATTAGGGCCCCCAGGAAGACTTGTGCACCAGAGAAATGTGGAGACTAAACACAAAACGGATCCCATCTCAAGCTAACAGGAGTCGCATGCAAGAGAAGAGTCTACGGAGTGGACATTCAGAAGGTTTCTTGCAACAGAGAAAACTATTCAAGCTTCAGCTTGTGTTGACAACACCTTTTACCTGCTTGCATTCGAGGTGAGCTTGGAGACGAAAATATCCACGGCCATGACATTGGTCCCAACAGCGCCGCCCGGTGGCAGAGGAAAGACTAATCCCGAGTGCAGCCGTCGCCACTAAACTGATTCGTGGTGGATAAACCGCACGAGGGGCAAAACATCTCAAGTGAAGTCGATGCAGCAAGCAAAGGCTGTTCCTATCCGTGCTCTCACTGCCGCTGCTCTCGCCTCCTTGGTAACAGTTAATAACCTTGGGTCTCAGACGGTTTATTGCACTGCACTCCAATTGTACAAATGCCCCAGACTCAGACAGCTTTTATGGCCGCGTTGCTGCGGCAACGGGGAGGATGTCCCGTAATTAGGGACGGAATTCCAGCGCGCAGTAAAGGATGCGCAAGGCAAGGCCGGACTATGGCAGAGAGAGGCAACCATAAACTTCAGCCTCTATCCCCGCGTTTATGGCCCTTTTGACTGTCATATATGAACGCCAATGCGCTGCGGCTAGCTCCCATAAACACAGTGATAACAGCAAATATGGCGACCCTCGCCAAAGGAGACTGCTGTTGGAACAGTGTTTCCAAAGCCAATCAGCGTAATGACAGCATGCACACACAAACTACAGTGAGCGAGAGAGAAAGAGTGAAAAACGAATAGAAAATAAAGTGTACATGGCGACAACAAATGTAAAGAGACGGATAAAGGTGGATGTGCATTGGTTCAATGACACATGTTTTCTTCTGGAATGCAATAGTTGCAATGTCGTTAATGGCTCAAAATACTGATCAACGTAATTGTAGCACAACAGGACAATATTTGCCATCAGAGGAATTATACTTTGTTTAGTTTCTATATGTGATCAATCAGAACCCATTAAAATGTAAGGTTATACAACAGCTTCAATATTAAATATGTTACTTTATTAACTTTTATTTTAAAGGCTTAACATAAACATATGTTTAGTTTGTACTCTGTGTGCCTCTATCAGGTTGGACAGTTCATATTATGTATGTATGTTTGCAACATTCGCTGGTACATGCTTGTGATATAACTATTGCGAGTTGAATGTGTTTCGTGCGTAAAATGTTTCACGTGCGCATTTCCATTCACCGAAAACCTAAAGCTTGTGGGGGAAAAAACAATGACAAGGCAGCAGTTTTTTTGTCAATGATCTTTTCATTTGTTTTTTTATTTGGAAATATAGTACAATACACAATTGGGCATACCAAGCAATTGATTCAATGCGATGACCCTGACCAGCATTGCCCTGTTAGCACACTTGAAAATGTAGCTTTTTATCTTCTTTAGACAGCAAGTACCAAAGGATCACGAGTAATGACAAAAATATTCTGTTATGCGTATCAATATCAGACCAAACAGGCCCGCTGCATATATACCTGTGTGTGCATGTTGGGCGTGTACCTCAGTGCAACTCCACACGGATCCAGTGGACAAGCTTATCTCTCTGGTTTTGGCCTGCATTATCAATACTCAACTGATAGTCTCCAAAAATCCAAAAGGACAACATGGATTGGGGTGTTGTAGATACGCAACATATAAATACGTATAGCCCTCATTCTGCAGGCTATACAAAGACGACAAAAGGCCAGCCCAGACTCAACACGGAATCCCTAGCCTGCTTGTAATATTGGACTTCGACTTGGTTAGCCGTGGCATTAAAGGAGATAGTAAACGAGTGGCTACAAAATAAATAAGCACACAAAACAAACACATTACAATCTCATCCGCTCGAACTCACTGTTTGGTCACACCAATACAATTTCAGTTATTTAAGTACATAGCCACCATCATCCTAAATCCACCACTTTTCTGACTTTAAAAACAGAAAAAAAGTTAAACAAATCTTTTGATTACAAAATACACTGGGTCAGTCGATCAGTGACTACTAATTTCTACCCGCGTGAAAGAAAAATAAACAAGGCGTCTGTGAGTCACAATAATATTAACAAGGGCCCTCGCAAGAGGGCAAAAATCCGTTTGTACATTTTTCTCAAAAAGAGAGTCTGAAGAGTGAAATCAAAGTCCACAGACTGACTTAATTCATGCTCACTCTGTGGGTAATTCCGATCGCAGGATACTGTTGTCCTCGAACTTGAAATTAACCATTGAGCAGTATTGCTGCTGTCGCGGCCAATGTGGTACACATTGTACACTGGAAGAGTCACAGCCGGAGAGCCAGTCTGTCTGTAAACGCAGTCGGTCCCACAGCGGAGGACTATGGAAGCTGTGACGGGGCTTCGTTGACCCCTAAAGCAGAGGATTGGAGGTATAATAGTGTAATCTATCTCTGTTCAGTTTCTTCTCCTTCATGCGCCGGTTCTGAAACCAAATCTTCACTTGTCGGTCGGTGAGGTTGAGCATCCGAGATAGTTGCAAGCGTTTCTCCTTGTTAATGTACACACTGAAAAAGAATTCCCTCTCAAGTTCTCTGATCTGATATTTTGAATAAGGGCACCTTTTCTTACGGGTCCTCTGTCCATCTGAAAGACACAAAAATAAAGTATACTGGTCACAGAAAATATGAACATTTAAAATTAGCCTTGATATGTTAGAAACATTTGTGTACGTTCTGTACGTCCTGGGTGTTGCAAGTATACACGTGAGCGGATTTCCTCTACTTAAAGCATATTTTCTACTTCAACAAGTGCCACATATAAAGAAATTAAATTACACTGGAAAGATTACCAAACCATTCGTGCTGGATCGCTACAGACAATACTTGGGCTTTGACCTTTTCCAGCAAATGAAAACAATAAGCTCGCTTTTAAACATTAGCAACTAAGAGCAACAGGGAAATGAGACCACGGTTCATTAGACAGTTTTTATAATAGTAGTAGTAGTAGTGGTATAGTAGTTTTATAGAACACAAAGGGGTAAATCTACAAATGGGAACACAAGAGTCCATGATGGCTTTAACACAAGAGCTCATGTCCGATAAACCTTAAACCAGAGGCACGAACCTCATTACATGGAAGTGCTGTTTTAATGCTAAGAAGCCGTGAAACAAGCACGTTTATAACACGTGGAATTAACGCAGGTCTGTATAACAATTCACATTGATAACTGGGTGTTTTTGCAAAACGTCAGGGAGTGTTAAAGAAAAACCACCGGCCTGTCTTTCACGGCCAATTTCAATTCCAAACACGTGATCCTGCAGTTTATAACAAAGTTTTGTTGGGGGTGGGGGGTCTACAGGCCCTCTATAAACCTTATATGCTTATAAAACAGCATATAAAAATTTTAACAGCAGTGTGTAAGATTGCAAACTTTCTCTCATAACCAAGGCGCTGACTTTAATACGTACTGCTGCTGCTGGATTTCTCCTCATTGTTGCCGGAAGATAACTGCGGGCTGCTCGCCTCATCCCGCTGCTCCTTCGCCTCGGTGTCTCTGCACGACGGTTCGTCCTCTGGCGAAGAGCTGGGCTGCTTGGTCGTCGTTTTGTCCCCTGAATAGCCATGCGTGGAGGAGCTCTCCGACGCGTTCCCGTACGCCGATTCGTAAAACTGGTCGAAGACTTGTGGCAGCACGCCATTTCTACCCACGTTACCGTAGAAATTGGCTGCAGCGGAGCCGGCGCTCGTATGGTGGTGGTGGTGGTGGTACGCAGCGGCGGCAGCTGCGGGGCTGTTTTTACCGAACATGTCCCCAACGACGGCAGTTTGAGCCGAAAGACAGTCCCGGTGCACCATGTCCTCCGTGGTGGGGTAGCCGTGGGGCAAGTTCCCCCGGTGCGGCCATTTACCGGACGCTTCAATGGCTGCATAGTCCCTAAACGTCACCTCTCTGACGGGTTGGACCTGCGGCAGGTTAGAGGAGTAAGAGTATGTCATGGGGCGGGTGGACGGGGTCTGGGACAAAAACGAGGGAAGACCGGAGAAATCAGCCCCCGCCGACACGTAATAAGTGCAGCTGGGCAAATACATGTTCGATCCGACGGGGACCCTTTCGTCAAAATCCATCATCGTAGTTCACCCTCTACTATAACTCTATGTTGGGGTTTGATTCCTCTATAACCGCCCTGAACATGGCTCTGAAGCGCCGTGCCTCTTGCCTCTTTGAAGCAGGTTCGCTAAGCAGAAATTTGGAGACGTAGGCTGACGTGGAGAGCCATCTCCATCCACTCTACGGAGGAGGAGGTCACGTGACCACGCGGCAGAAATTGACAGATTTTCAGGCTGTGTATGCGTGTGCGTGCCTGCCTGCCTGCGTGCGTGCCTGCGTGCCTGCGTGTGTGTGTGTGTGTGTGTGTGTGTGTGTGTGTGTGTGTGTGTGTGTGTGTGTGTGTGTGTGTGTGTGCGCGTGTGAAGGGAAGAAAACGAGTGTGTGTAGGAGTGTAAGAGACATGACTGCTATGTGTCCTAAAGCTTGGCATTGTTGCTTTGTCGCCATGTCGCCTTAAAGAGGAATTCCTTAACATGCAACGAAGTCAGAGGAAGACAACTTGAATGCTGCTTTTAAGAGAGAAGGTGGACTTCAATCGAAGCTTTAGCCCGAATATCATTATCAATTTCCCAGATGTTCTGTGCTTTTCCACACTACGTGCCCTAGAAAAATGTGTGTGCGTAATTTAAGCTTTTCTGGTTTTCCTTGTTTTTAAATGATGTACACAATGCGCGAAAAATGAAATGATTATGCAAGATAAAAATTCCAAACCCCACCTGACAATAGCATGATTGAACCAGCATTACTGTGCATTGACAACATTGACCTGAATTGGAGGAAGGAAACAACCAGCTTATCTGTAAAGTCTGCTTTTAGAAACCTCTTAGTCATCATCATTTGGTGGTTTTACAACATAGCATTTGGCCCAGTGGGCATTTAGTTATCAGGGTCATGTTCAAAGTAGCGGCTAATGTTTCAACAGGATACAGCCTTGTGTTAGTAACAGTAGCCTATAAGAAAGACCAAACTCAAATGTTGACTACATAAATACAGGACCTTAATATTTAGGGTGAACAGAAAACAAACCTGACAGTGACCTTTTGTGGTCTGAGAAACCTTACACCAATAACATTTTAATTGTAACGTTTAGAGTAATAAACACATTTTATTATTATGATATTTTGTATTTGTGTGAGTATCAACAGTAAAACACGACACACCTCTCAGAAAAGACGAGGCTCACTGAGGAAAATGCATTAAAGCAGTCTGCTTCAAAAGTCAAACGTAACAACCTATTTAGAATAATACACCTATTCTATTGCTGAATTATTCTTGTCTTATTTCTCTGCTTTGTCTCATATTTAATGGATCCAACAACGGCTCAAAAAGTCGCAACATACAAGCCCTCTCGACTTTTACGCACGGAAGTTTATTTACGTTTTGGTGCCAATATTTACTAAAATGTGCGTTGTCCAGTTAGAAGACACATTCTAGAATTTAGAAAAAGCTCAGGTTTTGATGAATACTAATTTCCATCAGATCACTATTTTTGTGACGCATCTACATTTGCGTAAATAAAACACACGCACATAACAAAATGAGTAAACATTTCTTAACGGATTATTTTTGCAGGATTTCTAAATACCTGCAGCTGTATTTCAAAGTTACAGCTCGAAATGTGCATGCAACATTCTGATTGCTAGTAACGTTTGTTATTGCCACACAGGAATTGCAAATAATTTGGTATTAAAGGTCTTCTTTCCCCTGAAGCTATACAAATTAAGAAAACAATTGTCCATTATGTTTTTAAAATGAATGGATTTCTTGTATTTGCTTTTGTAAACATGCCACAGTGCACATTCCCTGGCTGTCTGTTGTGAGGCCACCATGCAGCATGATTTGGAGAGGCTGCAACTTGACTCTAATGTGCTGTGAATGAGAGACGTGAGCTCGGATTAAGACCGCCGCGTCTGGCCTGGCCCCACAGCCCGATATGTACATTCGGATCCAAGAGGTTGCTGATGACAAATGTGAAACACAACCTTAAAATATCACAAACACTAAGACTGTGCAAGCACCAACTAACACAACGTGAGTCTATCAAAACAAGGGGAAAAAACATGCAGTCTGAGTTGTACCGTTGTGCTTGCAAGCAATTTTATTTGATCAATTGCAGGGGCACAAACAACTCGAGTGTCTTTGCGACCATACGCTCCGCCTCTCATTGAATCCAGACAAATTCTATGACTTGTGTTGAAGCTTTTAACCGGTAATTGAGCACAGGATGCCCAGGAAAACCAAAGCCAGCTCTGGACAGACCTGCGTTTTTATAGCTGCTATAGTATTCTGCTGCGTTTTTTTCCCTCCCCGGCCAGACAGACACCACAAAACAGGCCAAGCGTGATAGGAAGTCGCCACCAACGCGGACTCAAAGTCAGCAGCTGAGGATTTTCAACGAAATAGAAACATATTATGTCTGTAAACAACTAAGGTAAGATTTCCACCGACAATAAATACATTTTTTCTAACCATTTGACTAAACAATTGAAAACAATTCGTTCAAGAATAATGACAAGCATAAAAAGGCCAAATGTATGTGAAATGAGTTTTGTATTTGTGTTGATCCTCTCACCAACCTGGTTGTGTGATTTGTTGGTCACCAAAACCGCAGTCTGGCGCTGCGTAAAAGCTCTCAAAGCCAAAGCTTTGTCTTTACGGTCGACTTCAAGTTCGGGGGAGGGAGAAGGTCCTTTGCAGAGAGCACAGGGCCCACTGTGCCCCGGATGGAGTTCCTTTAATTGCTTCTACGTTTACGAAAGCTTTAGGTTACAAGAGTACTAATGTGAACTTCTGACTCTGAGCTGAGGAAAAGTCTAACGAACTTTACCTTCGCACTTATAGTGCATCATGAGAGATGCAGGCCTTTAAGTTACCGTCTTGAATAGGTTTGGTTAGCTTAATTTAGCTGTAAATAGTAAACCACTCATTCTGACTCTTACTATTTTACTATTTTGGAGAAATGCTCTCATTAAAACTCCTTATATTTATAATAAATTGATCTTGACAATGTTAATGTCAGATTTGGACATTAAAGGAAACATAAAGCCTAAAAGATAAACATTAATATATAGATTTTGGTAATACATAACCACGAATGACTATGGAAGAGATTTGACATGGAGATAATCAGTATTTACTCAGGGACACTGTTTTTATGGCCTTTAAGTCAAGAGAAGCGCTTTACTCCGTCTCCTGCCGTTTTCGTATTCTTTAGACCACATAGCCAGATACAAATAGACACAGTTGTCATTTGGATTACATCAAACACTAAGATTAAACAATTATATATCAATTAACAGATATTAACACAACATATTTAACTTGAAGTTGCACTTTAATTAAGTGCAACTTCCATTCTGGAGTGATATAAGCGCAGTGGTTGTGTCAGGGAGAGTGAGACAGACAGACAAAGCCGTGTGCCATAAAACCTTGTTAGACAACAAGTAAACAATCAAGTGTGGGGAGGATCTGAAAGTACAGTTTAACGCCACGTCAGGTAGGCCCATAGGCTGTAAAGCAGGCTAAATAGGCGCATTCAGTGTCCTGTAAAGAAACCTCCTGTAGTTTAAGTCTTGAAGTGAAATAAAAAGCCCAGAGCTTTAGTACAGGCTGTTTTTGTTTTCATTTTATGGTGGAAAAATGGGCCACCACACCTGCGCCTCAAAGCATCTATTGACTATATTCTTCATCTCAAAAGGAGAACACGGTCTGTAGTAGAGTGTGCTGAGCAGGAGTCCGACAAGATACACATGGCATAGTGACTATACAACAATACGGGTACCAACTGTCACCTTTTGATGCTCAGACTATTATACATACATTCAACAATCACTAAACACAACTTAAACATGGCGGTTTGGGATGTGTACACGGAGCAGTGGGCGTACAACCAACACTATGAGCTAATTAATTAATGTAGAACATTTACTTTACGCGTTTACTTTTGGTTTTCCACAATATGAGATTGTTTTAAAAGCCTTATCGAACTTGAATGGTATATGGTTTTGGTTCAGCTGCTATGTTGCTGGCTACATTGATACGACTCTGATGGTTTTTAATACCCCCCCCCCCCCCCCCCTCGTACTCCAGACTGAAACATGAAACAATCACAGCACTAAGTTGCCTACAAATGAACGAGGAGGGGAACAATATATATATATATATATATATATATATATATATATATATATATATATATATATATATATATATATATATATATATATATATATATATATATATATATATATATATATTTGTAAATTTGAACCTGATTCGGCGAACAACTGTTGATTTATCCACAGGTGACAGAAATGTGGGCCGACAGCGATGGCGACGACAGAGGGGCCAGGCGGACCACACAGGCATGCAGGGAAACTGACCAACTCCACGGTCAACGGGAGCACCTCTGACTCACTAGTGGAGACTCACAATGCTGGATTCGCCTGTAGAGGGTATCCTGGGAAACGAGGTGTCAGTAGGAGTGGGCCTGCATGAACAAAAGGACATAAACTGCACTTCAGTGGAGGACACATTTTACAAAGGAAAAAAAGATAGAGGAAAAAACAAAGACAGAATAAAATGTAAGTGTATTGATAGGGATTCATCTAATTTTGAAAAGGGGAGCCACAATGTAGAAACTACTATTGCGTCAGATAATCCTTGTCTTAATTGATGGCTGAACGAACAAGATATTTAGAGCACAATTGGAAAGTGAATTTCCAGTTCCGCTTCTTGAATTATGTGCACATGCTCAAAAAGTACATATTAATCATTTGAATAATACATAATAATAAAATTCAGCTGGTAAATATAACTTTATTATTTAAAAGGTGTCTTTTTCCCTTGGTCTATTTTAAGATCTATATTTTATGCTCTAGATGTTTGGTTTTCAGCATCTTTTAAATGATAACAAATCTTAGTAAATATTTAACAGTTGCAGTTGCTGACATGGCATTTTGAATATGTCTAAATCAAACCAATGTGACGTCTAGTCTTTTTTGATAGGAAATTCAGATGACATTGCTTTTTCCTCATCTCCCGAAACAGTTTTTTTGTCATTGTGTGAAAATGTCGTTTAACAGTCCAATACACGCGCAGCATTTACTCTTCGTCACCTAGAGCCTTTAGGTAAATATATTTCGACTCATGGTAAACATTGTTGTTCAACTGAACGACGACCTTCAACGAAAACGTCGCCGCTGAATTACATTTATCGCTCTTGTCTTTTATTTATACCTCATGAACAGCAGAATGTTATTTGATAATCACTTTTTTCTCGCATAATTTTTTCCAACCAAGCTCAAATAACGAGGAACGAATCTTTTGACTGGCTATTGTAGTTTCATTCACAGATCTGAACTGATCCAGGACCGGGCAGAACCGGGTTCATATAAAGAGTGGCCACCCAATCATCCTACAATCATTGTTTCTACTCACTGTTTAAAAACATTGTAGCTTAACGAATGACCCATTTTACTCGGGAAAAGCCCCAATCAGCCCTTAAATCCAATTATTGTGGATTAAAACAGGTATTGCGTAGATAAAACACCAAAATGAAGCATCTGCAGCGTTTTAAAAACATTTTCAAAGACGGATTTCCACAGTCTCCCATATTGCTTTTTGTAAATATGTATGGGTTCAAATATCCAAGAACATGCGTTCTGCTGCACAAACTTGCCTTAATATATCTTCTGCACTTTTATATGTAATCGTTGAGCATTATCAACGCGAAATATGTATTTTGTCTTGAGGGAATTGCCAGGGAATGGCAAACAAAAGACCCACGAAGCAAACAGACCTTCTGCCTTCACTGTAATACATGACTCATACATATACAATGTGTATCTTTCCTTTAAAGACATGCCTATACTTCATGAACTAACACGGTAAATTATTTGGCATTTATATTTCAACCAGGACAGGAAAACCCCGTCTGAGGAAGTAAAAGGCGCCGACTGAGGCTTTCACATAATCTCGGTCAAGTGCTCCTATTTGACCGCCGCCACGGTCTTTGATAAATGCATGTCTGCTCAGGTCTTTGTGGTGTATTACGAGATTATCTTCCAAACTCGTCCTTTCAAGCTTGACCAGAGCTATATTGTTGAGTGACTCAAGGTTGCAGGCCTAGCCACCATTACGCACAGAGATAGCGAAGGTCAATGTAAAGAGCAATGCCCAGTGCTGGCCCTGTCTGTGTTCAACCACACACAGGCAGGCCAGATGCATACTAATCGAATATGTAATGTATTTGACCAATTCACTGATCCGAAAACCTCAAAAGGTATTAGTATATTGGATAATATTGAGTTTCTGACCTAAAGATTAGCGTTTATACGGACTATCTGAGACTAGTCTATTCAGTTATTTGATGAATAGAAAGCGTGACATGGTTATTTCTTTTAAAGAGACCATTTTCACTGTTAGTATTAGACGGAATCGAATAATAAAAATGGATCATGCTTGATCATTTGTTTAGTTTGAAAGCGCCTTTAAGGGACAAATATTCCCTTCATACTTCACGGCTACACTTTACTTTGCTTAAAACAATGCATGGAAGTCCACGTATAGCTTTTTAAAGTGAATAATAGGCTAAATTGAACCCTTTCTGAAACCTGAAATTAACTGTAATTCACTATTTTTGCCTTAGTGTGGCGGCAGAACTCAATTTTTGCACGTGCAGTGTATCAAAGACGTGAGGAGGAGGAGTGATGGGCGGATCATTGTGCTGTGAGCTTTGGACTATCACGCTATGTGTCAGAGTGGAGGCGGGACCTGTAGCATTGTTTTGGTCCTCACGAACCAATAAAATGCGGCTATGCTCGCTTGCAGCCAATTAGCTGCCTAGCTGATCACGTGACTGCACTAAACTTCCGCTCTACAGCATCAGCTCTTCCGCTCGTTAGTGTTTTCTGGACTACAAGACGCACTGAGCAGTCTGACGTCCCACATTTATCCCATCTCTGAGTTTATTGTGTAACACGTGCGCGCCCCGCCGTGCCTACGTCAGAGGACGTGGGACCAGGGCGACGCTGCATTCCGTGCTCGCGGGCATATGCTTCTGTCTCACATTTCTGTGGTGTTTCTCTCAATCAGCCAGCTGGCCGTGTTGATATCATAAACACCAAATATCTGACTGCTTACTAGTTTAGAAAACAAGCCAGCCTTTAGTCGACCGTGTAAATAATCCCTATTCATGTTCGTTTACGTTGCTGAACATTTGCCATTTTTACAAAACTGAAACAAGGAGGCTGAACTATGAATAGTAAATGAAACTCATTAACGATCATGTTATAAATGTTGAAAAAAGTCCCATTTAGATGATATTATTCGCTAAAAACTCCAAATAAATAAAAACAAGAATAAGTAGCCTACTCATACAACTAACAGTAACAGCATTGTTTTTAAGTCACAACAACTACAACTAATACAACTGACAACAATAGGCTTAATAATATTTATAGTAGCCAAATAATTTAGCATCCAGGTTCTGGATAAGGATTTGTAGATTTATTTTATTCAAAAATAAGATAATTAGTTTTTATATATATATATATATATATATATATATATATATATATATATATATATATATATATATATATATATATATATATGTGTGTGTGTGTGTGTGTGTGTGTGTGTGTGTGTGTGTGTGTCAGTAAAGCTATTCACGTTTAGGCTTATAGCGCATGCAAATCAACTAATCAACTAACAAATATAAATTAAAATAACTATAATACCTTTGTACGAGTATAACCCACAGGCCTATGTGCTTTCAATTATTGCAAAAAGTTAAAGAAAAAAAAGGGATTGATAAACCATACGTACAGAGTAGGCTGTGCTTGAAATTATTGAAGGAAGACAAACTGTTCCATATAACAAAATTGGATAAAACAGTTAAATCGCCAAGTAAATCAGGCAGCCTAACAGGTGTGAAGGCCAGCCAGACGACCTGGAGCTCTGAATGAGGAGGGATTGGGTTTGACAATTGACTGCCAGTAAGACTGAATCACATTCATTAAAGCAGTCAAAACAAACATTGTGGGAAGATGCGTTTTTGGTTGCGTGGTTAGCTGCGTAACAACTGCACTGTCATTTAAAAGGAACATCTTTTAGAACAAGAGCCCCAAATGTCAGTGAACAATGAACGATTAGAGTGACTCGGGACGCAGTTAAGACGTTTCTGCAAGCACAGGTTTTTTTTTTCACGAAACACGAAACTGCAAAAAGTTAAAATTAATTCAGTTTAAATTCTATTAAATTACAAGTGCAATTCATCTCATGTTGATACATCACAGATATGTTTCTATAGGGCCCGTTTTTGAAGTGACGCACTGCCATGCAAAACATTTCCACGAATCATTGCACCAAATTAACATTCAACATTACATCAATACATTTTAAAACAAAAATATTTTCATCACGGTGACCGAGAGTATTTTACGACTAATTATATTTGAGTTCTTGTTCGCGATTAATCCAATTACAATAGAAAGCTTACAGAAAATGTAATAAAAGAAATACAATTGTTTAGAATGCTTTCTGACATTTGTGAATAGGCCTTTGAATATTTACACACTCATACTTATTGGGACTGCGCTTCAGAGAGGAAGAAAATAACGCGGTTGAGTGCGTACAAAGTAGGCTAGTAATGTGCAGTCGTACAAAACAGATTGACACGAGGTGGCCTTCGCCGTTTAAAAATAATTGCCCAAATATCATTAAATGGAGTCAAAATATAGGTTTTCAAGCTGACAAGTATGTTTCTTTGATCAGAATAAAGATACAATAGCAACTTCCATGCAACGTAAATGTAAACTAGCTACATCTCACTAAACACAACCCAATAAGGCAATGTAGGCCTAAATATTACAAAAATGTATTAAACGGTTATTACAATTTAGGAAGTAACTTCGAACTGTGTGGATATTACTTTCAACGTGTAACAAAAGCACTACGAAATATATTTGGAGAAATAAAATACACAAGTTCATCTCACTACCCTTCAATATTAAATGTCCGTGCAAACATTTAAATATTCAAGCGATTTGTAATTTTACAGTCACTACGAATGAGCAAGAGGAAATATGTTTTGTGTTTAACATGCCTATATGTTTATTATTAAAATAAAGTTGTTCCTGCTATTTACACCTGCGTTGGTTTATTACTGTAGATGTCTCGATCATAGACCAAAATCATTAGCTAATTATTATAGAATTAAATGAAAATTAAATAATAATAATGAACATCATTATTATAATTATTATCATTAACATTATTATTATAATTATTATTCAGTAAAGTCTGTATAGCACTATTTGACCATTGATAATTCCTTTGGGTATGATCTTAAACTCGCCGCTAGGTGGCAATGTCAGCCTATATTTCAATACAAACCAGCCTCAACTAACTAATTTCCTCTTTTCCCAGAGACAGACAGAACTCTACTACACATTGCAAATATTGGACTTTCTAAACAGACATTTTCTTAAAGTAGCCTTCTTCTGGATAAAGAAAGCTGCTACAAACCCAGAAAAGCAGCCACAAAGACACTATTCAAACCATAGTGTCACATGCAGCTGAAGTATGGGTCTAAAACAGTTTTTAAAAAGTGCAGCGATTATGGAGGAGAACATTCGCCAAAAAGTGTAAACTGAGCTCGCATCGTGTGATGCCGTGAAAGGGGTACATGTTCAACATAACTAGATACAGTTCAACAAAGTCCATATTTTATTGGGACGGACTTTAACACCAACATACTGGACTCACACACAAATAACCTGGATAACAAGCCGGGATTTACTTTATATACAACCACATGAATACGCACACATTCTAAAAAGCTATGATTGACATGATCACATATCCCGAACGATTATCTAAGCATTATAGTAATAACTGCACCATGGATTGGATATGGATGAGAGCACGGGTTCATATGATAAGACTAAACTTCATACAAGCGAAGCATGCGAGTTAGGTTTTAAAAAAGGAAGCCAGTAGAGATTAATATTTAACATTTCCAAGGTCCAAATCCCTAACACCATCACTTCCTGTGAATCTTCGCATTTTTATCACCGTCGATAAAGTCGCAGATAAAGGCGTAGCTCGGTGGCACACACCTCTCTGAACTGGGGTCAGTTTTCCTGTGTTGAGTGAGCATGTTGAGAAAGAGAAGAAAAAAAAAATAACTGCAGCTATATATGTTGTCTTTATCTCTCCACTTGACTCCTTAAACAAAAAGCCATTTAACAGCAAGTGGCAGGAGGGTCCAGTATTCATAGGCCTCAGAAATTTTGTTCCAGAAGCTCCGGGAAATCATTTGGTAACTTACAAATAAATCATGTTCAGTCAGGAAGGAGTTTTGGTGTTCCAATCCATGAGTCCAAACGCGCGCATATACATGCGTGCATGTGTGTGTGTGTGTGTGTGTGTGTGTGTGTGTGTGTGTGTGTGTGTGTGTGTGTGTGTGTGTGTGTGTGTGTATATGTGCGTGTCTAGTGTATATCCCACAGATAGCATATTGTCCGTAATAAAAATAAATATAAACTAGCTGATGGGTTTCAATTTGTGGACAACTTTCTTCTCCTTTACGCGTCTGTTCTGAAACCATATCGTGACCTGTCTCTCGGACAGGTTGGTCTGGGCAGATATCCTCCTCCTCTTGTCCTTCGTGATAAATTTATTGGCGCCGTACTCGCGCTCGAGTTCCTTCAGTTGCACCTTGGTGTATGGCACGCGCTTCTTTCTTCCACGTCGATAAGAGCCAGACTCTCCTCCGGTGTGGGACACCGCGTCTTAAAAAATAAATAAAAAAAGAGAGACAAAATATGCTGTCATGAGCTGCTTCTCAACAAGTGGTTCAGTTTCACTTTTAACTCTCAAAATGTAATGTTATCAATAAATGGTGATTTGTTTGTTACTGAGCCACACATATCCACTAGCTATAGAATCAAAAACATTTTTTCTGGATTTGCTATGGAGAGTGACGTGTTATAGTATAAAACAAGTTAAAATAAGGTTGACTACTCTTTGATAATGACGGTTGATTAATTAAATAAAGATGATCAGTACACATAAGAAAATCACTATGCGCTGAGATTATTTATTCACTTTTAAGGAAATAAAAATATGTTTTCCCTCATTCCATTACTTCAGTAATATAGTTACCAAGCTATTTGTTGTGCTATCTGTTTTGCAGGTTGACACAGCAACTGACATTTCAAACACCCCATTATATACAATTTGCATCCTGTTTACAGTGTGGTAACAAACCAACATGTCAAGCAGCAGCAGCTCTGTCCAGAAACGGCTGGACCTTGAGGGTTGTAGCCTACCTTGTATGGAGGACTTCCACATGTGGCCGGGCTGGGGCTGCTCCTTGGCGCAGTAAACCTGGCCGTTCCAGCCGTTGGTGGCGAGAGTCCACGGTTGGTAGGTCTCCATAGGTAGCAGGGACTCGTGTCTGGCCTCTGACTGACTGAGAGTTGGGACAACAGGAACGTCCAGGTAGCTGGGGACAGGTTGGTATGGGCCTGTGGAGTAGGTCGGATAAAAAGCGAATTCCTTTGCCCGGGAGGTGAAGTCGTCGCTCGAGGCAGACGTGTCCATGTATTTTTCTCCATACGCAGAGGGGGGCTGCGCTCCGCATGACTTAATGCTACTGTGATGCGACATTCGGCACGGATAATAACCGCTACCGAAATACCCATATGGCAGGGACGCGCTGGAGGAATTCTGAGCTGCAGAGCAAGGACTGCACTGTTTCACTGGCTCGCCCATACCAGAGGTGGGCACGTCGCTTGACGAATAAGCCGTGCTGGGTGCCAGGGACGTGGGGTGCGCCATCAGATTCCGACACTGGTTCGCGGCAAAGTTGCCACCAGCAAAACCCTCCATGTTCTTGACTTCATCGGAACCTCCGCCGTTGTCGTAGAGGAACATCACCGACGGGTCGACCCAGCGAGGACGGAGGAGCAGTGACGTTGTCATAGCACGGCATCCAACATTGAAGCTTCTGGCTCTTTTTTAAAAAGCACAGAGACTGAGAAAAGGAGATACTGGTTCCCAGAGAGTAATACAACTCTGACGCGCACAAGAGCGCAGAGGTTGCGCCGTCATTGGCCCAGATGTTATCACGTGACAAGGTTATGCAAAGAGGACGGTAAACATCACCCTGTACAGATAATTAAATGGAGAAAAATGCGGCGAAGTAGGGTGACCGTACCTATTTGATTTGGCTTTCGCCGTGTTTGATTCTGTTGAGATGGATGTTTCTTTATTCTTAAAAAGTAAGAAACACACACGAGCTTAATATTATAATCAAATTAGGTTATATTTCAGAATTTCAAATGCTTGATTTGGATAAAGAATGGCTTAAAAAATATATTTTTATGTCTGAAGCACAGATAAGGGTCGATTATTGAAAGTGGTCAACAATTTATAAAAAACCAGCTACTACATATGACTAATAGCCTTATGGCCTTTACGCTCGCATACTGGCCAGCCTTTGTCTGCTTCGCTACATGAACAAGGTATCATCACACAGCCATTTACCTAAAGAGATTCCCAGTAATACAAACAATATTCAATGACATTGTGTTATATTGGGAATTAAACATTCTGCCGCCCACCGATGGATCGATACACTGTGTTATACTGTCAGTATAAAACAGCGCATTCAGTATGGGATGTGGAAATGGTTACAGTCGACATATTTTAAGCAATTTAATTCAACCATTCAAATGTTTCTCGAAACAAAGTCAGTAGGGCCCCCTTTCAATAACCCCATGCCAATTTCAGATTGAAACAAAGACAAACGGATTCAAAATCGTGGTTTTGGGTGAATATTTAAGACATAGACTTCTGACATGTTTACAATATGCAAAGAGAGAAAACAGCATTGGACTTGGCAGTGCATGCCTGTGCTGACATAGGAGGAAGACGCGGCTGGAGGCCAAGGTCAAGTTGAAAGTTGATGTCTAGCCATCCAGCCTGTCGGGCTATTCAGGCTGTAAAGAAACTGTCTGAGCGCTTGAAAAGAGCGGAAGAGGGGTGAGAATTCCTGTCCCAATGAAAGCTATTGGAGGACATTAACTTTTACTCTCATTTTGTTTTCTCCACCACTTATTCTCATGAACTAGTCTGTACCCGCTTCACTTGGGTGGTGCCTATGTATTCCAGCTTTGGAAATATAAAAGGAATGTTGCCGTTTTTTATTTGAAGATCTTTTGGAGGTGTTTTTGGCAGATACGTGTGAAAATGATCTTGATCTCTGAAATGAGGGGACGGGATAAGGTGTGTGTGGTTTTGCGTGTGTATGTGTGTGCGTGTGCGTGTGTGTGCGTGCACGCGCGTGCGTGTCCGGTCTGCTGCTTTGTGTTTATGACCAGTCGCTCTCCGTCTATTCTTTGCTATAGGAAATGGACTTAGTGGAGTGGAGCCTTCAATGTATTTGTTACCAGAGTTTCAACATCCAGCATTAGTTTTGGCCCATTGCAGTGTAATTGTGCTGGTATTGTATCTGTTATTTAAGGATAACCATCAACCATCAACAGAAGCTGCCACTCAAGTGTGTAAAAGACGGATGCAGCCTATAGACGTAAAGTGAAAATGAAAAAAAAGTCTATTGGTCTCATCTGCTTCCTTTGATATGTCAAGAGTTAAACTTCAACCCAGAAAATATAAACAGAAAACGTAAACAACATATCAAGTAATTTAGAATGATACAGAAAATGAACAAAATTATAAATCATAAACTAAACATTTTCAAAGCCCAAAATGACTAACGGTGAATAATGTTAGCTAAATGTTGTTCACAGTTAGGCTATACAGGAATGTTCTGAACCATTTGGGGTTTTGTGTTGAAGGCCTATTGGCACTGAAAAAAAACAGTACTTTGGAAATTTAAACAAAAGTGCCGAAAAGGCACATTGTTAGTTCATCAAACAATGATGAACTAATATTATTGTACTTACTACTAAGAATCAAGGATGGAAGGTGGTGTGTGTTGTAACCACGGAAATGTTGAAATGTAGGCCACATAATGTTTTGTCTATGGGGGAGGTGCATCCTTTCTTGAACACTATAATACATTATGTGGGACTGCATTATTTTTTATGTTTTTGTAAATTAAAGTAATTTGGTAGAGGTAACGTGTCAACGTAAATCACAATAACAAAACTATTATTTTGTAATTATTTAATATCATGATGTGTGTTTGATTAAACAAATGTGAAAAATAGCAAATTAATACAAGGCCTTTTGAGGAACAGTCATTAAACACAGGGTTATACCGCCTATGAGGCCAATATATACTTTATAATAACATGTGAGTGTTAATCGTAGAAAATTGCAATTTTATAAAGCACAATAAGCTATTTTTGGGCTCCAAATGATAAATATCGTCCTTATTGTATTACTACTCGTTCAATATGTACTTTCTATTTTAGTTAATAAACATTTTACATGCACTATTTATATAGTTTACGATTAAGCTAATCAAGTTCGACTGAACATCTTATTACGTATGCATTGATTTTAATAAATTAAGCTTAAATGTCCGGATTCCTTTCGCAACTTCGCGTTGCAAAATCACATAAATACATACTGGGTAAAATAAAACGTGATTCAAACTATGATCGACAGTAGGCAAGATGTGTCTTAACGTTATCATACAAGGAAGTCTAATGAAATCATTCAGCAGCAACATGCAGCAACAACAATGAGTCATAACTGTACAAGGCCAAGCCTGTTGCCTGCCCTGTGGCGCTGTACTCGAGGTAAGCAAACCAAGCTTCAAAATAAACAAAGTGGCGTTAATCATTTACCGTTCCTTAACATGTCATGTTATTTGTCAAGTGAGATTTCTATCCATTCATCTATCCGGGTGAAAGCCATCAGGCCTTTTTTGTTTGTATTTGCTTCAGGGATGGTATTCCATTCACAGATAATTCATGCTTTATTCAGGTTTAGATTATTTCATCCTTAACACCTTAACAACAGTCCTACAGTCACAACAACCCAGCGCCATCGCCAAGGTGGACGCCGGCGTGCACATGTGGTCCGTCCAGACATGAGACATCCCAAAGTACAATGGACACAGACACTTTACTGGAGCGGCGCACACAGTGTCCCGCCAAATAGATGCCCATTTCACCATGGAGTTAGACTTAATACACACACTTGAGAAGACACTTGTTGATTTGGCATTGAATAATTGTTCAGTTGTCAAAAAGCTGTGGAATATAGCAACGATCCGACTGAATGAAGATTTAAAATCGTATTTTTTTAATGCTATATAATAAGTTTCAAGTGAGATAACTAAATAATGATGAGATATGACGATTCCTTATTTTGATATGGACCCTTCTTGAGCTATTTGAATGACCCCTAGAGGTTTCTGAGACTCCACTGTGGGATTTGACAGCAGCCTAGTGGCTTTTCTCTGAGATCATTATTAATGTTCAAACCCCGGTTGTACTGGCATCCAAATTACGCAGCGCAAGACAGAAAGAGCACATTTATTCCACGGCCTACGCGCCTGAAGCCTGTGCAAAGTGAGGAAACGTCTATTCAAAGTTATGCTCAGCTGTAAATTTCCATCGTTAATAGCATGAATTGTGTTATAAAAATGGGGCTGCTAAGACGAACTACATGCAGGCAAATTTCAGTCTTGTTGATGGCACATGTTTAAAGTAGACGGCTGTCAAAAAGTTGTCAAAACATAACAACCAATATGTTTTTGTGGTCAAAGCAGTGAACCACAGGGCGGTCACAGACTTGATTTTTCCATATTTCTTGGAAGGTGGCCTGTCGTGGGATTATGAATGATTGCATAAAATAAAGAAAAACGGACCCACTTCATTCTTGGACACACAAAAACACACACATACACACCTAAAGGTTTATTGTTAACTGGAAGGTTTCGCTCCCAAAGTGCCATTGATGTGCTTTTGATGGACACGCTCGTTGTGCGTTTCAATTTCTCCAGCAGAAGTCTTAAATGTTGTGTTAACTGCCTGCTAAAGCTATAGACCGCCAGCTGCATGTGAAAGCATTTAATGGCATACAGGAATCACGCCAGATATAAAGGTCTGCAGTTTGTTTCATTTCCCGGATGACAACTATGGATGATGGAGGAGATGGGAAGGGAGAAAATAGTAGCTACGTTTAAAAAATCGTATCACTCTGGCAGTGCCCTTAGGATCTCTATATCAGATCCATATTAACACTGAGTACTATATTATTCATTCTATCGTGAAAAATGGAGGCGATTTAAACCGGATCGTCTTGTAATTATAATTATTATTATGCGCATTATGTTGTTTATTATTCATTTCCAACATCATTATTTGTGCGAATGCCATTTATTTTGTTATTGGTAACTATACCTTCATCCTCATCATCACCAGAGTACGATGCAATATCAGAATCTGCAATTTTGGCCTTTTGCTTTGTGCAGCCAGCACAAAGGCCAAAATAAAACCTATTTAATTCTAACTCCAGTTTTACTAAGACGTGCACCACAAATGCACTGCACACAGGGTACATTCAATATAAACCTACAACCTGTAAAATAAGACAATGCACTGCTTTAAACGCGTACACCGGTTTTATTTCAGATCTTTAGTTTCCTTATTGAAAAAAACGATACGTACACAGCAGAGAACTCATGGCGCCGCTTGAGTGTATATGTGAGCGAGTTTAATAGCTTTCTTTGAGACTCTTCGGAGAACCAGTTCAAACTAAACGAATATAGTCGCTAGTTAATTACCAGTCTGCCTTTACAGATCAACCAAGTATCACATTATATATATGAAAAAGACAGATACGTGTAAACAATTTCCCCGGAAACATTTGTAACATCTTTAAATTGGTTGTCGAAGATTTTTAGGGCAAAATAATATACATATAATTTCTTATACGCTTTTTTTCGGCTGCACACTGATTTATTAATTCATAATGTAACGTATTAAGGGGAACGGGCCAAGAAAATGCTGTGTTTAAGATACAAACTTATTTCAAAAATATTGTTTCTACGTTATTTACATAAGTCGCTGATTCGTGGCAACATAATGTATAGGTCGATATGTAGATCTAAGTATGAGATATACGAGGTATGATCCAGAACCAGTGAGTCTTTAGGGGCTAACTGTAAAACACTTTCAATCACATGCAAATCAGTTGAATGCCAGTCTGAATGTTACATTGCACCAACACAACAATCAGCAGCCGAACTGCACTCACCGCAAAACCCCTGAGATCAGAGAAAAATGCATCGAAAATGTTCAAATCTAACTAGACGACATATCAAGAAACAGATGGACATACACGTGCAGATGACAGCAAGCCTCTCTAAAAATAAGAACCCATTTGCAACCAGACAGACTTGTAAATATCCCCTTTCTTAAAAGATGCCAGGCACTCTTGTGAAACGCCAGGGCTTTGCACCTGGTGTGTTGCCTTGCTACTGCTGAATTGATGGTAAGCCATGCCCCATGATGTTTTCCCCTTTAATGGGGTGATACAGGCCTGATCTCACTGGCTCGCTAAGCCCTACGTGTAATAGTGCGGGGTTTGCAGGATGGGGCAGGGAAGAGCGAGAAAAGCGGGTCTTACAGAGTAAAGATTTCCAGCTGTAGAGTCACCAGGACATGTTTCGCTCCAAGGTCAGCAAGTTAACTGGTAACTGTGTCATCCTGTTTCAAGGCCAAGTTGAAGCAACAGAGACGGGAGGGGCCACGATAATGAAGGTGAGGTTTGATGTTATATTCTTCCAGGTTCTAACTCCTTTTGTGAAAACCGGTACAACTCAGCCAGCGGCTGACTGAACGTCCACCAAACCCATTCATGAGCTGAAACACGTTTTGTGCTTAAAGAAAATACTCTGGCAGCTCTGCACTGCCAGGGCCATGGATTGGATTACATGCCTATTGCGCAGGCTCCATGGTCAAGTTCAAGTTGGGCTGGCTAGTAAAACTGAGGGGCGCATTCTGCAGCGTCTGCCGCATGGGGCGCTCCCCCTCTTTGATCTCCCCGTGCAAAACTGCACTGAGGCAGAGCCTCTGTGCAGGATCTGGATTGTGTTTTAAAGATAACCGATGCATTGCATGTTCACTCCTGCAAGTAAATAAGAGGAAAAATGTTCCACATTATAATCAAACTCTCCAAACCCGTCCGCAGTCCTTCACTATCTAAAACACACACAATATAAGTGACACTACTGTAAACCTGCAAGGTCAATCTGTTGCGCAAAACCCTTTCCAAGTGTTATCTCCGGATGATCACAAGATCCCATCTGCCCCGGACACGGACCATTGCATAACTCTTGGATATAGCAAAACAATGGGACCTTTGCCATATGTGTGCGCTGCACTTAAAGACTATACATGGTGACCCATATTTATTATTTTGAAAGCAGAAGTAACCAGTGCCTAAACACAAGGGGGATTTGTAGTCTACCAAAGAATGTGCCAACATAGTCTCTGATGTGATATAAATCAAATTGGCTCGGGCACATATTTCAACAACCAGCCCTAAATATTGGTTATACAAAACATCTTGATATGAATACAAATCCACAAGATTAACCATTGTTTCCCACCTCATTTATAGATCATTTGACCTGGGCAATGTGAATCAGCAGGTCCATAAATTACAGGAGTTAGTCAACTTTTGTCTGCTACAGAGACGGAAATATGCCTTTTTCCTTCCGATTCAAGACATATTTTAGCTTTGACTGAGAAGTTCCTTCAGTGGAATTTCATTAGTTTGTGGTTCCTCATCAACATTGTGCAGACATCTTTAATACGGTGCAATGGTGCTCTTGGTTCTGTCTCCAAAACCAATTATCATACAAAGCATTTAAAGTTTACGTCAAACTAAAATACAATTGATTACAATTAAGTAACTACCAGATTACAGAAAGATAGGCGGATGGATAAAGGACTTTCTGATATGGCCATAGCCTGTATTTTTTTTAAAGCAGGCGTCTTTCATAGCTTTTTTTCAAACCAACAAAAGTAGCAACATCAAATCGTCAGAGAGTGAGAGGAAGGGGGGAGCGAGGGGGGAGAGAGAGAGAGAGAGAGAGAGAGAGAGAGAGAGAGAGAGAGAGAGAGAGAGAGAGAGAGAGAGAGAGAGATCTACTTTTTTTCCTTTGCTGTCCAGATGAGAGTCGTGGTAGAAAGCCAAAGGAATTTCCCTCAACTCCTCAGCTGGCAGGCTGGGGGGAGGGGGCAGACGCCGCTGGGGCCTCTTCCCTCATTCGGACAGGCGAGGGCGCACAAGGACAGCTAAGGCTGCTGGAGCTCCACCGTCTGTCTCCCTCTCTCCTCTCTTTGACACCACATGACCACCTCTCGACACAATATCATTGCCGTCCAAGTCTACCAGCATGCCCTACAGCTTCATGTGTAATTTCATCAAAACTCAAGGGGGAAAAAAGCTGTTTCTAGTGGCATAAAATATAGCCAGGTTTAAATGTAATGTAATTTTCCACCACAACTAGAAACCCCGCTTGAACAGGTTACATTTCTAAGACTGTTTAGGAATTATTATAAGGCATATTATGTTAAGGTATGTTAACAGGTGCAGGACTTCATAATATTACTGCTTAATAGAAGCATACAGGGTAAAAGCTAGTCTTTTAAACATTTGTCATAGTCAGGTGGAGCACATATTTTTGGTTTAGGTTGCAAGTTGGAGCAAAGGGAGAATAGTCTTGATCACAGAAGAGGCATTAACCTCAAAATATCAAGTAGACATTCTGTGCGCTGCATCATTCATAGTTAAAAATCAAGCATATGATGAACCTAGATGATATACAAGTGTGTTAAATCCACATTAGGCCTAGGAGAGTAAATATCTGCTCCATAAAGACAGAACAGTAATAAACGGCCCCAGCCTTATCATTAAGTGACTTTTTACTGAAATACTATATCTTAAGACCCTGAAATAATTCAAAGCCTCACCCATCACTGCTCTTTGTTGAAGCACTGTCACAGCATGACACATCAACATTATATTCCTATGATGGTGTAAATGGATGAGGGTCAGTGACACATTTCTGATTTCTTGCTAAATAAATATGAATTTAGAATTCACATACATGTATGGCAATTATGGGTCTTTACAACTTTACAACAAGAGGCACATAATGAATTGAGCTTTCTGCCTTTGTGTTTTTCTGGTCTGTGCAATTGACTTTTAAGACTTCATGTCAAATGGCCTTTTATCTAAACTCTGACCGCAAGACTTGACCTTTGAGGACTTTACTTGACTCCACTTTAGGGGGAGTAAAGACAGAGAGTGAGGAGAATATAAGGGGCAGGCCGTATGGGGTGCATTGAAATGCAAGTAAATAACTCATTTTGATTGATAAATGTTAAATAAAAATGTTTTTATTATTACAATATGACAACTTTGCAGTGCAGTAGCATCAAGTCAATCACAGTGGGTAACATCTGTTTAAAGTTAATATACAATTGTGAACTGAAAATGTTATTCATTTTATTTGTGTTTTGATAGATAGATAGATAGATAGATAGATAGATAGACAGACAGACAGACAGACAGACCCCCCCCCCCCCCCCCCCCCCATACCCATATCCAATCAATGCGTGTCGTCATCTGGAGAGGGGGCCGTCATGACGACTGGCCTATTAAGAATGACAGCTCTGGAGAAAGAGAGAGAGGGTAAATGGTGATCCCTCCCAGAGCTCCCTCTGCGCACTCTGGAGCGCTCTTCTGTCAGGGTCAGACCGGATTGCAGCCCCTCTTTTCCAGAAGCCTCTCCTTCTCATTGGGACTCAACCCCCCCACCTGTGTTGTCACCACACACACACACACACCCCTCCAACCTGAAAATCATCGCCTTGGTTTTGACGGCTTGCACTCTCCCGCGAAGTCGAGGTTTTTCCAAGTCGCGCTTGTGATGGAAAGCAGAGAGGAGATGGTGATGCTGGCAGAGGGAGGTCAGCTTGGCAAGGCAGGCTCCAATTTGTCGGGAGCTATCGGCAGCCCCGTGCGAGAACCACAGGGGAAGCCAGGACACAGGAGCTGTCTGAGCCCCGGTGCTGCGCCCTACTCCCGCAGAGCGGAGGTGGTGATGGAGGAGAGCGCACCGAGGAATATTTGCGCCGATATGAGGCCAGTTGGCAGGTCTTCCTCCGGAGAGAGGCACCGGAGTGATCATCCCCACAAAGACGGCAGCAGCTCAGACACCGAGTCAGACTTCTACGAGGAAATTGATGTCAGCTGCACGCCTGAAAGCATGGACTACCCAACAGCTAAAGGTAGGCTGGGAGCTGCATGCCACTGCGGGTTTTCCGTGACTGCATGGTTGTGCTAGTGAAGTTGAATGAATGCCAACGTGGATTGTGTCAATCAAAAATGTCAGTATGCACACGGACGTTGAAACAAATGTATTTTTCGTATCCAGAAATGTACAATGAAATCGAAATTTTAAAAATTTCGTGAACGAAATACACTGTAGCCTCAATAACAACAGACAAAAACTGCAGTCGGTGCTGTACAGCAGTTCTGTCAAGTGACCAGTGTGGCTGGAAACACGCTGAGGTGACACCCACAATCTAACCAAACATTTTCCCCTCTGAATTTGACAATGAGTCGCTCAAAGCAAATCAGCCTGTATACTACTGCATAAGGAAGAATGCAGGGTTTTTATGTAAACCACAAGCAAAAACGTGAAGGGAAGGCCACCAATGTGTGGGGTGTCAATCTGGCATCTTCATGGTCCAAAGACCTAACACTGTAGCAAATGTGTTATATCTTACATCGAAATTATGTAAACAGATACTCATATTAATATAGATATATGTATATTTGAAGCTGTTTTCCTCAAACCGAAAATGATGGCAAAGAGAGAAACGAATGACAAAAATACAACCTGATAATTCATAATTTTAGTCTACTAAAATTATGTGTCATTCATATTAATAAACTGTGGAAAATAATATCAACAGAACATATTAGCAGGTAGTTTTTAAAACTCCACAAAATGATGACCGGCGCTATGTGTCGGGAAGGCCTTTCATAATAAAAGAGAAACACAGTGCAGTTAAAACAATGAAATTAGGAAAATAAATTATTAAATACGACACAAAATAAATAATAGAATTCAATGCAATGCTCTTTCATTTTAAATTATTCTGACTGTGTTTTAAACTGTATGTTAATTATATCTGATTAATTATTCTGCATACTGATTCAGGTCGAAATGGGGATTCTCCGGTTCACCCGAGTGAGACTGGTGTCGACCCGGGTAACATTGTCCAGGGTCCGGGCTCTCTGTCTTATGCAGCGGATCAGATTCGCCGGTACCGGACAGCTTTCACTCGAGAGCAAATCGGACGGCTGGAAAAGGAATTTTACCGGGAGAACTACGTGTCCAGGCCGCGGAGATGCGAACTGGCGGCCGCCTTAAATCTGCCTGAAACCACAATCAAGGTAGGATTACTTCGTCTCAAAGTGTATATATATTTATATATATATGTATGGATTTAATTATAGACATACTATTTTATTCAACTGACACAATAACAAGTACAAATTGTAATTGGCTTGTTAACAATTAAATTCCATGTAATCCCCAAGACCAAACCCGCAACTCAGATTCTTATTCGTGCGTAAAAGCGGAACTGTATGAGCTTTTGTTATTGTTGTTTGTCTTTGGATTAGTGGGGGTTGTGGTTAATATTTTACTCGGTGAGTCTCTGTCCTAGGTGTGGTTTCAGAATCGCAGGATGAAAGACAAGCGCCAGCGTCTGGCCATGACTTGGCCTCACCCTGCTGACCCGGCCTTCTACACCTACATGATGAGCCACGCGGCGGCCACGGGGAACCTGCCCTACCCCTTCCCAACCCACCTGCCGCTACCTTACTACTCCCACCTGGGTGTCGGAGCTGGCGCGGCTCCGGCCGCCACCCCTTTCTCCAACCCCCTGCGCTCCTTGGACAGTTTCCGAATGCTGTCTCACCCCTACCAGAGGCCGGAGCTCCTGTGCGCCTTCAGACATCCCTCCCTGTACCCGGGTCCGACCCATGGCCTCGGTCCCGGGGGAAGCCCCTGCTCCTGCCTGGCCTGTCACTCAAGTCAATCCAACGGTATCTCAACCAGGCCCTCCGGCTCGGACTTTGCTTGCTCCCCAACTAGTAGGACTGACGCTTTTGTCACTTTCACGCCTTCAGTGCTCAGCAAATCCTCACCTGTGACATTAGACCAGAGGGAAGAAGTGCCTCTGACCAGATAAAACCAAAACAAGCCAGTATTTGTTCTATGTAAGCCTTTACCATAAGCTTTTTAACCTAACATATTATATGATCAGGACTGAAACAGCATGAAGAGGTAGCCTGTAAGCAGTGAAAGCCATCTTAAACGTGGGGCAAGATAATTAGCCAGATCTTCAACTGACGCTCAACGGATCTCCCATAAGCCTACTGAAAAATATTTATCCCATTGCAGAGCAGGACAGTGGCTGAAATATGACGACATGGACAGGAAACCAGATTTGATTTTTAGAAGATTAATTTGATGTGTGATAGAGGGGTAATTCTAGAGAGACGTTTAAATGTGCTTGATGGATTGAGTTAAGCTTTTTATCATTACACGTCGTCTCTTTACGCGTCCAAACCGACCTACATGTATTGCTAGTTACGCGAGAATGATGCTTTCCGTCTCTCTTTTTAACAAGGGGATTTGTTAACAGACTGCGGCCGTCTCATTATGAAGCAGCTCTCCACACTGGGCCCCTCCGCGGCGGCCCGGGTTGAAATGTGCAGATGCTAGTGAAATTAGTAAGTGATGTATATGTACGACCCGGTGAATTTTGAGTGTTGAATTAATGATAATACCAGGAAGGGATCGTTACTGCCAAAAAGTAACAAGGCGCCGGGGGAACGGATTACTACAACCCGCACGGTTTGACGAGGGGGGAGAGAAGGAGGACCCAGAGGAAGATGGAGAGAGGCAGAAAGTGGACAATCAAAATGAAAGAAAAAAAAAAAAAAAAAGTTAACATTGTTAAGCCCATCAAACACTTTCAGTTCTTCCCCTTAACGACTTAAGATACACTTCTTATACATGATGAAAATGTGATTAATATATGGCTATCGGCCTCTTTTTAAATATTTTTCTTGCCTTGCACTGCTGAAGTGGCACCAGTTTGGTGGTATTTTGTGGAGGAAGCGGACTAACAACTGAAATATGTTTTTCTTTTTTTTGGATTGTTTTGTTTTTTGACTGGGTTGTCCTAAACATTTAATTTGTAATAAACACTGTCAACGAATCAATTGAGCAAATTAATGTTTCTAAACACTTTTAATGACTTATTTAAAAATCAAAGAGCCTGAATGCTGAGTTAAGAAATTAAGAATTGAAAAAAAAATCTTCCTAAATGTTACTTTCACCCAAGACAAAAGAATAAAATCTAATTCCAACAAGTTTTCCTCTTTCAGGTCATTTTATTTCGTTTGTAGGCTGTTAAGGATTTTCTATACTCACAATAGGTCTGCCACCTCCACCATCCAACTCCAATAATAACACTAATTTTGTTCTCAAGTGGTCGGTGTCAAAACACCAGTGTGCCCCCATATCTCCTAATGGGACAGCTAGATTGAACGTGACAGTTAAGTGGTCCCCGGGCTCCATTAAAGCCACTCATATTTTCTCTCCGAACACCTAATAGACACGACAGAATTAGTTGTCTGAAGATATTGGAAATGCAGAGAGATCGATGATTCGGAGGGCCACGCCACCAATCAGCGGGATCTTAATTGGTTGCGTTTGACCGGGGCTGGGCAAATTAAAAGAGTAACAGGATGATGTGGCCCGAGAGAGGCACACAAATCACGATTAAAAGGTTTTTTTTACATCGTAGATGGTAGATCACAAGTTACTACAGTAATGTGCGGAGAAATAGTTGCCATTTAGCGTGGGCCTTAAAGTCCACCTGGCAAAAAACATTGGCAATGTTGCATAATTGTGTATAATCTAACAAGCACGTTTACTTCTTCTTTTTTCCAAAGGTACATTTATTTAATAGAAACCTTCCTTAATACGTTAGCCTTAATACTAACGAATAATAAGCAAAGCACATTCATCTTCCTACGTTATCTTCTCCGTGGACACGAAATCTGCGCCCAAAATGGAAAACCAGATACCAAAAATATATAAAGTCACTACATTTGAATCCTCTGCTGATGCTTTGAGGTAAAAGGTTCATTCTAATCAGACAGTATACTGCACCCACACGCACCGCAACGATGAGCCCCCCTCTCCCCTACTCCCTCCAGCACACGCATTTGATTGATGGCCTTATTAACTGGAGTTCTTGTAAGTGTGACCGAGCTGATTAAAATGCATATGTTTGGAATAATACACCGTTTAAGGCGCTCGGGTCGGGGCGAAACCACAAGGCAGATTTATGTAAACTATCAGCCGGTGTCTTTAAGGCTGATAGGGACACGGGTCATGCAGGAAAATGGCTTTGGTTCGTGCATAATAAAATCCTACCATAAAATAAAGATGAACGGATCAGGATAGCTGAATATTCAAAGACAGTCTCTCCAAACTTCTGGTTTCATAGAGGGTTATTTTCAAAGCTTGGAGCTGAATTTTTATTTGGTTACACGGGAGCAGCAGCACTATAAGATCATATCCTAATACCGCGCCACACTGTGCCAGAATGACACATTAAAGTGAGGCACATTACAACCACATTTACCCAGCCACGCATATGGATCTCCATCTCTCCTCGCTGCATAAACTATTCGGCTGAATCCTCAGCGGCCTAATCCAGCATCAACATGCCATTTAATCGCTGAAAGATTGCGTATGACTGAGCTTCGAGATATGATGGGCTCATAGATTGCGCACATAACACCAATTACATCAGCCGTATAAGATCCTATTAGGGAGAATTGGCTCAGGGCTCCCTAGCTCCCACAGCTAGCACAAAGCATTTTGATAAGGGGCGGTGCAGTGCAGCTGTCCACCGACAGCAAATTCAAAAAAGAAAAAAAAAAGAAAAAACAAATGGATCTGTGGCTGCTGCTACCGCTGTTTAAATTGGATTACATCCTAATTTACAGGCCCTTGTCGTAACGGAAGGGGCTGGCGGAGGCGTGGACGGACCAATCACACAGTAATGATGATGAATGGGAGATTAATGCGCATACAAGCAAGACAATTTAAGCCTTCATCTGTTTAAATAGGCTTCCAATATCATTTGGAAACGGGGGTCACGTTAAATCAATCGGGGGACGCGTGAAAGTCGTTTTCGAAAGCGTCTTTATCAACCTTATTTACGGTGCACCGGAGACAGCTATGCAGCTGGAAAATGGGCCGGCTGCTACGTGCTTATGTGATATACAAGAGCAACAAAAACAGTAGGATGGATTCAGGATGAAAAAACATCCTCTTATTTAGTTGTTCAACTCAAGTGGAGCCGAATATGTTTCTCGGTGTTTCTGCGCACATTCATGCTAAAATGTACCTTCTGGACTGAAAATGAACACTTTCAATCCAAACAAAGTCAATTGTTGGGATGTTTCGTAACAGAGGTTTCGAGGGGAGGGCAGGATTAAATAAATGTGACACGAATCCCTGCACATTCTAAGTGGTATGCATATTTCAACAAATCCAGCAAATCTGGTTTGTGGTCGGCTTCATTTAGATATTTTATCAGACCTCATCCAACTCCATGCAGTGCAGATATAGTATAGGGTTTGAATGCCTTTTTCCTTCACAATCTTTCTCATCAGCACAATTATTACAGTTTATTGACTGAACCAAAAACCATTGAAATCATTCATAGTCCACTTATGCAAACATTAAAAGTTAGCAAGACTAAATTTGTTAGGCCTAGTCCTACCTTATGCGCTCCAAAACAATATTTTGGCGCCCGAATGAGACTGAACTATTTCCCAAGTCAGACTTTTGGATGTATTGGTGTACAGTGAGAAAGGAAATAGAAAGGAAAGAGAACATAATACAAAGTAATGTATGTTTACACTTACAGATGGTGTCGGATTTAGCAGTTGCGGCCGCTACTTCACATGTGAAATATTCCTGTGACATTTTTAGAAGTGACATGAACAAACAAACAGAGTGCCAGAACTAGCTGTTTTTTTTATAGATCCCCGCTGCAGGTATAAGTTGGAAACTACCATGTGGGCGGGAAATAGAGAATAATAGAATCAATATTTACAACAAAAAAACAAAACACATGAAATATAAGCATACACATTTGACATTAAAGCAAATATGTATGTGTGTGGGGAATCCTATATGTAATACAGTGACGCAAAGTAACTGATATAATAACACAACTCAATGCTGTCTCTACACTATACTCCCCTCCCAATTAACGTGGTCTGCTCCAGGAGCTTTTAAATAGTTGTGAGGACACCTAAATAGCTTTTGCCCCCACACCTTGCTGCTGACAGCACTGAAGAGGTGAATATGTACAAACATTTGTGATTTTTTCTTCATGTATCTGTTATTCAGAAAATAAAGTTGTGCACTTCATATTCAGTTTACAAATGAAAGCTATAGCCAGTGGTCATCTGCAACCTCCCAAACAGTAAAACAGGAATGTGTAAAATGGTCAGATTAAAAAAAAAGAAAATGAAGAAAAAACTAACATCTTTTAGCTATCAATTATCAATATAAGGTAATAAAGCCCACAGTCCATATAGATCAATAAAGCTCCACAACAATATATTGAATGGAATCATAGTTTATATTATATATATAAATAAAAAAAATAAATAAAATATATAATAGTTTATACTAATATATATATATATATATATATATATATATATATATATATATATATATATATTAGTATATAAAATATATAAAATATATAAAATATATTTATTTATTTATTTTTCAAGATGGAGGAATTCAGTTGCCAGCTGTTTCCACAGCAAATTGCCCCATGCAGTCCAGGCCCTGTAGAGTTTTGTCAACTTTATGCTTGATATGTTTTAACAAACAGTCACTTTCCTACTTTTAAATGTATTTTGTAAATAAGTAGTTGAGGCTTAATGGGATCAGACTCATGCAGTGTATTGATGTGTGTGTGTCGCTGATGACTAAATGGTCTGAAATTACTGAAGCTTTTATCATATTCTGAAAGATAGGGGAAATGATCTGTTTTCACTAAAATATGTGTATTGATCCATAGCTCTTTAGGACTATTAATATAATTCATTATTATTACTAATTCAAGACAAGGTGGATGAGTGGTTCAGATTTAAATAATGCAACTTGACCTCACACTAATTTGAAGGATTTAAAAAGAGCTGAGACTTGATTTCAGCTCCCCAATCTCCTTTTATTCTCCCTCTGCTCTTGAGCAGAAATGGAGCTGCGAGTGGTATATTCCAATTGTTGTCCTGTGGTAACAACTGAACAAAGATGTCAGTGTGCTGTAGGACAGATAGTGGAATGAGTACAGGAAAATGTCCCTTTCTAATGCAGAGCTGTATCAAGTATTCAGTTACAAAGCTTTGTGCAGACAAGTAACACAAAAGTTGTGAATATGTCGTGATAGAGAAACCAGTTCCTTCATTGATTATATTGAAATGAAGGCGACAGGGTTGGTTAGAGTGTCACCTCTTGTAAAACAGCTGTTGGGAAGATGGGTGGTGAACCAGAACGGTCTCCTGGGGGAACCTTATTTGGATTGCAGTGTTGATCCCTCCTCATTTTTATCCTCTTTACCATCATTAGTTCTTGGACTTAGAGCCATTTGAGAGTCATGGGACAGGGGATACACGGTTCTGGTTATTGGTTTAAAAAAAAAAAAGACACACAAGGATTGGACTTCTTCTGTTGCAACAGATAGAGCAGAATCTTTAAGGATTTTAGTGTACTTTTCCTTTGTTTCTTGGCTCATTGTTGGTGTTTAGAAACCTTTATTAGAGGATGGCAAAAGATCAACATTCCTGTGATTTCTGCACTTGTGTGTTTTTTTTGTCAGTACAAATTATTAATATATAAAAGGATAATTTTCCAAAATATTGGGAAGCTGAAGATCAGCTGGTTATGGAGTATACTTGGCATGATAGTGTGGAATCTAGAGCTGAAGTAACATACCATTTCTTAGAAAACAACTCTGGCAATGTACAGTAGCAAAGAGCATGGAGGTGTTTAGCGTCATGCTTTATGGATTAGGACCCTTAAGCAAAATGTTGATTTACAGACTGGGGGTGTCAGGGAGCAGTTTTAATTTTTTTTTTCCCCCAGTTTTCACAAATTATCCATCTTTATATTTCACTTTTTCGTGCACTCTGTCAAGTGGCCCCAATCTCAGTCATCTGCAAAAAGGAATTTTGCTTCCTCCAGGCAGAAGCATTTCCTCTACCTTGATTGATGGAGCAGGGAACGGCAAGGACATCTGATGTTGTCTGTTACCCTGATAACACACAATGACATTTACAGGTGAGGAAACCTCACCTATTCTAGTTTATAAGCTTATAAGCGGAGACGATTACCAATTTTGAGTAGAAAAGTCGTCAAAGTTAAAACTACAAAAACATATAGTACTTTTTTCAAATATAAAATTGTGGTATTTGTGTCTCTACTTGCCAGACCACAAACAGGGGACAGAGGACAGAGAGTGACAAATTCAAAGAGACCAATAATATGCTAATTTTAGAATGAGTAGATGTAATGAGAACAGCAGCTGCACCTCAACCTACATCCTAATGCAATGTCACTTTGCCTTTGTTCGGCCTTTATTTCTTGTAATTGTGATCCATTCCTTTATGATAGCATCCCTCTAGGGAAACTGTATTGAAATAATCTGAAGATCAGCAGCACTTATTCCTTTCTTGGTAACGATTTGACTGCTTGTTTAAATTTGTGTAATATTCAGTTTACAGCGATTGGCAGTCATAAATACAGCTTGGCATTGTCACATGAAACATGAGTGATCTTTGTCAAAATGTTGTTTGATAGGTGAAAGAAAACAATTTGTGCAGTGGCTAAAGTCAGAGGAAGAGGAAAGAAGGAAACACAGTTTTCCTTTAAATTCGGTGATGATGATGTCCTTTCATGAGATAGGTGTACAAGTAATTCATACACTGTAGCTATTTTACATTACATTCATTTAGCAGATGTTTTTATGCGAAGTGACTTAATCCATTTCCACATAGGGATCTTTGTCTTTTGTTTAAGTTATACTTCACATAAAATGCTGCACTATTATTCTTTATGAGACAATAAGTTCGCAACTTTTGTTTACATCATATATCAACAGACCATTTTTGTCTAAGCATGAGAAACAGTTTGGTCATAATCTCCTGAATATCACAAAGTAATCACATGCATGAGCTTGTGCATTGTTTTGTATGTTGTTCTCATCGCCACACAGAGAGAAGTAACCATATAGGCTTAGTTTAGTAATACAAGGGAGGTTGCACTCCCCTGCTCCTCTGGTGTACAATTGTCACTTAAAGTCAAAGTAATGTCCACATAATGGCCAGGTGTCACTTTATTGATAGTGCTGGGAGGAGCTCAGCCACCAAGCCCTCCCAAAAGTCTTACTCAGCGTTGTGATGATGATCAACTTATTAAATTTCATTTGATTGTTCAGCTGCTTTCCCCATGAGATCGTTTTTTGTTTTTTTTGTTTTTGGGGAACTGCTCACGGAGCACACCACATCGTGCGATATTGTTTAAAAATGATTTAATAAGCACTTTGTTTTACGACGGAGTGTTATTATTTTACGACCCTCGCGGCATGGCTTTGCAGTTCTGTCCAACTCTCTCCACACCTCATTTTATTTTACTGCACGCTAGCCGCTTTACTGCTCCGCAACGGCGGTGGCTGAAGGCGACAGGAAAAGTTGTACCCCTTCTTTCCCAGAGAATCATCAAACAGACGATTGGGTATGAGAGAAAGCCTGTTCCCACAGTCGCTCCGCACTTGCATCGCTGAAAATGCAGCACGTTGTCTTTTACAGGGGGGGATTGGGCTGAGTTTGAGGCTTATTTGACGTATTCTTGCCATAATATGATCAGCTCAGAGGTTTGAATTTGACGTCTCCATCGGGGCGCACAGTCGGTGTGTGTCTGCTTGTGAAGGCGTTTTGTTGGTGTGCGCGCGCCTGTGATAGAGCACCTCATTGCTGTAGTGATGTATCCTCATTATGCCCCCGTCCCATGACTGTCACACCTAGCCTACTGGTCCTCTCCTGGGGGACTTGGGTGTCTGGGCTCACCCTTCACTCTGCTCCTGAGTCTCCCAACCCCCCCCCCCCCCCTCCTTCTGACTCCAACAGCCTCCCCTCTAAACCTGCACTCAGGGTGAAGTGCTGAGTCGTCCTGCTGACCACTGACTGCTGCTGTATGGTGATTTTAACTGAACATGAAAAGCTTACATTTGGAAAGTATTCACAGCTGAAGGGGTGTAGATATCAGGTATACCTGATAATAAGGATGGACGGAACATTGACCCTGAATGTTTTTCTGGAATTAAATTGTAATGAAGCAAGGGGTTCAAGAGGCTGTCCACTAAACCCCTCTTCAGAACCGTATTAGTTCAATCATAGCTAAGCAACCCTGGCACGGCAGGCCTGTGAATTTGTTTTGCATGTTGACATGCAGGCTTTTCTTATACAGAAATGAATGTGCTGTAATTCACATCCCACGAGCCCTAACCAACAATTTGTGTGTAATCCTCGTCATCATGAACCAGGAAGTATGAACCAGGAAGTATGAAGATGGTGAAAACCCACACTGGGCAGGCAAGTATTTCAAAATCTAATTTTTGTTACCTAAACCTAACTAACTTTCTGTGAAGATTGATGATTGTTTATGAAAATAATGAATGCATAAGGAGCAGAAATTGACATGCGTTGTTGGACTTTCATACGATGGGGAGTAACTTTTGAATAAGATATATGAGGATACGTTGTGATGCGATGTGCTTGGGGCTGTTGTAGGAATGATACGCTGCATTTAATGAGTTTGGATTGTGGTGTTATTTTTTCTCTAATGTTTCCAATACTCAAAACAACAGGAATGGATTAAATGGTGTGCCTATCCAACACATTCTCACTCCTAACTTGTCGAATACTGACGCTTGGTCAGTGGCCCTAAGGTTTAAACTGCGACTTTCTGCGTACCCTTCCAGCGTCAGTTTTGGACGTGTCAGGGACAGCTTGTCAACATACCATCATTACATGCATAATGACTTTTCAAAATAAACTTTTGTCTTCTCAGGAAATTAAGTTTAGGCAGCAAAACAAATTAGTTAGGGACTCACGGTACTTACCAGTTCCTAACAAGTCATGTGACTAGCAACTGTGACTTACAATTCTAATAAAACTAAAGATGCTCGGATATTGCTGTTGAGATATTCCCGGGTGTTTTGTTGGTTGTGGGATATTAGGGACAGCCTGACTCTACTTGGACTGCTGTCTTTAGTTGTTTTGTGTTTATTTGTAGTTGGCCATGAGGTAGCTGTCCTGCTGAGTTTGTTAGGTCAGCTGTTGTTAAAATGAGGTGCTCTGCTCCACTTTGGTCAGGAGTTTTATTAATACATGTAAGGCAATGTCGTGGTTGTATTTATTTATATGGATCAAAAATCTTGGGACAGAATCATTGTCATTCAAATGGTGTTTAAATAATTTAATCATGCCTAGAGTGTTCATTTTGGGTCTTGTTGTAGATGAAAACATATGGTAAAATATTTTAAAACAACGGTAATTCAATATTATTCTTGTTTACTCTACTCCCACAATACTTTGCCTCACAGTAACCTGTCTGCTTCTGGCTGGCTACCTGAGGCTGGTCCTCAAAGTCATTTTCTCTCAATGAAAAACATAGTTCATGTGTCTCCACTTTGCAGCGTGTATATAGTTGCATAGGCCACTTGCACCTCAATAACCCCTGCAGCATTCAGCTGCAGCCTGTAGTTAGTGGTGTACCTTTTAGGACAGATCTATGTTTGTTTGTCTTTGTGAAATTATAATTTTACAGGATTAATATTAATGAATAATAATTCAATAATAAATAAATGAGTGAATGATAAATAGCCTACTGTTTTGAAACATTGATTAGATAGCTAGCTACAGCTTACACAATCTGCCAACAAAATTTGAAATGAGTTTCACGTTATTTATTATCCAGTACACAACAATTAAACTATTTGTCATTGCCCAATGTCAGCTGGGATCGGTTTCAGCTCCCCACAACCCTGAATAGGATCAACAGTTACAGATAATTGATGGATGGACAACAATTACAGATGCAGTCATTGTCAATTAAAATCTTGGGTTTCAAGCTCCCTCCAACAAAGCTAAATAAGTATGTACAAAAAAGACAATAACGCGATTAAAATGCTTGTTCTGTCCACCTCTGTCTGAAATCAAGGACCCAGTGTTTCAAAAATTACAAAAAAGTTTTTGTAGTAAAACTCCTAAAGATGTGCATTTGGACACAAGTGCCTTCCAAGCAGGAACAGTGTGTGTGTGTGTGTGTGTGTGTGTGTGTATGTGTGAGAGTGTGTGTGTGTGCGCTGAGGCAAGATAACTTTGGGAGGTAAGGTTACAGCATGGGAAAGGGAGCAGAAGAGATAGTGGTACCAGATAGCGAGAGCATCAGAAGATGAGCTAAGAGCCTGTGCTTAGTGCCTTAATGGATGATTTCAAAGAACACTCACACTGTTTGGCTGGAAGCCGACCTCCCCAAAACTATAAAACTGTAGTAATAGACAAGGTGAAAGGTCAGCAGTGTGTGTGTGTGTGTGTGTCTGAGGTCAGTGTTCATAATGTCTTCAGAAACATGCTTGCCAGCATTATTTCACAAATAATTAATCAAAAGAAAAACACAAATCTGTGGGATTAAAGCATCTGTCAAAGGTATGGGTTAAAGATGGAATACGATTACATGTTTGGCTAAAAGATTTGGGTTTAAGTGGTAATCCAGATTGCATGGTTATTAATTTTGATGATCATATTTTACTGCATCTGTTTTATGTTAGAATGTTATAAAGCATCTTACATTAATGTCTTTTTTGATAACAGCAGATTTAACCCTTTATATTCAATACGGTTTTAGTAATAAGCCCATGTTGCATTATAAATTGTTAAAGACACAGTGCTCTGTTATTTTTAATATTTATTTGCATGAATTAGTGCCAGTGTGTGACAGAGTCATCTTGTTTTTATCTTGTGAATATGCAATTTCTTCTCAGGTCTCTCTCTTAGTGAGACTTCCTTGGTAAATAACACTCAAATTGAGAAATATATTTTGTATGATTGCTTGATCTGGAGTACTTCTAAAAGTAAAACTAATATGGTTTTATATTTATATAGAAAAGTTGCATTTATTACTCTTAAGAATTACTGATCGGTAAAACACAGTTAAGTTTCAGCTCTTATCCTGTTCAGGAAGGCGTTTTACTCAGGTCTCCCCTGGTAAACAGGAAGTGGTGCATTTGTTTCCTGTAGGCCACAGTGGTTAGCTGGGAATCAATTAAAGAAGAGATGTTATATTGCAACAATAGGAGGCAGGACCGAAAGGACTAGAAAAAGTGGATATACAGTGAACACTGGAAAGTGCAGAGATGAGCTCAATATATATATATATATATATATTTATTTATATATATATATATATATGTGTGTGTATATACTCAAATATACAAATATCCTCACACAAAAGACAGGCTTTGGTGCAAATTTCTCTCATCAGATCAATCTGAGAGCAGTTAGTGAATAGACATGGATGAATGGCGAGCCGGTTTAATAAGACAGACAGACTGACGCTGACAGACCTTTGGCGTCTGTAGGTTGTGACTCACAGACCAGGAACCCAGTTTAAGGGGGGAGCGGGGCTTTAAGGAGGGAGTCCAGTTTTGGTCTGCTGAGGGGGAGGAGGGGGAAGGAAAGACAGAGAAGAAGAGTGCGAGAGCTTAAGAAGGACAGAGTCCTTGTTTATAGATTTATGTTTACAATGGCTGTGCTGGTACACTGTAAATAGGAAGGAAGAAATGAGCAAAATATAAGAAATAAAAAAAAATGAGCTGAGGGTTGAAGGGGAACAAGACAAAGAGACTGTGGGAGCGAGGGCTGTAGAGATCAAGAGAAAGATGGAGGAAAGGAAGGAGGACACAGTTTATGGTGATGCTCTGTTTGTGACGGCTGTCTGCTGGATGAAAACAGGTCCTCTTTAACTCCCCGTGGGTTAATGGAACTTTTATGAGTTTGTCCTGCAATCATGTATCCCTGGCGTCTTCTTTCCTCTCTGTCTTTTTCACTCATTCCCTCGCTGTCTTTTCTTTTTCCGCTATCGCAGGGCAGATCAGAGGTGAGCCGCTCCTGTGTTTCTGTAAACACTGCTCTCTCTCTGCACTGGGTTTATGGGGACAGGACCAGTTAGGAGGAGGTCTAAGATGGTGGGTGACTCACTGGCCTGGCTTAGTTTACATTAGGTAAAGACCTGTTTAGGCAGTGGTTATTATAGATAGGTGGGGAGTATGGACAGCAGCAGTAAAATGGCTGCCCAGAGGTCTTCACAAGTGTGAGAAATAATTAGTCTCAAGGTTCAGAGAGTGCCAATTGGTGTTTAATTCAAAAACAGAAAAGTAGCAGCTCATTTGGTTTATTACAACAGCCACATTTGCAACCCCAGACACCAAGACTTCTGGCACCCCTCGCCCAAACCCCACAACTAAAAACTCTCCAACCACTTGGATAAAAGCGGTTAGATGTCTGAAGACTCAAGATGCATTAAGTACAGGGGAGGTGGGGGTGTCTGTAGGTGTGGTGGATTGATGGAGATTGGCGCTAAAAGGCAATGGGAACCCGACCAGGTCTCCCCATCATAAAGCACGGCTGAGGGATGAACGGCTGTGGGCCAGGCGCAACTTTTAATGCTCGGCCATGACTCACGCTGACTGTCAGTAATGAGTTTTATTCACTTCCATCATTTGAGTGTCGATTGCGATCATGGAGCTATCTGAGAGGCATGATTGACGGGATGGAGTCAGATATGTGGGGTGCAAGAGTGGGATAAAGGAGGACAGAAGGGAGCTGGACACTGATGCTAATACGGTGTGCCTTTGGTGGCAAAAGTGTAGAGCGGTCAGCTAATGACGAGTTTAGAACAATGCAGAAAGAATATACACAAACAGAGATTCAAGGCTTCATTTATAAACTAGAAAGCTAATCTCATCTGGAATTTGCCTTTATCCATATTTTACTATCTCCCTGACATTCTTCTTTCTTTTTTTGTTCTAGTGCTTCATTTCCACTTTACACAAAACCCCAAGATGAGCCCCAAACAAAAGTCATCACAGCCCGTTTTTGTTTCCCCAAACCTCATACCTATAGGATATAGCAGCTCCCGAAGCGCATGGCCAAAGGCAGGCAGTTTAAAGATGATAATCAATATTGATCCCAGTTATAGAGTGAGTGTTCAGCGATGTGAGGGGAAGAGGGGCATCTTCACTCCGTCTGGATGTTGATAGGATCAATGAGCTTTAGAGGATTGAGGATGGATGGTTCTTTGTGTGTCGGCTCAGTGGCGATGAGAGGGCCAGAAAGATTACACAACCTGGGCTCCACATCTCTTGCATCATCTTTTTGTTTCTACCCTTTTTATCTTCATTTGCTCTAAGCCATTTTACATTTGAACACTATAATGAACATGCATGTGAAAATGCATGCATTAACAGTGTCTGTGTGAGCGTGTGTGAAGGGCAAATGCTGAGGTGACTTGAGATGAAAGTAGCCTTATTTTTCACCCTCTCGACGATATTGATTTGGAGGTAAGAAGGCGGTAATCTGCTGGGCAGTTACATTAGGAAGACATGACATACACACCTTCTCCTTTTTTATAGACCAAGAACATTAGTAATAAATTATAGAGGGTGCACACTTCAACCCTCATGTAGACACACACCACATCCCAGATACCTCCGTTTTAGGGAAACATGGTCTTATGAGGCATTTGTTCTTTTAAGATTGGTTCAGAAGAGACACAACCCAGAAGTGTGGAGGCTATTCAGAATAGCTGAGGACGACTGTTGGACACTGGCCATTGAGGAAAAGATCAGTTCCAATCGGTCATGCTTACCTGTGACAGTAACATAGCTTTTTCTATTCTAATAAAGCCTGTCCTCGCTATATTTACCTGCTTAGCACAGTCCAGTGCTCTGGGGCCACTGTGACCTGCCTGGCCCTTCCCCTGTGTGTGTGCGTGTGCGTGTGTGTGCGTGAGTGTGTGTGCATGTGTGTGTGTGTGTGTGTGTGTGTGTGTGTGTGTGCGCGTGTGTGTTGAAGAGAGACATAATGGTGACTTAGCACCTGGACACGTCAACAATATGTAGATTCAGCGATGTTGATACAGCATCTGAATTGGCAGTGAATGCAAATTTATTTGTAGCACAGAGTGTGGGGAGATAGATGGAGAAAGTTGTGTGTGTGTGTGTGTGTGTGTGTGTGTGTGTGTGTGTGTGTGTGTGTGTGTGTGTGTGTGTGTGTGAATGGGCATGCAGTGGACAGCATGAGAGAGAGAGAGAGATGAAGATTCAGCTGTGTGGGTTAGAGTGTTGGATTAGAGATGACAGCCAAGAACGAGGGATCCCATCATTCCACGTCCAGGGAGCGCTCCATTCAGTCAGTGACACGGGCCTCTCGGGTGGGGCAGGAGGAGGTGGGGCCAGTTACACCCTGTCAGGGGGTCTTATGACCTGATGGATAAGGCATTACAGGACGAAGGGAACACCCTGAAAATTGCCTCTCACACACACTGTCATCCAGCAACAGAAATAGACTCACTGACATTAGTGCTGCAGGACACAGCTCTTACAGCTGACTAATTTTCTCATGGTGTCCTTTTGCTTTACCACATGTGTGTGTTATCGTGTGCTGCAGGATGTAGACAGAACTGCTCAAATGCATAGATGAGCACACACGCTTTGCAGGATCCCATATGACAGTGCTGACCGGCTCTCCACAACTATCATTGAACTGCAAAGCCCCAAAGTTGCATCTTCTTTTATTAGAATGGCATAATAACTATCCATCAACTCAGCCAGCCAACCGTATCTCTCCCTCCTGACGCCCGCAGCCAATCGGCAACCTCGATATTTGAGAGCTAATTTGTCACAGTCAGCAGCGTCCCTCCTATTTCTTCCTCTCCCTGAAGTGAGTGTTATTGTCATACCAAGTCTCTGAGGATGGTTTTATCATTCCTGCTTAGTACAGCACTGGGATATGTGACACACACACACACACACACACACACACACACACACACACACACACACACACACACACACACACACACACACACATTCTTAGGCATCTTTCTCCACACACCAACCACTCTGCAAGCTTGTGATGACTTTTTATGAGCATTTCATTTTGCTCCTCTTTTCTCCATATTCCTTACACACATATAGACAATGATTGTGTGTGTGCTGTTTTCCTCCACTCCGCTCTAAACGAACCAATTATGGGTGTTTATGTAGCTTTAATGCGTGTAAGTGTCAGGAGAGAAACATTGCACCGCTCACCACCTAATCAATGAGGCCTTGCATGCTACACCACCCCTCGCTTCTCTCCTCTCACTCGTCCTCTATCCCATCGTTCCTTCCTCCTCACTCTCCCTTATTTTCTCTGTCTCTCTCTCCCTCTTTCCCTCCCTCTCTCTCCTTCCTTCTCTGTTCAATTAGCAAGAGAGACAGGAGTGAGCTATCAGGTCAATTGGCCATGAAGAGAGCTCTAAACAGAGCAAGATGAGGCCATCAGAGTTGCTATGCTCAGGACAACTAGAGGCTGGTATATTTAGAGTGAGTCTTAACATTTTAGGTTCTATTTTAATGGTAATGCAGTCCTGAACTGTGCTTCAAAAAAGATATTCTCTTGTAGATCAGAAATATCATGCAAGGGAAGTGGTGTAAACCCTCATTGTGTTTTGTTAGGGTTCACACTGCCTTTAAACAACATATAATTGCAAAGCCTGGTGATTTACTAACTTTAATCCCATCAAAAGGCCAAAACAATGAGCTGGTGCAGCTCATAAGCTGATACAGCTTGTTCCTCTGTGCCATACATTGTTGTTCAAAAACTACTAAAAAACATCAATCATCAACATGGGCATTGTGTTTTATTTTGAGTCATTCTCACTAAAAACTACATTGCCAAGCTGCTTTAGGAAAGTATTTAGCCTTATTTAGATTTAGGTCTTGAGAAAATTGGCAACTGGGGAACTTGGAACTGAGAGCCATGGACAGGCCAAGGAACGTTATTATGGTTTTGATATTTTCATGGGGCTTGTTGACGACAACAACAATATAGAAAATCACCAACTTATCCTTTGAATGCATGTGGGTCAAGTCCCTTTAGCAAAGAGCACTTGTCTTCGATCAGTACAACAATGTAATTAAATTAAATTACATTTTTTATACGAGCTACAGTGTAAATGGGAGAAAGAAATGCGCAGCATCAATTAAGGCATTTTGACCTTTAATTAGTTTTGTTAGCTGCTCTTTACAGAAAATTAAAACACTGCTGAGTAACTACAAGCTATCAAATGTGCACCTACATCAATAAATGTTTGCTTTCTGAGGTCATTTCTTATGGTTGTTTCAAGAGGCAACTCACTAAGAAATTTCCATATTTTCCAGAGAACTGAACTGATGCACCAGATTATATTAAGCATGATATTACCAATCCACAGTTTCTCCATCCATGTCATTATAGCATCCTGTGCTTCTGCTATCATTCCTTCAGTCATGGTAGACCGCTGACTTGGTTTTTAGTGCCTCAGCAGTCCTCCGGCCTCATGATTCCAGTGACTTCCATGCATTGCAGTATACAGATTTGAAATTGGGGGATAATATTGTATATTAACAGATACATGGAGTTCAGGTATCAGAAACGAGAGACAAAACAGGACTTGCATTACTAATTTTCAGGAGGTCTTGCCACATTTTCTTAGTGTGCAAATCAAATTCAATTAATGAGTTAACATTAACATCCCACAGTTTGATAAACCACACAGGGCAAGCTTGTTGTGAACACGACTCTGGTTTCCCTCATGGTCCTGTGGTTGACTTGTTACAGTTTATAAATTTGTTTGGCCTCTATGTCTCATTTTTCATTTGAAACCATTATTATCACACACAGATTAATCCAGAGATACTCATACACCTGTTCCAGAGGTTGTTGTAAAACAGAATGTGTTCCTCCCTGCTGACCGCTGAGCCTGGATGAGACTACCTGTTCACCCACTCTTTACCCATTACAGGTCTGAAACAGCACAAGCTACCTTCTTCCTCAGCTGGTGGCAGAGATGAATGTGGCTCAGTGGGAGATGCACCCCCCTGGGTATTTAGGGCCCACCCTGGTGTGTCCGATGGGAACGACGGGGCCGAAGCCCTGGTACCGACACCGGTGATTATTTACCGGGCCCGGGTCTCTGTGGGAACCGAGCTATGATGGATTCTGACGGGGCTGATGATCACTCTTCCAATGAGAGTAATTAATATAATGAAGAGCTACTGAGCATGTGCAGTAGCGTGTGATATATAGAGTGTGCTTGTTGTCATTACTCACAGGTGACAGAGGGTGTGTGGGGGGTAATGTGAAGAGGGAAGTGTACTGTAAAAGAGGAGGAAAGGGCGGTAAGAGAAAGCCAGAACAGGATAGGAAAGTATGAGTGTATCAACATAATGTTGGAGGATAGCAGGGATGTTAACGTCTTACAAATCAGGGGACACATTGATTAAACTATTTGCACGCCCTTGAACACCACATGTCCAGCTTGGAGCAAGTTACATAGGCAGGAAAAGTGAGTGAAACTGTGACGAAACAAGCAGGGGCAGATTGCACAGGGTACTTTCTCCCTCAGATTCTCAATTATTATTATTGAGATGCAACCTTTTAACCAGGTAGTGGGTCCATGTTTCACAACAATTCACTACACACCCCTAGATATTCTAATGAGGACTTCTTAGTTATAATTAGCTGCTGCTGTGTGCCTCACTGTCGTTGTGACATGTAATGTGCTGACCCGCTGTCTGCAATAGAATTATCTTCACTAATGAACCTAAGCGTAGTCAATGACTCAGAATGGGGGAATGTTGTCTACAAAACGGGAAGAAGACTTGTGTGGGTGTTGTGCTGATGTGCAGACGCTGTGGGTGTGGATATGGGCTCCGGCTAAATGGCCTGACTATTATTGGTGGGTTCATGTAAAAGATATCAAGGCCACATTACTACACAGTGAGACAGTGGCTCGTTACGCACTGCCGGGCGAGCTATTATACCTGCTTGAATCCAGCCTCTAATTTAGCCACACGCCACTTAACGTGTGTTTGATATGAATCACTGGGTGCTTAGAGGAGCCCCCCCCCCCCCCCCCCCCCCCCTGCACTGTGACCCGACCGCTCTTACTTCCTTAAAGAGCGAGTCGTTAAACAGCCGAGAGGATCCACCAGCAGTTATAATGGTGATATAATGAACGCTGTTGCCTCAGGTATCTATCACAGCAGCAACTCTCAGAGCCAGGATGTTTTATTCTCTAAATGGCAGCGAGAGAGGGGATGGTTACCAGGAGGGTGATTAACTTCAAAGAACACACCAGCAGAAATAGGAACTTGATCATCTGTGTATAATGTATACATAAGTATAATTTCAAGACAAGTTAAGCTCAAGTTCATGTGAGTGTCCTAATAGTATCAGCAGAAAAGTTGCATGATGCTTGAACAAGTATTATACCATATATATATATATATATCTCAGCTCAGACTGGACTATTGTTCCAATCCCACATTACAAACACAAGTCTCGCATGAACTCCTGCTGACACATCAGACTGGTGTCGTATCCTGGTGAGGACACAATTCAGTGTGGTGTGTCTGGTGGCCCACCACTGGCTGCCTGGCTGAGAGGGCGAGGCCCTCCGGCTCAGACCAGCTGGCTCGGGACTCGGTCGGTCCTTCGGTCGCTCGTGTCCCCTTCAGACGTCAGCGCAGGCCGGTTTCACCAAGGCTCCTTTACAGCCTGCTTTCATGTGTCCTTTAATGAGGAAACCGCCGGCTCAGCAGCACGCTATAAAACACAGGCAAATTAAAACACCCAAATATGAATCAACTACGCTGCCTAATTCAGAGGCGTAGCTCTGCTTCAGCTAGACCTCAGGAAGACCAGAGTCTATTGTCTGCAAAGGTCAAGAGGGTGTTGGAGGCTGATTGATACCGAATCCTGCTTCACAAGGGACATGGGAAGAGATATGTTATATCAATGGCTTCTTGATGTAAACCTAGACGTAGCTCTCTTTTATTTTGAGATGAAGATAATCTTCAAAGCACACAGCCGAGGCAAGTGCATACTTCCAAAGGAACAATAACAGAGTGACTCACAAGCCCACGACACAACCCCTGCCACCAACGGCCCACCACAGTCTGCTACGACTGTGGCTGCCACTTAGACGACAGAAGCTCCATAAAATGTCGCGAAGAAACACCAGCCCTCAGAAAAAAAGAGTGAAATAAAACAAAACCGCATTTGTTTTTTCCCCCTCATTTCATTGTAATGATGGAAATAAGGGCATCATTCTGAGATTAGTGCTGCTATTTCTCCCCGACTGACGTTAAGCGCTATATGAGCGCCTGCTTAAGAGCTTTGGAGAAACAATGGAACAACAGACCACTGAAGAGCAGGATATTAGCAGACTCCGCGTTAAATAAGACTGTTGCAGCATCTTAAACTTGGACCCAGGTGACCAAGGTTTGTACACACATGGTGAAAGAGCAAATGATTGCACAGTAGCCTGTTTAGTGTTATTGTCCTGTTGGTCGCCTTACCTGTTATGTAATCAAGTCAACTTTGGTTGTCCCTGAGGGGATTCACAATCTGTATGACATCGTCTATCCCTAGACCCGTGATCCAATTATGGAAAAACTTCACAAATAAAAACTTTCTCACAAAAAACTGAAGAATCTTCAGAGAGAGGAACCACAGAGGGATACCCCTTAAAGGATGGATATAACACATGTTAACTTTCCGAATAGCATTAAGTTCAATGAAAGTAAATGTTTTCTATGATCTCAAAAGTGAGAAAATAAGCTGTAAAGGTAAATGTATGACTAAAATATGAAGACTAATTTATGACAAGCAATTTTGGTTTGTCAGTCTGTCAGTTGGTCCACAGACTCAACAACTATTGGATGGATTGCCATTAAATGTTGTACAGACATTTCATTCAATCCTACTGGCTTTTGTGATGCCCAGAATTTTCCTGTTTCACTAGCAGGTTGACATTTTTGTTTTTTAGTGGCATGTCTTTGCAACTATGTGATGGGTAGCTATGCCATTTGTTTATGATATTCATGGTTTCCAGAGGATAAATCATGATGACTTTGATGATCCCCCTCACTTTTCACTGTCAAAAGTTTCAAAGCGGTTCAACTTTAAAACGTTAGTTCGCCTGCTGCCTTAAAAATGTGTGTCCATGGAACTAAAATTTAATAATTAGTTTAAAGTCATCTCATGAATTGTGAGAATGTAAAACCAACTAAGGTAAGTAAATTGAATTTTGCAGTCTGATTTGCTTTCCATTTGCATTTTCTCACTTTCTGGTGGTTCTCACTGATTTCAGTATTGTGATAAGAAACAACCTTTACTTATTTTTTCCTCATGTCTGCTTTATTCAAACTACAAAAAAGAAGGGTCTATGGGGAGATATAACTCTCAAACAATGCATGCTGGGAAGTCTTTGGAAACTTCATTTCATGAGTTAACTCTCAGCAGTTTGTTCATTCAACTTGTTTCAAGTCAAAAGACGTCATGTCAAACGGAGACATGCACCAAGTTATTTATTTTAAGTTGAATTGACTTGAAATGAATGAAGCTTAAATGTTTTGTGTTTTCAAGTTAATGACAAAAGATTGGTTGAGTGCACCAGCAGGTAAGAGTTCACCAGAAATATCTCAACATCTAGTGGATGAATTGGTACCAAATTTATTTCATTCATGTTCCCAGAATGTCTGTATCACATCAGTGGTTTTGAGTGAAATATCTCAACAACTATTGGATGAAATATGTTACAGAGAGGCATGCCCCTCTCAAGGTAATCACTTGATAATTACTTTTTATAGCAAAATGTCATCAATACCTTTTATTATGACCAAATACTTGCAAAACTTCTGACAGCCTTAGCTGTACTTAACATGCTAACAGTACAAGCATCAGCATGTCCGCATTGTCATTGTGAGCATGTTAGCATGCAGATGCTGAAAGCAAGAAAAATGTGTCCCACAATCTGGCTCCATATTTACTTTTTAATTGTGACGATGTTTAATGTCATGTTCCACTATAGGGGTGATAAAAAAAACGTGGCATTCAGTGAGCTACAGTCAAACAAACTAAATAACATTTATATTTCAAAATGTAAAAATGCACTCATTGGTTAGATTTAGAGCTGGTGTTTTTTTTCTCACCCCTATGGTGGAACATGATTGTGTCATCACCATCAGATATGTAACTTGGGCGTGGTCTACATAACAAATCAGTGCTCGTGTCTTCTCATTGTTGATCTTGAGAAAGGCCTGAGGGCCAAAACGTCAAAAGATTAGTAGATTTGCATATTGAAACAGAGTGTGCGACGCCTTTTTCCCTACTTCTAAGTCTGATTACAGTGATCAGCACCTCATCACAAAAAGTGCTACTTATCTAACAAAACCAGACAAAGACCAAATACACGGAACATCTTTTATTTTTAGGCTACAGTGTGACTGAGGATCTGTTTTACAGAGCAAACACAACCTGTAGACACTATTAATGCATTTTACTACAAAAAAGTGACAGTCCATTTAGATTTCTCTTCAACACTATGCAACAATATGTATTATACATTATGTACATTTGTTCAGAGGCGGGAGGAAACGTTCCTCGCTTACACACGTCGTACAAGTTGAGAGAGACGGAGACGGAGAGAGAGGAGAAATGTGTGAGGATGGACTTTAATTAAAGTCAAAATGGGCAACAGAAAGTGCTAGAGAATGAGAACAAACGTTTGTAGTGAACAGTATAAAATTCAAACAGTGTTGGTCACAAAATAATACTCCAGTGGCTCGATAAGCAGATGTAGACATCAGAGAAGACAGGTAAGTTCAAAGAGATTCTGTAACTGTATCAAAATGGCCCGGCACATCGCACTGCGATGCGCACAGTGCAAAAATAACCAGATATATAATCATAGTATTCTAATGAGTGGTCGGTCCAGTGAGTGAATGAAAGTATGTATGCTGGCAACATGAATGAACACTTGAATGTCACTTTTCTCCCTAAAACAGACAAATATAACAAAACAAGTGAACTTTGAGCCCACGGTGTGACTGGTTTGGGTCACCTTACATGTAGTGCTGTGAATATTTTCTCCAGCAGAAAGAAGGGTAACCTAAACTCTGCACTCTCTTGCACTGTCTCCTCAATGAAATCCCCACCGCTGTGTGAATCCTCTCTGTAGCTTGTGTTTTCTTTTCTGTCCTTTCATTGAACAGGGACAGGTTAGAGTCATTTGGGTAACAGGCAAAAAGCACAAACCCAACAAAAGCATACTTAAACTTTTAACCATCATGCAGTTATTACTTATCAATCATCTTGGAAAACCACATAATATTTTGCATCGGTACATATAAACCAGCAGTGCCTCTTCCTACCTCTCATTTTCCACTCTGGCCTCTCATTCCAGAGTGGGAAGAGAGTTGCTTTGTCTCTAGATACTGATCTAAGGTCAGTTTTAGCATTTCCCCCCATGCAGAGGGAGAGCCGTGAATTGAAAATATGATTCAGCTAAGGCTATGAGGGAACATGTGCCGACATACAGTATGTTAATTGGACCACAGATCTGTGCCTGAGGGCATGGCCTTAGTCTCTCCTGAGCATAGTGGGATAAGGGGCACTGGGGTGTATGTGTGTGTGCATGTGTGGGCGTGTATGCGTATATATGTGTGTGTGTGTGTGTGTTTATGTATGGTAACGTCGCAGTCAACTGTGCTCCTCCTCCATTCACTGTCCTTCCTCCTCACGTAGGAATTGGAAGACGGATGAGAAGTCCTTGTTAGCGTAGCCGCGGGAGCACATGACTCTGAAGATCTGGTGGGCGAGGGAACCCAAAGGGATGGGTGTCTTAGTGTTGGTCGCAGTGTTTTGAGCCAAACCGAGATCCTAGAAACACAGACACAGAGAGAAAGTGAGGCAGGGTGTCAGATAGTTGGACTAACGTGATAATCTATTTTTGTATATCTAAAGGCTGATAAAAGTGATAGAAGCACACAGTGCAAGTCTATTACTAGACACCCAGATTCACCAAATAATACACGGATGCAAACTGACCCATACAGAGGAGCTAATGCAGTGACGGTACAATTAAGTGAAACAGCGTAAGTCACAGATGGGTTGTGAAGAGGAGTATCACACAGACACAAAAGAACAGTAAAAAATTGAGACAAAGTAAATTGCAGGGTGGAGAGACAAAGAAAAGAGAAAGAGTAATAGTAGTAGCAGAAAATGAAATGGCAACAACTTTGATAAATGATTAATCAGGTCATTTATCCTGGGGAAAGTACCAAATGGGATGATTTGCTTCTTTTCTCTGTTTTATTTCGTTTTGGATTGTGAATCAAGTTTGGATTGTTGGAAGGACTAAACAAGCACTTTGATGTCAGCTTGGGCTGTGCACGTGCATTTGTTGCTATTTATAGACTAAACAGTAACAAAAAACACCATCAATTAAGCAAAAATAGCCAGTCAAGAGATTAATCCAAGTAAAAAGGATCATTCAAAAAAAGTGACACAAGGACATGGAGCAGGTTGTACCTTGGCCATTAGTGTGGTTCCAAAGCCGCCCTGGTAGTTGTTGGCTGAGGGGACTCCCTCCATGACGCCGGGGGCTGGATTATACGTGTCGCTGGACCAGCAACGACCTGAGGACATGTTGAGGATCTTTGCCAGCAGCTTGGGGTCCAAACCCAGTCTGGGAAAAGAAGAAGAAAAAGATCAGTATCTCCTTCTTACTTGGCAACAGGGGAATTCATGGGTAAATCATTGGCATAAAACAGAATACTGCCACACTGACGACTGAGGATGAGGTTGTGAGAAAAAGGTGAAAACTGTTGGTAGCGTTAGAATAGGAAAGAGGAATTATGAAACAGTGAGGACATGGGACAGAGGGGATATAAGATCGCCGATTGCGGAATTTATTTTCAACACAGAGCAAAAAGAGGAACATGGAGAAAGATGGGTGTGGGGCGGCTGGTGCTTGTAGTGACCCCAATTGAACCTTATGCTAGGCTGTGACCATTCCTCAATGTTAATGGCTGAAGGCTTTGTAATGCTGGCTAATGCAGTATTGATGTTTAAGAGCACATCTATCGCTCATCATCCCTCTTTCATGAAAAAAGAAAGTGGAGGAGGAGGAGAAGTGGTTAAGCAGCACAGGGGAGCAATAAACCTCGCTGTCACTCGCTCTTACTCCTGCTGCCCCATTTTTGCAACAACCCACTTTCATATGCAAGAGGACTACGACAAGAAGAGGCAAAAAGAAAAAAAGACAGACAGGAACAGAGAGTGAAACAAAGTGCCAACCATTACAGTACAGAGGGTGTAACTACAACGTCTGTGTAGTGCAGCTTTGGTATATTAACGGTTTAAAGGCCAGTGTAAAGCGGACCACATCAAGCCCTGGCTGCCTCACTTCACTGTTACTTACAGGCCTGTAACTCTATTCTGCTCTCAATATGACTATTAAACCATCATAGGTCCTTAAGGCCAGCAGCCTCCCTCCCTCCCTCCCTCCCTCCCTCCACCTGGCTCTCATTCTGCCATTACTACCACCATTTTTATTAGCTGTCTGCTAACTAATTAAGAATGTGAATTGCGTTTACACTCTCTCCATGTCTCTCCCTCCTCCCTTACCCTTCACCTCTTTTGTGTCCGCACTTTTTTTTAACAAACTGTTTTGGAAATGTGGCATAAGTGGCGCTTGTGTGCGTGCATGCTTGTGTTTGTAAACATGTGTTTTCACTCGCAATTTTTTAATGACAGTCTCGCTCATGATGGCTTCTTTAGTTTACGTCTGAAAGCATCCCTCGCCATCCTGCTTCTCCTCTCCTCCTCCGCCTCTTCTCTTCTTCCTCCCCCTCGTCTTCCCTGCTGACACCTCCCTGTCTGAGGACTCTGGGGGACATATGTTTGACATCGCACACAAACCCCCCATCTCTCCGCACACACAGGCAGGCAGGCCCCTCCCTGCGTTCTGGGTCAGCAGCTGAAAAGGTTACTGGCTGAGCTACAATAAAGCGCGTCCGAGCGCGCAGATCGTTTGTTATAGCGACCAGAGACGCTGACGGGGAGCTGTTGTCCTCTGTTAACGATAAATCAATGAAGTTCCCCTCCTGCTCCCATCTCACACACACACACACACACACACACACACACACAACCACACAACCACACAACCACTCACGCATTGCCGTGGTTATTAGCTGACGCAGTGGTGTTGTTCCTCGCCTGCGGTAATTTGCGTGGAGAAGAGGACATGTCACGCTTTAACAAGATTGACATGGATAAAAACACAAAGATACGAACGTGTTGCTGTGCGATGCCACTGCACATTAAAGAAATGTGAGGGTGAGCGGGATGAAGATGAAGGTAGGGGAAGGTGTTTATGTGCTCTAGCAGGTGGAGTTCATTGAGATAAGCTTCTCGTCCTTGTTTGATGCCACAGGAGATGAAGCCCAACCCGTTCCCCATTTATTATTACATTAAAGAGCTAACGAGCACACACACACACACACACACACACACACACACACACACACACACACACACACACACACACACGCACACGCCTTTACTATCCCATTTATAGAGGCAACAAGCGCGTTTATCACCCAACTTTAATCGCCATCGGAACATATGCTCACAATTCATTTAAGGGAGGAGAGATGTGTGTCTGCGTTCATGTTTGTTGTGGCAAATCTTTTTACGTCTCTCAGCACATAGGGTTGGGTGTTGTGTCCTTCGATTTGCCTATTCTCCTTATAAAAAGGAACAAATATGTGTGTTCCTACTCGAGACATGCATGTTTGTATGCATGAATGAGTGCAGGTACACAGGCGTGCAAGGTGAACTGTAAGCCGTTAAAGCCTCATATCCCTTCTTGGGCCAGTCGCCTCTCTCCTCTCTTTTCATCTTCATGTGCATCATTAAAATCACTGCTGCTACTGTCTGCAGCTTCTCATCTCCCTCTTCCACTGACTGGTCGGCTGCGTGCAGAAATTACAGCAGGCAGAGGAGAAATGAAGGGATTAAAAGAAAAGAATAAAATGAGGCGGTACAGCAAAATAGGGATGGGGAAGAAAACTCGAAAGAGAGGGAAAGCAAGGACGGCAGACAGGCAGGGTGTGTGCGTGGGTGTGTGTATGTGTGCTCATAATTGTCATGCGTGGCCATTCCTTGCTCTAAGAGAACGCCACGCTCTGTTGGAGACGGCCCGAGCTTCCATCTGAGATCAACAAATTAGCTCCACGAACAGAGCTGTGTGTGTGTGTGTGTGTGTGTGTGTCTGTGTGTGTAAGTGTCTGTGTGTGTACAGGTAAGGTGAAACACACACATACACTTATTTGAAGAAAGGGTAGCTCTATCAGGCCCAAGTCCAGCATGATAAAATGTTATTGCCGTTTTCCTGTAAATTGGCTGTGAGTGCTCAGTCTCCTTTGTGTCGGACTGTGTCATGTGCGAGTGTGTCTGTACACATACGCCTAAGAGAGCGCCCTTTCTGCATAAGAGGATGGGCCGCAATGCAGCATGGGAGATTTACGGGTGTGGGCTCTCTCTAAACGATGACAGTCTTTGTCAAACCCTATAATAAAGCCCCAGAGATTGGTTAGTAAAAAGGGAGGGGGGGGACATATGGAAACACACACACACACACACACACACACACACACACACACACACACACACACACACACACACACACACACAATCAAAACTGAAAATGGGTCAGTTTTGCATGTAAAAAAAATAATTCACATTCAAAGTGAAGGGATGCAGTAGTTAGTGTTCTTATCCTTTTTTCATAGGCATATGTTATAATGATGTGCACAGTGAGCAGAAGCTGTTGTAGTTTGGTAGAAAACTGCTGTCTTCAGTGTCTGTGGATGTAAATCTGTGTGTCCAAGTGTGTGTGTGTGTGTGTGTGTGTGTGTGTGTGTGTGTGTGTGTGGGTGCGTGTGCGTGTAACAGAGACAGTGTGGCAATGTGTAAATCTGTGTTGCTCCCTTAATGCCTCCATATTTCAGAGGCCTTGTGGGGGGATTTATGTGCGACTGCTCATGCCAATTTTCCTCCTCTGTCTCAGCACAGATAAATCAGCAGCACTAACACAGCTGCACTGTGAGAAGAGCAATTCGCGCACATGCACACGCGCACACACGCACACACACACACCCCCCAGCTGGGTGCACACACCATTTATGTTGCAAAACCCATAAAAACCCATAATAGTATCACGATGAACAGAGGAAACAGTCTATTATTGACAGGGATATGTATAAATAAAGTAGATCATAAATTCACACTTCTAAAAGGTGAAAAACTAATGTGATGGCTCAGGTAAATTCATTCATGTGTGGAATAACTGATGTGTAGGCCGAATTTCCTCACCTCACAAAAAAGGGGGATTTTTAAGGAAATCTGCACTATAATGAGACTTGGCTGTTAAGATGCTTGTTCTCGAATCCTTCGGTGAGCCAGATATTTCAGGTCATATCAAAATGTTTTGGAGAGAGAAAAAAAACTTCATGTCCCATAATTCTCAGCCTTTGTGCCATGATGAACGATGGGGTTTCTAGGCAGTGTTCAGTGACAGGGTTATGACAGGATACTGGTGAGAGCTCAATCAGCAGATGTAAATCAGAGTCTGTGGCTCCACCCCCTCATCCATCTCTCTCCAGCAGAGGCGGCTCCTGACTTGGGGCTGGGCTGACCCCTTTGCACTTCCATAAACCACACACACACACACACACACACACACACACACACACACACACACACACACACACACACACACACACACACACACACACACACACACACACAGAAGTAGCAAATTACTGCCACAGTTACAGCCATATCACTGGTATAGTAATTGTTTTTATAGTGACGGCTATATCTAAGGGCTAGGTCGAAGCCAAATTCATGTGTGGCTAAATGTAGAAGCCTCAAACGTGCCACTTGTAAGTTCACGGTGATTGCAACAAAATGTCTTCATTTGTTGACTCAGGGAAAAGTCTGCTGCTCAACATCCCTCAACAAAGAAAAAGGAACCTCGTTTGGATCTACAGAACAGCTATTTAAAAAATATATATAATTACACCTCGCTGGGCCACATCTGCATGTAAACAACATATTGTGATTACTAGTTCATATTCCATTTAAAGGCTAGCTTGGTATACGTTTAAGTTAGATACATCTACTTTTAATAGCCCACTCACAGGTTTCCCTGTGTCATAATTTCTGTGCTCTACCACTAACTGTTACAGCTACATTAACCTTTTCCGTGTTTCATCCTCACGTTTCCCTTCAGGATAACAGGTATGAAGCAGCTTAATGCAGCACTGGCTGACAATACCTGATGCCAAGGTTCATGGTCTCTGCGGTCCCAATCATCCCGATGGCCAGGAGCATGTTGTTGCAGATCTTCGCTGCCTAGAGAAGATTGACAAGAAAGCAGAAAAGGCCATTTTACTATGTGTGTATATGAGGAGGTTTGCAAGACAACACATAATATGGATACATTTAAAAAGGTACATGAGACATAAATCCTAATGATCCAGCTTTAGAACAGACTCGTGAATATGTCTCAACAGTGGCTCCCTGAGGAGATATTTAACTTAGTTAGGCAACATCTTTATATTGTACGATTTATTTACTTTAAAACAAGTTTCAGTTTAATATTCAGGATGTTCTTTATGTTTCAGAGCCGTCTGTGAAGCAAAATCTAAAGTTGAAGATCTCTGTGAGTTTCCATTAAAAATAGAAAAATGTGGGTTTGATTTTATATGATCTAGAATAGATTGCAGACAGAATCAATTTCATACACATTTTAGTAGAATGTTTATAAATTCTGATGAGTTTCTCTGAATGGATGATTATAAATTATACAGAGACATACAGTATGTGTTTAAGTTACTGAAATCAGTGACATTTTGAGTATGTGAGCGAAGATGCAGTTTATGCCATATATTCAGAGTGTGTGTGCGTGTGTGTTTTGCATGCTTGCGTCTTTACCTGTCCAGTGCCAACCTGTCCACAGTAGACAACATTCGCTCCCATGCAAGTGAGCAGCTCTTGCGCAGCGTTGTATTCCTCCTCCACTCCACCCACCATGAAGGTCAGTTTGGCCATGCTGGCAGCGCCGACACCTAAACACAAAACACATGTTCAGACTCAGTGTTGAGGGTTAACTGAGGTGAACACACACTGTGCTTGAGTCGATAGTACACACACATTCAACAAATCCATCCCTAGTCCCTGCACACACACTGCAAAATGTATACAAGGTTGAAGAGTGAGTTACATTTGACTGCAGACAAATCATATTGTAACTGAGCACAAGTAAACAGGTGTGTCCAACTAAAATATATGGATTTGCCACACAAAAGAACATAATATATCAACCACTGTTTCAACACTACCAACGGTGTCTAAAAGGTCAGCTGTGCACTTTACTCTGTGTGTGTGTGTGTGTGTTGGACTCATAGTGGGACAGGCGTGTTAAGTAGTGGTGCACCAGAGGGACAGAGGTATCTTTAAAAGCCGATTGTTGCCATCATCTTCTGCACAACCCTCGTGGGAGCCCTTGCCTTTTGTCCTGTCACCCTTGCTCTCTCTCTCTGTCTCACACACTCACACTCACACACACACACACACACACACACACACACACACACACACACACACACACACACACACACACACACACACACACACACACACACACCCCAACAGCTGTGCCTGAGGCCAGCCCCCCCTCATGGGGGCATCGGTGACAGGCGTGAGGGGTAATTAACTTTACACTTTATCATGTTCAATTAGGCGTCCCTCCCCATGCCTGATGGCTTAAGGAGCGTGCCATGTTGTGGGAGGCAACCTCACCCCCCGCCCACTCCACAGGGTCCTTAATACAGAAGCAACCCCTTTTCAGCTCTTGGGTTGGACCCAGCCGGCCTGAGTCTCCTCTGCAATGTCCCTTTAATGTTTCACTGATTAGCCCCAAACGTTAACACAATGAAATCTGAGAAAAATAAACGTTTCTCCTTTGAGGCCAGAAGAAGACTGATCTCTGCTACAATTCTACCGGTTCTTGAGTACAGTGATCTGTTCTGTATGAATGCATCTGCATGTTGTTAGCTAGATAATACAAATCACAGTGCACTGAGGTTTGTTACAAATTGTAAAGTCCTCACTCATAATTGTACTCTTTACTCAAACCATTCTTAAAGCCATTCTGGGTGAACTCTCATCACGGTAAATGGTAAAGGGACTCGTCCAGTGCTTTTCTAGCCCTACGACCACTCAAAGCGCTATTTACACGTCATTCACACCCGTGCAAGGTGCCATTCATACCCACAAGGATGACCCGCTCTACTACTGAGCGACAGTCGCCACACATCAAACATCTGCACTGTTATTTCACAAACATCCAACGGTAGTGGTAGTCTGAGAGAATCGTCTCTCTGCCTAATTTCAAAGCTCTTATAAGTACAATAGTAAATGAATCCGTTGGTTCTTGTTACCGTAGGTATGTTTGACACGTTACTGTATTTCCTCCATTCTTTCTTGTGGTTATTCTGGTTTAATGCTGCTGTCTCTGCCTGGTCGCCCTTGTAAAAGAGATTGTTCTCAACAGCTCTTAACTGGTTAAATATGGGTTAACTAAATAAAAAAAAAATATATAATGCTGACCTCACACACTATACTTAGAAAGGTAATGTAGAAGTCAAAAGGCTGTGGTCGTGCATGCAAAGTAACAGACTTTTCAGTTCTTTAAAAAAAAAAGGAAAGGAAGAAAGAGAAAGGGAGGGAGAGAGAGTTCAAATGTCTCTTTAGGGTGTCGTCTGGCTCTAATGAAAGGCCTCTTAATAGTGAAAGCCTAATAATGTCAGTGTTAATAATTAAAAAGGGAATTACTGGGGACAAAACAGCTGAAATCACATTATCAGACTTCACTGCAGCGGGGGATAGGAGGAGACTTACTGTATATTTATGACTGATAAACAGAAATATACTTCTCTTTTCACCCTCCCCCTTATTTAATTGGCTGTTCTTTTGTCAAGTGTATGATGGTGCCTGTACCACCACACTGTATATGCGTGTGTGTGTGTGTGTTGTGTGAGTGTCAGTGTTGAGCTGTCAGCAGGTCATTAGGGCCACATAATGAAGCCCAAAGCCCACGCTGCGGCAGCTGCCTATGGACCACGGCAAACACACGCTCAGCATACGGCCGCCACACACACCAATCACACACACATATGGTTCAGAGAGCATGGACATGTTGGATTCAGCTCCTTTCTTGTCACTTCGTATTTTCTTTTTTAATCTCTTTGAGTCTAGTTTAGTTTCATATAATTACTTTTTTATTTAGTGGCAGAATAGCTCGGAGATTGTATCGTCTGTTTGACCAAATAGCTTGATCACAATCCCGTGTACTGTCTGTGTAATACACAGTGCTGAAGTAGTCAGAAAACTTTTACTTGACAAAGCCAACATCATTTTGAGGAAAACAATAGATAAACAATAACTCAATTAGAGTGTTCCTTCACATTGGTTGTAAAAGTTTGACTCATCCTATCACTTCTGATTTCTTCCATCTCATTCAGTAGTTTCCTGGCCTCAGGCTGAGCTTCTCTTTCACAGACAAAAACAAACACACAAACACAGAGAGAGCAGTGTGACAACTGTGCTGGTTCATTAGGGGAGATCACTGCTCGCGGACGACTAAAGAGGAGATTATTGATAACACAGTCAACGTGCTGATCAATATATCTCACTAAGGAGAGAAAGAATAAGAGGGAGGAAGAAGAAGAGCAAGACGAGAGAGAGAGAGAGAGAGAGAGAGAGAGAGAGAGAACAGGGGAGAGAGAGATGTAGAGAGGAAAACGATCTTTCTCTTTCTACCTCCCAGCATTCCCCCCTCACAACTCTCCCTCCCTCAAATTAACTAATCACCCATAATAAGCTCTTATGATCTGTAGTGGATTTCTATAGGTAGTGACACCGGGATGATGGAAGATCCTTGTTGGTGGAAGAATAACACAACATTAGCATAACAATGTGTGTGTGTGTGTGTGTGTGTGTGTGTGTTGGGGGTGCCAGTGAGTCTGTTCATTGTGCATTTGTGTTTGCGTGTGTTGTGCAACTCATAATGTCTATGTAGTGTGTACACTTCTAGCACGCATATGCGTGTGTGGTGTGTGTGTGTGTGTGTGTGTGTGTGTGTGTGTGTGTGTGTGTGTGTGTGTGTGTGAGAGAGAGAGAGGGGACATCCCGTTCTCGGACTGGTCCTGTCAGAGACGGATTAAAGAGGAATCCTAATGAGGCTTCCTGAGCGCCGGGCCCGCCGGCTCATCCATCCCAGCGGGAGTGACAGTCCTGGATCGTTAGCGCTGCACAACTACACAACGCCCCCTAGGGGGGGAGACAATGTGTGTGAATGTGTGTGTGTGTGTGTGTGTGTGTGTGTGTGTGTGTGTGTGTGTGTGTGTGTGTGTGTGTGTGTGTAAGGGGTGGGGGGGCACCTATGATAGAAGATACAGGGTTCAGAGATGGAGAGGAAAGAGGAGAGGAGGGATGGAAATACTAAGAAAACTTCCATAAGGGACAAAGTTATGTATATAATGCCACACCAAATACTTCTTAATAACTATAGTATATACTTTTACCAGAGTAAAGACAGCACATACTGCCACCTCTTTCAGGAAAAAAAAAAAAAAAAAAAGAGATTCAGGATGAAGACAAACTGTAATGTCTAGCAGGCAATCCTTTCTCGGGAAATAATTCCCTTGGGAAAGAACCACCTCTCTCCTTGGTCACTTTCTGTCATCCAGCTCCAGGCCACAAGTTTTGGGTCGTCAAGTAGTGGGTGCCCACCTCCTTCAGCCCTAAACACAATTATTGTCAGAGCATGCTGAAGCTGGCTGGACTATTAATGAGCCACTCTGTGGATTTTACTGTGCAGAGTGAAAGGGTTGGGAGAATGAAAGTGGCTCCTACAATATGTTGTATGATGAATGGAGAGGCGACACAGCGTATATCTGTGTCTGTGAGTGTGCATCTGTAGTTGTGTGTGTGGCCCGAGCAAGTTAACTTCCACTCAATTAAAGACACACACACACACACACACACACACACACAGACATCTCCTTCATCCGATCTCCTCTATTAACAAGGTTCAAGTTAAAAAGCAGGCAATCAGGCACCGTCAGGACAGATGCTCGGCAGCAGGTTGCGACGACAAGCATCCACCATGAACATGAGAGGCAGAGACTGGTTGTGTGAAGGCAAAGGAAGATCAGAGGAACAACTTTGGTTTGGCCTGTTTGTAGTGAACACTCAATTCATTAGCACTTCTTTCATTACACACACAAAAGAATCAACCAAAGCAATTCATGACAGACTCATAACCTTTCAAACGTGGGCTCTTTTTTTGAAGTGGTGTGTATATGTGCAAAGTAAGTGTGAATGTCTGTGTACATGTGCATGCAGTATCATTGTGTGTGTGTGTGTGTGTGTGTGTGTGTGTGTGTGTGTGTGTGTGTGTGTGTGTGTGTGTGTAATAGGGACAGGTGCAGATCCCAGAGCCGGCAGCCAATAAGACGTCAGTTGGAGCTTCTGAGGCCGTGTCTTGGAGTTACGAGCCGCATGTAAACCAGTAGGCACTTTTTATTGGTGGTGGATTTAAATTAAAGTACATTTGTGACTATGAGGCTACGCAAACAACACACACAGTCGCACACACACAGTCGCACACAAAAAGGGATGTTCCCAGAGTTTGGTAATGAATGACGCATTTGACAATGAGCCACAACCCAGCTTTTTTTCTCCCAGAGAGTATACAGAAAAACACTTTGAGTAAAAACCTATTATATCATTAGGACTCTTCCAAACACCCCATTTCCTAAAGGATAATGTAACTGTTCTTACTTCATGAACAACAGGAGAGATTTTAGGGGTATGCCTGATTTTGTGTCACACCTTCAAGTCCAAATGGAGCTCCTGCAAACAAACTCTGGCTTTGGCAATATACTACATGTTTTTAAGTACATGCAAATGTCAAGTTTTGGCTCGGCTGACAATCTTTCAGACAGAAAAGAGCCTTCACACCTAATACTCTAACAGCCTTGAGTCAATGGGAGTTGACTGCTTGCAGTGTAAGCCAATGGGGGTAGATTGTTTACAGGGCAACAACGCAGCCTCATGTGGTCCACCATTATAATTACACCCCAGAGCAGATCTTTTTCTCAAACAAATTAAAAAAAAAAAAAAAAAGTCCCCGTAAAAAGGGTAACGGATACCGAGCGAACGCATGAAACAGAAAGAGGGTGTGCGTTTACTAAATTCACATAAAAAAATAAATAAAAAGAATCAGTACACTTTAAACGGTTTATCTGCCAACTTTGCTAATGCTCCTCCGTTATGTTAAAAACAGACTCTTTAATCGGTTTCAGTTAACGAGCGTGGAGCCATGAGAACTGATCCTGCTCACAAACACTCCATGAGAACATCGACTGGAGAAAGTTTTTGGGAAAAAACTTCTTCCAGAGCGGAAGAAGATTTAATTCAGTTGAGAGCGTCGACATAGTTTCTTTGGACATAAATGTTACAACAAGCCTTAAGGGTTTAGTTTGCAATGCCTGTCCATTGACCAGGCCAGCCCTCATCATCATCATGATGATCACCATCATCATCAGTAACCGCTCTAGTCCGTAAGGGAGAGGCTGGTCAATGGTAGATGACACAGGATGGAGGGAGTAGGAAAGGTCCACAATCAATCCTCTCCTCCGGCCCAATGAGACTCATCTAAGAAGAAGCAAGTTAATAATGATCCCCAATTAGGCTGAGACACACACATGAACTCCACACACACACACACACACACACACACACACACACACACACACACACACACACACACACACACACACACACACACACACACACACACACACACACACACACACACACACACACACACACACACACACGAGGTGCAGAAACTGACCTTCATACAGACAGAATGCTAATTCAGTTTTAGGTGAGTGACATGCAGTGTGTGACGTTTGGGCTACATTTGACAGACTTTTTGTCAGGCTCATACGCCAGCTTACTATGTGTCTGCAGACACGCACGCACGCACACACACACACACACACACACACACACACACACACACACACACACACACACACACACACACACACACACACACACACACACCAGATGACATACGAGCAGAGATGTGGGAGCCAGTCCCCAGCTGCCGTGGGTCTACCCCCATCTGGAGCATAGGCTGGAGTCCCCCCCTCCGTCACCACCCCTCCTTCATCACCATGCCTGGTCACTCTATACCGCCCTACACCCTCCCTCCCCATTCACTCTATGTCACCAGAACCCGTCAGTGAGAGGCTTGTTATGCTAATCTAGTCTTTGGACCACTGACGCTCTCTAGTACTGGTGAGCCATCAACTTGACAGACTGCGACAGCACCACCCCCTGCCCATCCAACCCGATTCCTGAACCCGGTGTCAGAGAATCATCGCTAACCTTCACTAAACTGCCCTCGGGGCTCTTCTGAGCCTTCCTCTCCACACATACCAGTGGCAGGTTGTACACACACAAGTCAGACTGTTCTGTGTATTTGTTAATAAGTCCACTAGACTTGCTTTATTTTTTCTTTCATTTAAGAATGAAAGAAAATCTCAATTTACTGCTCAGTAGAGCATCAACATAAAGGTTTATTAAGTAGGGAACAGTGAATGAGTGAACAAGGGGGGTCATTTCAGTCCTGATGACAAGAACTATTAATAACTAAATATTTAAAGAACTAATTGATAACAAACAACTCAGCAACATCACCTCAGACTTCAGCAAATTGGGACATTTTAATTGTTAGTAGCAGCCCTAGTTAATAGTTTGTGATTTAATTTTGCGACTTATTCGGGAACAAAATAATTCCTTGGTAAAAGATTTCCTGTTTTTAAAGTAATAAATCTTAAATAAATGTCTGTTCAGTCACTATCGCCAAATGAGGTAACACAATGGTGATTGAGCCAATGGCACACTGATAAAAGTATTGCAATATTTATACATTTGTAATATTATAAGTGGGGGTCTGTGACAACATTCCCATAAAAAGTTCCTTTTAATTCAGACCCAACATTTCCTATTGCTGCAGCGTCACATTAAAAGCATGTAACTGGTAAAAGACTAGTTGACTATTAATATGAAGCAGTCAGTCACAGGAAATGCAATGCGTTTGTCAGTGAGTTCCACACTGATCGCTATCTGTGAAGAAGCAGATAGAGTGAGCTATTGGATGAAGAGATAAAAGGTGACACCTCCAACTTCTCAGCAAAGTAACTACCTTCCTTTTCACTGTTCGCAAACTCACGTTGTGTGCAGCATCAAATCAGATCACGGTTGCTCACAAAATGATGGACAAACCTTCAAGGATGAGCTTTTCAATGCTCAAATGTTAAAACTATACAGCTTTGGGCAAGCAGTGAACTAAAAACTAATAATGGCTTTCTAAATTTATCTCAAGTCTGAGGTCCTGTGTGCCTCGAGGGAGAAAAGATGTGGATTGGCAGCGTTGATTGACGAACGAACTGGTGCCAGCGTTGGTTTGAACAAGCTCCTACAGGCTGGAGGATGACGTTCAAACTGTCGGCAAATGACACACTGCAGCACTCAGGCTTCAGTTGATGTGGTACGGATATGATTAGAGCGGTGTTGAGACTTAGCCTAAAGAGGTAGTTAGCTGAGGATTATAAGACCTCGCAAACAAGTAACATTAGCCAGAGTGCCCATGGTCCCACAACAGCTCAGCTCCTTCTTGCTTTCATTTGCACCGATAGCAGACTTTCCCAGCGCTGGGAAAAAACACAATGAAAGGCTTTTAGGGCCTTTTTTATTTAAAAGCCATCGTCCGTTAGCAATGTGGCAGCCCACCATGGGCACACAGACACAAACACAGGCATTCTGGGTAATTACTGCTAACGACCCTACCGCTTGTTAGCCAGACCTCCTATTTTTGCCATCACGGTGCCAACACCCTGGGCCTGTGACATCAGAGCTTGTTTTGTTGTGGGTCAACTTTGCATGCGGACGCGTTTAATGACACCAGACAGTGGTAGAAGTGTGTGTGTGTGTGTGTGTGTGTGTGTGTGTGTGAGCAAATGTTAGCATGCCTGAGAAACCAGTGTCTAAGCTAATATAACTGTGTCTATGCAGCAAAGTGTTCTCAACTCTGTATTTGTGAATGCGCGCGTGTGTGTGTGTGTGTGTGTGTGTGTGTGTGTGTGTGTGTGTGTGTGTGTGTGTGTGTGTGTGTGTGTGTGTGTTAAAGCCGAGACACTGGTCAAATTGCAAGAATGAAAGCCAGCACGATGCCCATGAGAAGAAAGTGAACGTTTTTTTTTGATGACTCAAAAAGGGTTATGACTCCGCTATTCAGATCCCAGGGTAGGCTGCCAAACCTCTAGTGACGCACACAACACACACACACACACATTTCTGTGTAAAATACGCCACCACATACACGATAGGATTCATTTTATCTCAAAAGAGAAATCTAAATGTAAAACAACAACAAATGCTGAAACCACACAAAAGAGCAGACTCTCTCTGCAACCGTTTAAGATTGAGAACGGGAGAGTGTATTGTTATCCTCAGTGAACTAGATACATTGATTGGACAATGCCTTCACTTACCTCAATATATTCAAGTGTATCCAACAGATATGATGAATGTTAATAAAATGTATACATTTTTTTTTTTTTATTATTGTGTCTCTGTGATCTGTCTGAGACGATGCCAGCTGTTATTTAAAAACTAAAATTGAGCATTGAAGTAATTTCTATCACCTTTATGTTGTATAGTGTTTCATTCATGGACATACAGTATTAATAAGAGAACCATTGAGACTATTGGTTGCAGAGCTGAGCTGCTGCTGTCACACACACACACACACACACACACACACACACACACACACACACACACACACACACACACACACACACACACACACACACACACACACACACACACACACACACACACACACACACACACACACACACACACACACACACACACACACACACACACACACACACACTATTTGGGGAGGGTGCCATCTCCTGGTTGGAACAGAGCATGTAACCTCATGTCCTACCCAGAGATGTGGGAAGTGGAAATGTGGGGCTGTAGGGATACAGGCCATTTCCCATGAAGTTGCCACATGCTGAAATACTCATTCACGACCTGTATGTCTCACAAGTTTAGCAAAGCTTATCGGGGTGACACCATCGGCGAAAAAGATTTTCCATTCACAATTATAATAAACAGAACTTTAGTGAATGTTTGGTACTTTTGCTTCATAATTTACATAATTATAACAGATTCTCAAAAAATGTGTACTTTTCTGCTGAGAATCTTCGCCACACTTAGCTGTATGCATGTATGGATATGACTTGTGGATGTCTCGAGGTGACATGGGTGGGCACGTGCATGCAGGCTGTATGCATGTGTGTGTGTGTGTGTGTGTGTGTGTGTGTGTGTGTGTGTGTGTGTGTGTGAGAGAAAGAAGAGTGTCTGCAGAGCTATAGTTGCAGAGGCCAGAGGTAGCAGGTAAATCATTGGTCATCTCAGGCTAGTAAAAGAGGCTTACTTAAGTGACAGGAGAGGAAGAACCTTCACAGAGGACTGCGCACACACTGTGCAACGTCGTATGTAAACAGTGTGTGTGTGTGTGTGTGTGTGTGTGTGTGTGTGTGTGTGTGTGTGCGTGCGTGCATGTGTGTGTGCGTGTGTGTGCGTGCGTGCGTGTTGAGGGAGAGTAACAGGTTTAACTGATCTCGGTCTGTTCTGCAGACGCCAGCTGGTAAACATGCACGTGTGGGCCAAGTCTGTGTTTGTCTGGGTTAGGGCGGGAGCCGCAGTGTGTGTTGTTCATGAATCAAAGATCGTGCAACAAAAAGCAAATAACAAATGATCAGAGTTTGTAGTCAAATGTGCAGGAGTGCCAGAATGTAGCTGCATACCTGAACGAATAGTGTGTGTGTGTGTGTGTGTGTGTGTGTGTGTGTGTGTGTGTGTGTGTGTGAGAGAGAAAGAGAGAGAAAGAGAGAGATGGACAGCTTTACTGCGATGTGTCTCCTTCATGTCTTATCTCCCTCTTTTCCTCTCCTGCACTCCATGTGAGGGCAGATTCTCTCCTCTTTATGACTCTTTATCTGACATGAAAGGCACTAACATGGGATACCCGCCATTACGGCTCCATCAACATGAAAAGCTCTGACACGGGATTCTCCGCCGCGGCTCAGCCCATTAAGGACGACTGGTGATCCTGTGCTGTGTCAAGGAGCCGTCACGAGCAGACAGCACCAACATAATGAGGACTTCAAACCTTCACCTTGCCTTTAAGACCCCCGGTCAAACGCAGCAATAAAACCTCAAGAGGGCACCTACTGGCTGGCCCGCTCAATAATTACAACCCATGTCCTAGCACTAACACATGGGTTCATAGTTTAGATATACAAAAGAGTGTAAGATAGTTCAAAAGTGAGGCTGAGGGGTCAGAGGCCTAACACAGTCAGTGGTATTCTCAAATGAACAAACTTAGCAATCTGATTCTACTTTTGATACCGTCACCTATACACCTACTCTCAATTCCTTTTATAATGCCCGACCATTGGTAATGGTCTTAAAGAGAGAAATGAAGCCTGCGATATTTTCAAACATCAAATTACAATGGACAAGCGACACGGAAAATAACAAAACCAAATATGCCGAGATGGACTTTGATGACAGCAACTGAAAAAGGTGCACGTTACCTCCTGACACCGGAGCATCCATGAACACTGCACCCATCTTCTCTGCAGCCAATGCCATCTCTCTTGAGACAGCAGGGTCGATGGTGGAGGAGTCAATCAACAGGGTTCCCTTCTTCACCTTCCTGAAGAGGGCAAAAAGCATTAACACTTCATGTACAGTGCATAAAATAATAAAATTGTTCATTAAACACGCTGCAATTGTGCCGTTCCTTTCTTAGCGTTTTTAAAGAGGTAGGTTCGGGGTGCATGAATGTCACAAATGGAGCCTGTGACAGTAAAGTTGACTTACTTGAGGATGCCATTCGGGCCTGTGTAGACTTCAATGACGTTGGGACTGGAGGGCAGCATTGTGAGGATGCGGTCTGCCTTCTCTGCCACCTCTGCGGGAGAGTCTACGACCTGAATATTGCACAATATCATCCCATCAACAACACAATAAAACGTCTTCATGAACAAATGGGATTCATTATAGCTCTTTTTTTATAACAAAGTGTCAGTTCAGAGGCACCTTTTCTTTGAGTATCTATCCTAAAGAAACTGTGCTGAGTTTTAATGAATGGGTGATAAAAGCCTGTGTGTAATCTTGGCCGACTTGGCCTGTTTAATGTCAAACTTGACATGTTATATATTATTTACAATCTATTAAATGTTGAAACGTCCATATGTGATAGGTTACTGACTGATGTGTTACCTGGGCACCGATGTCCTGCAGCTCCTTGCAGGACTCAGGGAAGGCATCAGTGGCGATAACAGGATAACCGTTCCTTAGCAGGTTTCTGGCCATGGGGGTGCCCATGTTTCCCAGACCAACAAACCCCACTGGTGTTTTTGAGGCCATTGATCGCGTTGACACTGAGGGACGAGACAACAAAGATGCCTTCAGAGGTGTGAGGAGACTTGTTATTCAGAGCAATACAAGCACGTTACAATCCTCAATGTAAGAAATGCGCTTGATTCTGCTTACCTAATAATAATAATAATAATAATAATAATAATAATAATAATAATAATATAAAATGCAAGGTACCTTTATGTAACACAGAGGGGATTCAAAGTGCCTGACATGAAATGAAGGCAGGACTACTTTCCACTATGAGTAGTGATATGAAAAACTTAACGCTATGGCTAAACCTAAACGGCAGCGATAAGCAACTGAACTGCTTTCCAAAAGGAAATGCTCTCATCAGAATCAGTGACAACAAAGAAAATATTTCTGTTGGAACTTACGACCAGCTTTTGGGCAGTCTGGCCAGGTTATTAAACACTGCTGGCTCAGTCAAGGTCCAGCCAGGTTAACAGATACTAAACAGAGCGGAAACTCTGGCAGTGAACCAGCCAGACTACAACAACAGGATTAGGTCTGGACAGTGAAGCCCAAACAGAAAGCCCCAACCTTAAATTCAACCAACCCTTCAACTTATACAGTAGACACCAGATTGCTATTACTCCGGGAATATTATTTTTCACAGTTCCTTCAAGACGATAAAGACTAAAATGACAAATACATCTACCAGAGGGACATGTAGCCTTTGTGCTCTGTCTGTCTTGTAACATTGCAGTCTATAGTTTGTCGTTACGTTCTTTTTTGGTGGCATTCATCACGTTTACGTTGGTCATTTATCTATTTATCTGAAGTTAGGAGCATTTGAATGTGACGTGACAACCTCGTATGAGCCCACAGAACGGAAAAAGTAAAGATAAGAATACGAAAATGTTCTTGCATGAGGTCCATTGTTCCCACACTTAAAGCTGATTATACAATTCAGTTGTCTGTTAAAGCTTAAAGTGCTTATTCAGTCCATTGCAGCATACTTGGCCACCAGTTTTGTCTATTATCTATCTATTAAAATAAATATATATTTATTCTAATATAATATGAATATGACTTTATGTATTCACACAGATATATCAGCCTATTTGAAGTGGTTGCTGGCATTACTTTGCGATGGACTTTGAAACTGGCTGTGCAGGACTTGGACAAGAACCACCTCTGCTTTTAAGGGAAAAGAGAAAAGTACCGCATTTGGGCCTTTTCGGGGAAGGTCCTTCACAGAAATGATTTGTGTAGCTGTTAACTATTTTAACAAAAGAGAATTACGTACAATGACAAAAAGGACCAGAGTAACTGTAATATCGTGTCAGTGCTCCCTGGATTTAAAGCAGCATCTTAGGAACATTCACATTACAAAACATAGCTGTGTTGCATCGTAGGAGGGGCAGGGAGGTGTGGACAGAGTGGGCGTTGTGGCAATGTTACAATCTAAAGGATAGTTCATGTGTGTGATGACGAACTAATTGTTGCACTGACAATAGCAACACCTAAAGTAGACTAACACATTCAGAGCCCAGTGCAGATCTTACTACCCATCTCAGGACATCCCTGTTAATTAACATAAGCTTGTTACTGGCCATTGCTTCACATGTCATCATGCTCATTTAGCACATTGTCCACCATACTGCATGAGTGAACACCACGCAGCAGGTGGTCAAACTCAGGGGACATTGTGTCTCCACTGTTACACTTCACTAGCACGAGCAGTAAGTATCCATACTTTCTTCAGATTGCTAACAAGCTAATAGCTAACAGGCTGGAGCACAGACTGTTCCGCTTTCCGTTTCCCCTCAACACACGGGGGGGGGGGGACGGGGGGGACGGCACAAGAAAACAGACAACATAGACATGTATACGTTACCGAAAGCAAAGTCCACATGCTTAGTCCACCGTAACAATACATTTCGCGACCCTCTAAACAACGCAGCCATGCTTCTTTCCCCTTGACCTCGGCGTACAGTGACAGCTGTCAAGCTAGGAAAGCGACCACTGAAATGTTATGATTGACTGCGGTTCCAGCCAATCGCAGCTCTCGGCGAGTTTCCGCAGCCAATGGGAACGAGGCTAAAGGCGGGACATCCTGTGGTTTTTACCTAATGCCCTTTAGCCGTATTTGTGAGTGCAGTGTCTACTCTAAATTAACACAAACGTAAAACCTATACATTTAATACAATTCAACTAGCTGTGCATTGTATATATATTGTTTTGCAACATATTGTGACATTATATGGTCGGCACACACTAGTGCATATACTGCAGAGGATCTCCACATTATATTGTGTGGTGTTGTTGCAAGTCAGAAGGGATAAAAAGCAAGGGAAGATGATTAATCAACTGTTTTAAGTAAGTTAAGTAATTATTTGAGTTCTCTCCAGTCGTCTCTCCTCCTTTCGCATCCTCAGCATCACGCTGCTCAGCATCCCGGAAGTTCAGCATCATCTGCTCCTTCAGGAAGAGACGCATCATCGTCAGAGCTTTGTCAACAACGGGGGACAGTGGCAAAAACATCGGCCTGTCCGGCAGAAATCCCCTCTGTTTTTGCAAGTGGAATTCATATGAAAAAAGGTACTCTTTTTTTAATTTCACGTTAAATGCACGCCGTGCAATGTTCGTGTTCTCGTGTGTGTCAGCAAGCTAGCTCACCGACGAGGATCCTGTTCAGCTAGCTGGTGACTTGACACGACATGGCCTGTTCTCAAGCTAATGTTAGCTGCCTAGCCATCGTAAATAAGATTATCATGACTAACCGAGGTAGACGGCTTAATGTGGCATAGCTGTGCGTAAGATGATGAGTCAGCAAATGAGTGTTTTTCCACTGTGGCTGTTGTGTTATTTTTAGCTGGTTAGCTGAACAGAGAATCTGTTATGACTTGGTCACTTTTACTTTCATTTGTCTTCGTCGGGAGTTGGGTTGAATGGAAATGTAGTGATAGAGAGGTCTGTTGTGTTAGCTGTACTATCATCCCCTGTAAAAGGTGAACGGATGAAGTGGGTGCATCACTTGCAAGCAGCTGCACATCCTCACCTGCTCCTCCTCGACCATCCCTACATGCTCTGTGGGCTCAATTTGCTCAGTTAAAAGTCAGCTCATCCAGAGCCACAGAAGACACATTATACCACTGTTTTCATAGCAGTTCTTTCTCACTACTACGACAAAAAATTGACAAGTAAAATCATGTATTTCCCTCTTAAGTTAAGGTACAATACCACACAATAAAAATACTCCACCAGAGGTGAAACTGTAATGCAAATTAGAATATGTACTCATCTGTTTTATATCCTCATGTTTGCCCCTAAGATAGCGCTTCTTCTCAGGCTTTGGTGTCATTTAAGGACACTGCACCAGTTGCATGGGTGACAGCACTAAAGGCAAGTAATGGAACACAAGTTGTCTTTGTGTAGTAAATGTCATACATGACATGAAATATTGCAACACAATTGGCTGTAGGTTTTGCTCTTTTAAGACGGACACTGAGGTCCTGTGATTATTTTAAATAAAGTCAGATCAATTTCAACGCCCGAAATCACAGAGTTGCCTCAGAGGGCTTTTATAGTCAGTACAGCACATGACCCCCTCTTTTAGAGAGGAATACGGTAAATACCCCGGCACTGAATTGGTGCATGCTGTGCACATGTGCTACACTTCTGCTTGGTCTTTTACTTAATCCATATATTGTCTGAGAATGTGTGGGAACTCATGCTAGAGATCTTGCCACTGGAAGCCTGCTCTTTGACTACATTTGTACTTGATTTGTCTTTTTGTTGTGCGTGTGTTTGACTGAAAGTGTGACTTTCACTCTACTGTGATGCTCAGCTTCTCTGTGCTCTGCTCTTTTTTTTGTCTTACAGACAAATGAAGTGACCAACAGGACACAATGTCATCGTTCCAGGTGGTGGACTCGTCGCCGGGCAGCAGCGTCAGCATGATGGAAATGTCCAACTTTGCCCACGTCATCTTCCAGAACGTGGGGAAGAGTTTCCTGCCCCAGGCGCCCCTGGAGTGTCGCTACACCCTGACCCCATACATCACTCCCAACCCCAAAGACTGGGTGGGCATCTTCAAGGTATGTCACACACACAGACACACACACACACACACACACACACACACACACACACACACCACAGCGGCTTTTACTCTCACCATGCTTCAAAGACATAGTGAAACATAATCAATTAAGAACCAGCCTTTTATTTATCTGAATCATTTATGTTACAAAGAAGATATTTAGAGATTGGAACTATTCCCAGCCCATTACCAGAGTGTTTCTTAGATGGATTATGTGTTACGGTTTTATTAATTGGCCGTAGGTTTGCAGCTGCTATATTAACACATACATCCGCCTTGACACTAATGGTTCACCTCTTCACTACATGCCTAAAACCTCACCACAAGCTTTGGTGTGGTTGTTCTGCTCACGGAAAGAGGAAGAGTGTACATGGTGGGCTGGTTGCAGTAGGTCTCACTGGGGGGCAAACATTTGGTGCTCTTTATGAACCACTCTGATTCTTATTAGGACCTGTTTTTCCCCCCACTTCACTTGTTCGCTCCCCTCTGTCTTTCCATCAGTTTTTCCTTCTGCTTCCTAGTAACCGACCTCCTCCTCCGCTCTTTTATCAAGGCCATCAAATCTCACACATAATTAACAGGAAATGCGAACTAGGAAACTTAATGTCTCGTAAAGTCAAAAGACAAACATTTTATTGTTGTTTAAGAACTTGACTTCAAATCCACCAGCTCAGTTAAAAAGGAATAAAGACGGCGTGTTTATATGGAAAAAAAAAAGTAAATTTGGAAAATTTAATTGTAATTCACGCTAATGAAACCTGTTTGATGGTGCTCACAGACCACGCTTCTTTAATCCTTTTGACGTACACGTCTGTCTTTTTGTGTGTTCATAGATCTATCTATTTAGAACTATCTATTTAATTCTGGAAAAATCTTGGCCATGAGTTTGTGTATATATATATATATATATGTTGAACTATTCAGCTCATGATTATTTCCCCTTTTTCTCCTCAGTGTGTATCAAGAGATCAGTATTTCTGTGTGCTTTTACAAATATTAATCATCCCATGTGACGACAACAGGAAATTAACTTGTGCATTGTCCAAACAACTGCCAATAAATCTTATGTTTTGGCTTAAAGTTAGGATGTTTGGGAACTCTAATGTCAAAATCAACAGGTTGACGGATTTAAAACAAAAAATGATTGATTACATTTGGCTGTCCCACTGTGTACCAACGATCAACATTGATGGAATTCTGTCATGTCAGTCTTTTTGCCCCCCCAGAGGCAATACCTTTGTGCAGAGATGACTCAAGGAGAGAGCATTTTCTCCCCCTCTCTTACCTTTCACATCTGTAGGTGTTACCTGTTTCAGAGGATGAGACTGAGCAATAAAGCTGACTCTCTATGAGGATGACTCAGACTGCACAGACAGGCGCTGTTCATTTGAGTTGTGCACAGACACCCCCTAGTGGCAGAAGATGTCCACAGTACAATAATAAAGACCAAAGCAGCTCCTAGATGGTGGTGCGCTCAAACATGCAGTGTACACACAGTAAACATCAACAGTGTAAAGTTTTTCTTTTGTTTCCTAGCATGATGACTAATTGTGCCGTATATGATAAATTCAACATATTTGTTGTCCAGTGAAAGCTCTGTTAACTTTGGGTTTTAAACACACATGCACACACACATACACAACTCCCTAAAAAGCCCTTTGGAGGTTTTCGGTTGTGGCATGTTTGTTGGGTCTGCCGGGAGAAACCCGTTGTGTGAGTGTATAATTAAAGTGTCATCGTACTGTTCCCTCGCACCTTGGCTGAGTGATTGATAGCTGCTTTGCCTGTGATTATTTTATAACATCACTCCTGTGTTGGAATGTCACCATACCGAACAAAACGTCAGTCAACTTCACTCTGCAATTAGCAAAAATTTATGTCTGTTCTGTCTTAAGCAAACACACGTGAGCACACAAGCAGACCTGGCAGGTGTCCATCGCAGCAGCCCAGCCTCTCACCGAGATTCTGCTGGATGTGGAAAGAATGCACTTGGCCCGGGAGTCCACACCGACAATTACCATTTGTTTGGAATGACGTTATACTGAGTGTAATGGTTTGATAAGGCACACACTGCAATTATGTTTTATGCAACAGCATTATCTACATTTTGACAGATGTTTTGAGGAACTCGGTTGATTTACTGTTGTTAGGTATTGGCCTATTCCATATTTTCCCCCCTTAGATTAATTGATTGATTAATTGTTTATTTAAGTATTTACCTGCAGAAATGTTTTTTATTTGAACATGGTTAAAAAAATATTCAGTCCCACCCAGTGTTCCATCCTGTAATTTCCATTATATCGTTGTCAACCAACTCCCTAAACTGTAGTATTATGTGATTGCTTTATGGCAGCTGTCCAAAGGAGAAACATTTCTCCATTTTAAACATGTAAAAGAAAGAAAGAAAACGTCCCAAAGAGCCCCAGGTGGTTGAGTTCTCCACAGCTGAAGGGCAGTTATGTAACATCACAAACATGTATCCCACATGTGAGTTGAAACGAGGTGTGTGTTTGTGCGAAAGCGGCCCAGACAGGGAGAGGTTTTTTGTGGTTTTTGCGCGACATATTTACAACGCAGGACCTGAGTTATGATGTTCACAACTCTCTTTCATCATCTGTCACCTAACAACACATGAAATCCACTGAATTACATCTCCTTTGCCATTTTGTGTAAAATTTTCACCTTTTCTTCGACCCCTCCCCCCCTCCTTCTCATTTCCACATTGGTTGTTCTCTGCCGTTTCACGAGTCTGCGCATGTGTACACGCATTCAAAGCCACGCACACCCCTGCTCTCCCACCCCATTCTCACACCTCCACTGCCCCTCTTTTTTGTGAGCCCAAAAGGGGAAGGAACTGAGGGGAGTGAGAGAAGAGGAGGAGGAGGAGGAGGTGTGTGGAAGAGTGAGGGGGCACGGTTTTAAATGTTTCCATTCTTGCCTTGAACATTGTCTGTAATCACAGCTTTCTTCATTCACTGTGTTTTTGACAGTCTAATAATAAAGAAATGGCAAAGGGTCATCTGGCTATAAAAAGATAATGAGAAAAATGAAATTCATAATTTCTTTGCAACATAGGATAGATTTAAACGTTGGATCAACATTTTGGTTGCTGTTTACATCCTTAGGTGGGTTGGAACACAGCCAGAGATTACTACACCTTCCTTTGGTCTCCTATGCCTGAAAACTACGAACCAGGAAGTACTGTGCACAGGACTGTGGTGTTTCAAGGTACACTCACTCACTCACTCACTCAGACCTGGGATATTCCAAAGCAACTCCTTTCATTTTACGGCATGTATAAAAACCAACACTTTTATTTAATAAGGGAACACAACCGCAAGCGGCGGCCTGGGACCTGAGCACCACTCAAACCACACACACATACATACACAGGTTGAGGGCCTGCAAACTGGTTTTACTGGGCCTGGAACGGTCAGATATTACACAGTGAAAATATGAGAGCGTGCTGTGGTGTGTCGGTAGTCAGTAAAACCGGTTGGCTGCCGGATGTTCTGTACTTGCTCCTCCGTCCCTGAGCACCAAGCCTAACATGTCCCCGGTGCACTGCAGTGAGCTCCCAGTGTAGCAAAGGGCTGCCTGAAATATAAGCCCATTTAAGTAATGTGTCACCTATGGAAATATTGAATGTTTTTTGATAAATTGACATGCTGCCATGCAGTGCGAAAGGTGCCCGGCTTGTTTTTATGCAGTGTAGTATCTTGTATACTACCTGATTCAATGACTATTAAGTCCAATGAAAAACTAAAATAGATCACACCCTCTTTTATCTCTTTGTAGGTTATTATGTTCCTAAATCTGACGGAGAGTTCTACCAGTTTTGCTATGTCACACATGTTGGTGACATCAGAGGAGCCAGTACGCCCTTCCAGTTCAGGTCAGCCACACCCACAGAGGAGCTTCTGACTGTTACCGAGGACGACAGCAACTCGGACATTCTGGTTGTCACCACCAAGACCGGCCTTCTAGAGGTATGCGAGATAAAGACCCGGGTCATGGCCCCCATGTAATAGTCCTACAGGAAGATAATAGGATCCAGAGGTTCTGTTCTGTACCTGACTGTGGAAAGTTAATCCTCCTTTTTTATATAAAACTCTGAACAATTAGGCATCTTACAACATTTTTCCAGTGTTTTCAAAATGACTTTTAACTGTCCCAAGATGGGGGCATTAAAAGAACAAGACGAAGTGACTTAAGCAACCCAAATCTTCAAGAATCAGGTGCCACCCTCACCTCTCTCTCTCTCTCTCTCTCTCTCTCTCTCTCTCTCTCTCTCTCTCTCTCTCTCTCTCTCTCTCTCTCTCTCTCTCTCTCTCTCTCTCTTTACGCTTAACTTCCCTCCCGCCTGGCAGCATGTGGAGGAGGCGCAGCAGGAGCGCAGGGAGCTGCTGAAGGCCATGCGCCTCCTTCAGGAGGAGAAACGGCAGCTGCAGGAGGAGCAGAAACGACTGGCCAGGGAGAGGGAGCAGGAGAGGGAGACGTGCAGCTTGCTGCGGACACACAACCAGGTCAGAAAGAGTGACGGCACACATCGCACAGTAGTGTAGATGTAGCAGATATAGTTTGTGAATACATTTATATAATTGAATCGAGGTTTATTATTACTAATCAAAACATATTTGTGCAACGTTGAGATTAACTTTTTTGTCCTTTACACTTCTTTTAAACAATTTCTTTCTCACATGCGAAACTGTCCAAATCACAGTGCCACAGTCGCAGAAACAGTCGCCTTCATGTGAGGATATTTGTCTTCTCTTTTAACAAACAAAACATTTCAGAGTTCGGAGGTCAAAGACTTCCGTTCCCATTTCTAGGTGCCTGCTCGAGTAAACTCTGTCCAACCGCTCCTTATACCAGAGGAGATCATCATCTAGTCAACCTTAAAAGATACAAAAATGATTGCTCAAGGCAAAAAAAATGAAAAAAAATTCTATAGACAGATTAAATAACCATAAAACGGGCTCTGACAACATCATTGAGAGTTTCGGTGTGTTTTATTTGTCTGTAAGTGTGTACATAGGCACACTGTCCCTATTTGCATATGTGTGTGGAGCCAGTTCCTCGCCAGTGATCACAGGTCTGAAAACTTCAAAGACCTGAATTTATGAATAATCTGTGTCCATGTTTGAGAGACACACAAAAAGCGGCAGCGTGTGTGTGTGTGTGTGTGTGTGTGTGTGTGTGTGTGTGTGTGTGTGTGTGTGTGTGTGTGTGTGTGTGTGTGTGTGTGTTTCTCTCCCTCTTTAACGACCTGACTCAGTGGGCCAGAACGGAATTGGGACGCCGTTTTCCTGGGCATCTGGCGTCAGGGACGATGCCATCGCGACCGCAGAGTGAACAAACATGACGTCAAACACACACAAACACACACACACACACACACACACACACACACACACACACACACACACACACACACACACACACAAGCACGCTCGCTCATGTGCAAACACCAACTGCCCCCCCCCCCCTTCACTCTCACACTCGCATTCAGGTTCCACACCACAGGGCCCCTCTAATGTGCAATCACACAAGAGCACGCACACACACAAACACAAACACACTCATTATGCCACCCGCTTGCAAACCCTTTTAGTCTGTGTGTGGAATGAGAGGAGGGTAGTCCGCAAAACCGCCTGCCTGAAAAAAGAGCCCTGCCCAGCCTCAGGGACAAACACTACTCAGTCACGCGATTCAGTGGCCACTGTTTCTCACTGTCTATTTTCTCCCTGTCTGTCTCTCTGTCCGTCTGTCCCTGACTGTCTTTCTCCCAATTTCTTTTTCATTTCAGGGTTGTTTTGTTGGCATTTGAATATTTTTTTTATTTTGCTGAAGCAAGGTAAATAAAAACACATGTGGGAACATTGATCAGAAATCAAGTTAACCTCTACCTCCATGTCATCTACTTTATACTCTATTCCCTCCCCATTCAGTCACTTACCAGGATGAGTCAGGTTTCAGATTTTGTAATTTACGAGTTGCTCATATGATAAGCAGTATCTTGGCACACACAGACACACACCTAAAACCAGTCAACTCATGGAAAGCAGAGAGAGGGGGAGGTGGTAGAAGGAGGGAGAGGCGAAACACTGAAACTTGCCAAGAGGTTTGTGAGTTTGAATCCAGTCTCTTATCGCCCCCTAGTGCAGCTCTCCGGTCTTGGCTTAGAGTAGGAGCAGCCTGCTTTGAGTTAGTCTGCTGCTCTTTTTACGAAGGACAAAATCGCCATAAATGACTTGGTAATACACACACACACACACACACACACACACCGTTATTACCGTGCTGCTTTTCATTCAACAGGCATGTTCATCTGTAGATATACGACTTGTGTGGGGTGTGTGTCTCTTTTACATTTACAGTAGGTGCGTTAACTCGTGCCACGCTGATGAAAATATCCTGAGTTTAACATGAAAACATAAGTACATATTTTGTGGCTGCTAATTTTACGAGTACACTTTTTATATGGTCTTTATGCACTGCTAAAGTGCTTCCCGAACGCCAGCTGTAAAAATCATACAGTAATCTACGCAGAGCCTTGCCCAGAGGGAGACAGGCCTGAGTATGCATTGGTGTGTGCAGGTGTGGATTGATGGCTGTACTCTCTGCTATCCGTCTGTCTCCATATGTCCTTGAATGTGCAGCTTTGCGTTCATCTTTCTGTAACCGTGTGTGTGTGTGTGTGTGTGTGTGTGTGTGTGTGTGTGTGTGTGTTTGCGTGCGTGAGTGAGTGGGTGTGTGTGAGCATATGACATAGAAAGGAAGGTGTGTTCAGAGGAATGTTGTTCTGTCACAACCAATATTAGCAATGGATGATTTAGCATCCTTCACTGCTGATTAGCAGCAAGTTCAAACAAGGCATTTCCACACCGGGAGGACAAACTTTATAAGATCTGTTGTGCTTCACCAGGAATTTGTTTTAAGGAATTCACTGATACTAGACAGGTTGGTCCTGCATGCTTTCAGGATGCTACAATTGAACAATAACTTGAGAGTAAGTCCATCAAAGGGCTCACGTCAGTCATCGTGTGTAACTAGAGATCTGAGATAAGGTAAGAGTGTCACAGCTGCACTAGGAACAGGCTATAGAGGTAAGGAACGGTAAAATAACTATTTAAAATGAAATAAAACAAATGTAATCAAAACAAGATTTGAAAACAAAGATATGCATTACAATACCTTTGACCATATACATGAAGTTTTGCAAATATTTGTCAAATATATTTGTGCAAAAATATTCCGGTAGCGGAAAATCTTAAACATTTTAAACCAAAACGAAACATTCTAACCTTCATGAGGGCAGGATTTTTAAAGGAGTAGACTGCTTTAGTTTTATATGGGTGTACCTAATAAAGTGGCAACTGAGTGTAGGTACAAATGATAAATACAATGTGCATAAAAACATATAAAAACCCAAATACGGCATATGCAACATACTATATATGCAACATGACCGTAGTACATCCCATGCAATGCCACCATCTGTGATTGATCATAAGTATTGCACAAGTTCCTGTCTTTGTTCAGCATTCATTCTCCTCTGCCAAGTTCAGCCTGCTGAATTAGCCGCTGTGATTGGCTGTAGCTCCTGTCACCGTGATCCACAGCTGCCTCTCTGTCCCGCAGGAGCTGCTGCGCTCGTCGCAGGGCCTGTCAGAAGAGAGGGAGGACGTGAGGCGGAGGCTGTCAGAGGCCACGGATCGGGTCCGCCAGCTGGAGGAGGACCTGCTCGGAGTCACCCAGAGAGGCCTGCAAAAGGAGACGGAGCTGGATTGGTGTGTGGAGAATGCTAACACATGACCATCAGTCATCCAAAAGTCATCCGCTTTCTTTGAGGATGTGACTGTGTGAATAACTTTGAGGAGGAGTTGCCAGCCTTCTGCTTCCTCAACATCTTCATCATTCCACTTGTCTACATTGTGTGAACAAAATATCGCAAAGCACAAACCATTGCCTAAAAAAATAACTCCTGCCTGTCAAAGTAAAATGTATTTCTCAATCCCCTGAGATGATCAGTGGGAGGTCACCATGCAAAACTTGTGGGTTGTCGTTGATAATTTGACAACCTATGTACACACATAGTACCATAGTGCCATTGAACAGATAATGAGTGTAATACAATGATGCCGGTGGGTTGGTTTGAGGGTGATAGCTGTACAAAACGTGTTGATTATTTTTCACAGCCTGCGTGACCGTCTGAAGAAACTGACAGCAGAGAGAGACGGTCTGGAGAGCCAGCTGAAGAATGAGAAGGATGAGAGAGACCTTTACAAGGTGGGAGGAAGCTCTTCATAGCTCAAAGGCTGGATAAAAGAAAAGGTGCATTTTGAACGAACAGAGCCGGTTTGAGTCTTTATTCTGACCTTTGCATTTATTTTTTTTATCCCATGTGCAGGCCCACCTGCGCAGCACCGAGCTGGAGAACACTAAGCTGAGTGCGGAGCTGCAGATGCTGAAGGCGGTGGAGCTGAACCGGGAGGTGACCATCGCTCAGTTCCAGGAGGAGCTGGACAGGCTCCGGCTCTGCGTGGCCCAGCGGGACAGCCTGGAGAAAGAGCTGCTGGCACACAAGGCTGACAAGGTAGCAGTGGTTGTACACCCGTATGTGTCTGTATGGTAAAATCAGTTCATCTAGACACATATATGGTCCGTCTACATGTCTTTATAGGCAGATCTGGCCCGTGTGCGTGAGCAGCTGCGTCAGGCAGAGGAGCAACTTCAGGCGTCCCGGCAGCAGGCCTCCCTGCTGGCCTCAGAGCTCCGCGACTCAGCCAGCGCCCGTGACCACACGATGACCGAGCTGTACCGCGCCCGCTTGGAAGCTGACAAGCTCCGTGCCAGTCTAGCCGATGCTCAGGCCGAGTGCCAGCGCATGGAGAGCCAGCTAGACCGCATGAGGAGCACTGCGCAGAAGGAAGTGGTCAGTGTTTCACTTTCTGCGCAATGTTCGGCAAGAGCAGAGGGAATTCTGAAGCAGGCCATGGAAAAGGTTTTTTTCAAAATGTCCTCCAAAATTTCCTTCTCTCTCCCAGGGTGTTGGGACCAGTGGGGAGATGACACCCAGCATGATGGTGGTGTCAGAGGCAGAGGCGGAGCTGCAGAGAGAGGTGGAGGAGCTGAAGCTGCGTCTTCACATGGCCGCTGAGCACTACAAGGAGAAGTACCGGGAGTGTCAGCGCCTCCGAAGGCAGGTGGCCAAACTGAATACAACTGAGTCCCAGGTACACACAGTACTGTACAGTAAAGCTCATATGACAAGACATATTACACCCATGTCAGTTTATGCCTAAAGCAGTAGCAATTATATTTTGTTAACACATTGTTCTTGTTGTGTGTGTGTGTGTGTGTGTGTGTGTGTGTGTGTGTGTGTGTGTGTGTGTGTGTGTGTGTGTTTTTTTATTTTTTGCAGGAGCCAAAGAGAAATGCATCCACTGAGACAACACAGGAGCCACTGACCCCGAGTCCAGAGTCACCGACGGCAGGTACACACACCTTCAAGTGCAAAAGTATATATACATGCATGATGGTATATTTTAAGTATACTATGGTTACATTTTTGTCAACAACAACTTATGCGAAACAAATGAATCCAGAAAAAAGTCTCATAGAAATGCACATTGCATATCCATTTTCTTGTTTGACGATGTGCTGTACTTCACTTATTGCCACGCATAACTGTCCAAGCGTTGACACCAACAGAATATAGAGATTTATTTGTTCGTTTGTTTTGTTTTTCTGATTGCGTTTTGTCTTTGAAAAAGTAATTAAAAGGTAGAAATACAAGACGTTCCACGACAGTGTGATCAATCATCACAAGTAATCCTTTGCAATCACATGGCATAAAGAAAAGTAAGTGCAGGGGTGTGACTCACTGTGCTTGACTGGACAAAATGTTTTTCTCTCACTATGCTATTACTGCTGCTGTCTTCACTGAGACAAACTGCAATCTAACAACAACAAGTTGAGGCAGATTCTCGGGAAATTTTCAAAAATCTTTCTTGGAAATTTCGGAAGTAAATTAAAAGTAGACGAGTCTACGTGGCGGAGAGTGATTTCACAAAATATGTTAATTACAGTGTTTTTTGTATTGAAATATCCATAATTATCACTTCTGTTCAAGAGTTAATACTTGAATCAAAGACTGTCCTGCTGGCTATGTATCATCTTTGTTCTACTGCAACGTTGTGTGTTTCTACAGGAAACATAGCCGCTGCAGTCCTACAACAAGCCGCTGAGATGACAATAACACCAGAACTTAGTAACAGGGAATCCACACACACTGATGCGTACATCAGCATTGAGAGGGGAGAAAGGCAGAGAGAGAAAATGCCAAAGGAGAGGACCGAGGTGGAGGCCGAGGTTGAAGCCATCCAAGGGGAGGAAAGGGAGAAAGAAATAGAGGAGAAGAAGGACAGTCTGCCAGAGGAGAGCCTGAGGATGACGAGCTGGGTGGAGGTGGACAACGAGAGGCAGAGTGCCGACGAGAGCAGCGAGGCGGAACCGGCAGGGAAGGCCGAGGACGTGAGGCATGCTGCGGAGCACCAGGTGCTGCCGGAGGTGGAGGGGAGGCGCATGGGGGAAGCAGAGAAGGCGCAGACGCGCTCGGTGGAGGAGGAGCTGGCGATGATGGAGGAGAAGTGGAGGCAGCAGTGTGCGATCAACGAGACGCTCAAACAACGGCTGGCCAACGAGGAAGAACGATTCAGAGTGAGACACACACACACACACACACACATGTAAACAATATAAGGGATCAGTACTCTCCCAATGCTCAGAGGTTGTGTACAAGCCCTTAAGTACCACCAAAGTGCACTCAACAAAACATTCCATTTGTAAATATATGTTAAAACAACAAGCATGCTCCAGAGTAGATGGGCGCACAAACCTGTTATATTCATCATATCCTCATTGCACACACAGTAACTCCATTTTTATTACACCAGAGGGTTTTGTAAACCCTATCCTCCCCTTTCAAAATTCAATTTGCCAGTCCATTTAGTTTTGATTTCTTTTTTTATCACTGGGTGTAGTTACACACACAAAGAAAATTAACTTGTGAGGTTGTGATCCAGTCATAATGGACCATCATTATAAAGTTTACTCTTATTACTACGTGTCTTTAAACATATTTCTATCTCATTTTATAAATACATTTTTTTGTGTAAACCAAAAGCAACACAATAGTTATGAATACAGTGTTCTGAGAGTGAATTCCTTTTCTGCAAAATGTGTGCTTTGACTTATGATTATTTTAATTACTGGTTAGCTTACAATTATTTTATTTCGACATAGTCCATAAAATCTCCCAAAATAGTAATAAATGCTCGTCATAAAAAATCCCAGAGCCCAAGGGCACATCGTCAAGTAGGTTATTATATTCATGCAAAAAGCAAAGATATTACATTTACAATAATATAAAACCGAAAAGCAGCAATTCTCACATTTGAGAGGTTAAAAAGTTTTTTTGTTTTTACATAATTTTGCTTGTTAAATTACTGAAACAATTATTTTCTGTTTAATTAATAATGTAATTGTTACAGCACTGTATACATATTCCAATAAAGCCAAACAACTATGAGACAAATCTTTTAAACGTGTACCAGTGCTGACTCAAGGAGAGTGCTAATCGTTGTTTGGTAGCTAGTTGCACTGGGAAAGATGAACTAATTGTTGGACTGTTGTGTTAACAGTGAGAGAAGTAGCAACAATTACACTTGGTCACAGAGTAGCAAATGTTCATAACAGTTTACATGAGCAGGCATTAACCAGAGCAACCAGGTTATTCCATGCCACACATGAGCCAATGTGTGTGTGTGTGTGTGTGTGTGTGTGTGTGTGTGTGTGTGTGTGTGTGTGATTCAATACAACCACTTGAGCTTATTGCGTGGATGTGGGGCCTGTTGCATTTTGCGTGCGAATGTCTGCCAAAGTACCTACTGGCATTTAATCTCCTTGAGTGAGTGTGTGTTTATCGGCGCTGTAAATAAGGCTCTCCCCTGTCTTTGATAGAGTCTCCTGTCTGAGGCGAGTGCCCCGGGCCTCGAGCCGCTCTTAATGGCCCCGGAGACTGACAAGAGAGGCAGCCGCAGAGCGCCATGCTTTACGGCTGTTTACATCAGCCACCCAGAGGATGGACCGTGGGGGAGGAATAGATGGGGAGGGGAAGGAGGGAGGGCGCAGAAATACACGGCTGCAGAATCCCTTCACCTGAACTTAACCCTCTAATGCTGCGCAGTAAATTCATGAACGAGGGGGAGAGAGAGCGAGAGAGGACAAAGGGAGATGAAAGAGAATGACGGGGGGAAAGCCGAAAAAGCAAACGGAATTTAGGAGTGAAAAAAGTAGGATAGACGGACACGGAGCAGAAAGAGAAACCGCGGGGAGAGGAGGGGATTTGGAAAATTTGTGATGGGATGAAATGAGAGAAGAGCAGGTATCTAGCCATGTAAACTATCCCACAGGGTCAGTCCTGTTAGAAAGTTAGAAAGTTAGAGATTTACTGCGATCCCCTGGTCTGCTCCAGACTGCCCTGGACGCAGGCCGCGTTTCTGTGGCTTTAACTGTGTGTTTTACAGTAATCACCGCACATTTGACGCCGCTCCAGGTTAAATAAAAGTCAACTGACCAAATATTTTTGTTCACTTGCTTGCCTGTGTGTATGCCTGCCTACTGATATTCTCTTCGTCCGTTAACACAAATGGAGTGGAAATATAAGGGATCGTATCGGGGCCGTTAAAGTTGAGGTGTTTCCTTTCCATCAACTATGAGGGAATCTGTCACCGTTTCTGCTGGATCGTTGTTTTTGGAGCTGTATCAATCAGTCAATGTAAAGATGATTAACTAACAACTATTTGGATATTCGATTAATCATGTTTAATTATTCTTTAAGCCTAAATGCCAAAACGTTCTCTAGGTTCAGCTTTTCAGTTGTAAATATACGCAGCACATCGGTGCCTTGTGTGATATTAAAATTTTATATCTTTGGGTTTTGAACTATTGGACAGAAAGACATTTGAAGATTCTGCCTGAGGCTCCATTAATTAACTATTCTATAAAAGAATCGTGAGATTAATAAATTATGAATGTAATTGTTAGTTGCAGCTTTATTTATTTTATTATTCAAACTACTCCTTACCTGTCTACTAGTTGAAGCAGTACGGAGATACAATAATTGAGCTGATGTGCTCTTATGTCACGATTTTTTTTCATTTTCACTAATCAGACAGTTTTTATTATTATGTTTAGGGGGCATTTCATGCTTTCATTATAGCTGACAGAGGAGAAAGATGGGGAATGATGCAACAAAGGTCACAGGCAAATGGTTGGCGCCTTAAAGACACAGTGAAATGAACATTTTTTATGAACCATAGCCATACTACGTTTTCTTTCCCTGTGTGTGTGTGTGTGTGTGTGTGTGTGTGTGTGTGTGTGTGTGTGTGTGTGTGTGTGTGTGTGTGTGTGTGTGTCCCGTCTGTAGGTGCACATGGCAGAGCGAGCCAGCGAGGTGACAGAACTGAAGCGAAACCTCGCCCAGGCCCTCAGAGACAAGGAGCAACTACAAGAGGTACGGGCTTTATATGGAGTTAGTGCCGCTCTCACCCATATGTGTGGGTGCTCACCGGCAAGCCTGGAACCACACTTGGTTTTATTAGTGTTAATGGCAGAGAGAGCTGAATCGCAGCTGTAAGTCGATTCAAACATGGTCGAGGTGTGCAGCGCTACTTTGATGAGATCAGGGAGTCTCGGACACGGTCTGCAGACAGGAAGTAGCAGGGTCAGTTGCTTCATGCTGTCATCCCTGTCTATGTGCATCTCTATGAACAGATATAAGCTCATGAATGCAGGTAATACAAATATATCTGTTTATAGAGATTATATCCGTATTAACTGGATGCAGTGTCTGAACTCATTCCTGTGGCTTTTCCTTCCCCTTCTCCTTACTCCCCACTACCCACTAATTAATACATCTATACTTGCTTCCTCGCCCATTGGTACAGTGCCATTAGACAGTGCAAATGCCACGCGACGTGTCTGTTTCACCTTCCCAACCCTGGTTTAAATGTTAAACCTGATAGCTGCGCACTAATGAAGTCATCAAGAAAGGAGGTCAAGGGGGGACTAGCGAGAGGAAGGAGGGAAGTAAAAGCGGGAGAGGGCGAGCGCCTCCATCAGCAGAGCCGGAGCAGAGGGAGCCAGAGTCTGACACCCATTACAGTAATGAGTAGGGTACTAATGCTATTGCTTCATATATAATCACAAAGGGCAGAAACAATGTAGAGGGAAACTTAACTCTGAGCTGAAAATATTTAATCCCCGTGTGGTTCCGACAGTGAAAATGTCTCTCACTGAATTTCTTTCTTTGTAGCTATTCTCTTCAAACAGAGAGTTTTACATCAATGATCTGTAAGAGGATTTAATGTGAAAGGAAAACATAAAAAATATAGATAGACATCATACAGGTATAGATAAAATAATAAAAAAACACATCTACGGTATGAAAATGTAATGGTGAAATATATTGTTTGTACAAAGTTAATTTTGAAAGCATGTGAGCAAGATGTATGACCCATTCGTGCTTTGGTATCTTTTGTAGTTTGGCTTCCTATTTGTATGTTTCCAGAGTGATTGCTTAACTGGACAGCATAGACTACTGAGTAACAGGAAATAGTAGTTTAAAAGGCATGCTGACAATATGTAGTTTATACCCGAGAGATGCTGTGACGTTTGTCTCCGTCTCCCACTCAGGAGCTGCAGCGCTTCGCGTCCAGGCAGAGAGAGCAGGAAGCCGGTGCGGAGATCAGGCAGCCCATGGTGCTGCGCTACCCGCTGCCATACCCTCAGGACCCCTCTCCTCCACCACTGGTCCCACACAGGCCTGCTGAGTTGCAGTACGGCAACCCTTACTCCACTGACAGCACACGAGGTGGGAGGAAGTCAGACTTTGACAGACCTTTCACGTCGACTCTCCATCCCTCTTTTCTCCTTCCGTTTTATTTTGCTGCTCTTTGACAACACCTCCGTGTGTTACTGTTTTTCTAGACCGGGTGGATGTCGCGCTTTCTCCGGAGCACATGTCCCGTCCTCCCCCTGAGGCCCCACCCTGTGCCTCTCCTTGTGCACCCCCGATCACACCCCCGAGTCCGGGCCCCGGGGCACCAGGCTGGGACCGGGAGGTGGTCTGCATCCAGCCCTGCCGCAGCACGAGCCCCCCCGAGAGTCTGGAGCATCCACCGGAGGAGCCACGAAACGTAAGTGCACACAAACACAAACACAGGATGGAAACTCGCTCACAAAAACCCAGGCGGGTACGACGTTCATTAACAAGCCAATTCATTTTGAATTAATCTTTATCGGTTGAGGTTTTACATGCATCAGATTATGCAAACATGATTGTTTTCTGTTTTTTTTGTTTGAAAGTTATAGTACAACAATTGATCACAGCATAATTTTGATCTCAATACAGCGGTATGTTCGATATTCTTTTATAGCACCTCCTCCAAATGTTAAAGCAATTTAAATGCATGGCAGACTAAGCCCGTCTTACTCTCCCGTCGTGTTTCAGCATCCAAAGAACTGCTGTCACGCTAATCCCTCTCTCTCCGTCTCTGGAGTCCTCCTCCTCAGTGAATGAAGGGAATTGTAGCTTGCCCTTAAAAGATGAAGCCATGAACTAATTTGCATAGAGCTCTAATTAACGTCACTCCCTCAGAGCTCAAGAGGGACGAAGATAACAAGGGCTTGGAGAGTAATTAGGGGAGATTTTGCAAAGGGACAGACCGAAGATCAGTTTGTGTCCGTCAGATTATGTCTTCTTGTTGTTTTGGGAGCAAACTGACTAGAGGCAAGCGAGGTTTACTGTGGGTTGCCGTTACAATAGAAACATTACAGCACATATATGCATACAGCTCGAGGAGCGAATAGATGGCCGTTACTTTCCATCCTTTTGTGTGCGTTTGTGTTTCATAGGCTGCTGATGGGGCTCAGCCGTCCTGTGATCATCAGTCCAGTAGACGTAGAGAAGCCAGGGGCAGCTTCTGCTTTGACTCCAGGTAGTGTGCCTATACCCACACACATAAAAGTACTTTAGAATAAATAGACATTCCATTAACACAGATAGCAAAGAGCGGTTAGGGAAAGATTTATTTTTTCCAGAGGGACAGTCCACCCCTGTGCCAGTGTTGAGCCAAACAAGGCTAATGTTTAAATACTTAAAACAGGAATTTAAATCCCTTGCTGTTTGGCCAGACCCACAGGGTGGCTAGCTGACTTTATGGAGTAAAGAGTCTTCAATGCATTCACTTGAGAAAAAAAAAGAATTGCCCTGTTAACGTTATTATCTCAATAATTCAATAAAAATCTGCTTTGTTTTTCTGAATTAAAGAGATACTATACCTCAATATCCTGCGAGAAGTACATGTACATAAAGCGAACATGTTCCGCCTGTTTAGTTCAATACAGCTCTGAGAAACCTCTGAATGGCTTTGAGTGCGACTGAGGCGCATTTGCCTGATCGTCTCTCGAGTCACCACGTAGCCAGCCGGAATGCATCTCAGAGGCCTAATCGTGTAAACATGAAGCACGCGATATCGGTTCAACTGATCCTGCAGAAACACCACAATGTGTACCCTGAGGGTGGAATCTTCATCCACACAGATCCTATGAAAATACATTCATTTGTTCATTTTCTTTTCAAACGTTATTGTCCTATTTGTCCGTTGAGTATGAACTAAAACCCACCACTGGTCGTCTTTACATCTGTTTGTGTAGGGTATAATATGCAGTACATATACATATACAACATGTAATCTAGCTAGCTGTTTCAAAAGTGAACTTTCGGAGTGAAAGCTGAAACCATCATTTTAGAATGTCTTATTTAAGGGTGTTTTAAGAAGTCGTAGTTACATTTTAACTGAACGGAATAACATACAGAGAAAAGTCAGTGTACACTTATAGGATCCGAACCAAACGGACACATCTCAACCAACTCTCCACCACCCTCTCCTTTTCTCTCTCTCCAGTAGTGTTCACAAGCGCTGCCCGCTATGCGAGGTGATCTTCCCCCCCCACTTTGAGCAGCGCAGCTTCGAGCAGCACGTGGAAAGCCACTGGAAGGTCTGCCCCGTCTGCTCCGAGCAGTTCCCCCTCAACTGTCAGCAGCAGCTCTTCGAGAGGCACGTCCTCACGCACTTTGACGGCCACGTGCTCAACTTCGAGCAGATTGAATGAAGGGCGCGAAAACCCGAATTCTGACTCATCGTATGGGTAAATGTGTGTCGTCAGCTATTAGTTCATTTTGATTGGGTCAAGGTGTCTTGTTAATATACAATCATTAGCACTTTTTTGCAATCTTTAACAAAGGTTAGAAAGAATGTAGTCCAGGAAGCAGAGATTGTCCCGTGGCGGCTGCTCCACCAAGGTTTAAGGTACTTAAGGTATTAAGTAGGGTAGCTTTCACCTTAATGCACCATGGGTAAAGGGACCATTAACGGTCCACGGTCCTTTACTTTTGTATCATTTCTATGCTCATCTTTCTGCTTCAAAGGGACTAAAGCACCATTGGTAGTGCATGCATTCATTATGTGTTCAAAACTACAAAAGTACAGCTACTCAGGCTGAAAGGGTGAATTGTAGCTGGAGCTTGAACCAGGTCTCTGAAGAGAAAGCATTTTAGTATGTCGATGGTTCTTTGTCTCTCCTGGATATTATTTACATTGAGTAAGATTCTCATGTGATAAAGCAGCCGAGGCATCTTCATCTTTTAATTGTCCACAAGTTTCAAAGCTTAGAAAGGCAGAAGGGATAACAAAATGTTTGTTTTTTTAAGTGTAAATGCAGAGTGAGATCTGAATATGTGATGTCATCCGAGTGTGTGTATTTAATTGAAGAGTGGTGTGGGGGGAAAACTTTTTTTTTTTTTTTTTGACTTGAATGGGAAGTGATCTTTGATTTCTCCCAAAAGTACAGTACTACTGTACGTGTAAGACGTCAGATGGTTTCAACAAAAACAGCACTACGTTTTCATGTACCTGCACTAAATAAGGCTTTATTCTGAATGTACTGTACATATGAAAATAAGTATAAGTTGTGGAGAGACCTGTGAATTACTGTCGTGACTCTGCCTCCCCTCATTGTTCATTTTCTTTTTAGTTATGAAAGAATGACAGACCAATGATGTTTTACTTTGGTCAGTTGGTAAAAAAAAAACTAAGGCCGGTCTCTTCATTTCCTCAGAGATACTGTCAAACGGACTGCAGGACACCAAGTTACAGACACTTTTGTTGTTACGTAATTCCACGTTTTAACGTTACAACTGTGAAGAAAAAAATCTGTTGCTTTATGTGCAGGTCCAAATCATGAGTGAGTGTCATTTATATGTGTGTCTCCACATCACCGCTTGTCTATTTACAAAGTGACCCTCTGACAGTGTTGTATTCAGGCTTTAAAAATTGCACATGCCCAGTAATCACAAAGGCAAATGTGTGTGTATGCCATGTGTCCAGTCTCTTTTTCATGTGAGAATGTCAGGACGGTGGTTTAAGTGTGTACTGCAAAGATCTTTATGAATAAAGTAAGCTTGTCTTAATGCATTTAACTGGAACGTCTTCTTCTATTTGGGTTGAAAAATGGGAAGAAATGACCATCAGTCCAAGCTACAGAGTTTTACACTTTAATTTTTTTCAGTTATTTCCTGTTTACATTTATGCAGCTTCTCTTTTATATAGAAAGACAGTTTGACATCATTTACAAGTCACTCTGCTCAGAACCTGTCGTCCCCCCATACAAAAAGGAAACATTGGTCTCCACGGTACATACGAAAATATAATTTAAAAGCACTTGACAACAGACACGTTACAATACATTCACTGTACACAGTATATTGAAACCCCCTCCCTCGTCTCCTCCTCCTGCACACAGCCTCCGCTCCTCCTCCTCCTCTCCCATATGTGTAATACTGCAATTGGACCCTGTGTGAAGCTGAAACTATTGCCATGGTGACTGTGGTGTCTGTGAAGCGGGGATGGTTTTACGAGTGTTTGACAGAGACTCACAGTCTCCGTCTGTCTCTGAAACTCTTCCCCTACGCTGAGAGGCAGGAATGAAGCTTTTCTATTCGCATGCGAACCATTATCTCAGGGTTACTGTCAGGGTAGTTAAGTCCACGGACTCGCTTTGAAACCAATACCAAGATTTTGGGAGATCTTGGTTCACTTATTGGTGCTTCAGAATAGACATGGGATGTCTTTCAGGCGCACACACGCACACACACACACACACACACACACACACACACACACACACACTTACTTACCTCATCTCACCTTGTGCTTATTGTTAGGTAGCACACTAGTTAAAAAGGCATTTTAAGTACAGTACAGAATGTTAGAAAGAAATTAGAGAGTTAAATAATTAGCTTATTCAACCCCCTAAATAAATGAAATAAATGTAAAGAGTGTGGAAAATGAAGTATCAAAAGGTCTATGAAAATAAGCCTGGAGGACAGGAGGGTGTGTGCATGTCAGAGGTCACTTCAACGAACAGAACAAAAGCTCGTTCTTTTGAGCATTCTGCAGATTTTAAAACTTTGTGCACGATGTGGGAAACGATGTTAATGAAACGATGTGTGTTGGCACGCGGCGGCTGCACTGCAACGCTCTGTTTTTTTTTTCTTCTTAAGAGGCAATGAACGATGAATTCCCAGTCAAGGGGCAACAAGCTGGCTAACCGCTACACAACATAATGCAACACTGCTAGCCATCCTGCTCCACAGGAGTCCAACCAGCGGCATGGCACACGCACAACACGACAGACCAGAGCACTGAAACACACAGAATACAGGAACACTCTACAGGCTGATGACTTGGATACTGCTGAAAAAACACACACACACACACACACACACACACACACACACACACACACACACACACACACACACACACACACACAATGAACTGGAATGCTCTTGTCTACAACACACACAGAATGACAGGTTGTAGGTGATAATCTCTTTCAAACACAAATCTTCTCTCACACATTATTCCTCTCTTTACGACACAGAAAGCATGCATGAGAACATTCTGTTGATGTACATCCACTCATGCGCACATTTTGGAGGCGCAATGAAGAAGAAAATCATTGCCACGACCTCCAGAGTGAAACCATTTTAATTCCCACCCACCGAACCCCCCTCCCCCCCCCCCCCACCCATCAGGCACATGGTATGGTCAGTGTTTGGCAGTGGAGAGCTGTTGGCAACATCATGGAAAAAAACTAAACGACGACAAAGATCTTGGCAACTGGAATACAGTATGATGCTTAACCGGCGTTCGCGGCTAAGTCTCTTGAACACAGCTCTGGCACTCTGAATGAGGAAACACTGCAGATGTGAAATACATGGATGGCTTTCCGTGGAGATGAAATGGTCACGATATGGATCGTTGGCCTGCGCCATGTTCGAATAGGTTTGGCGCTGAGCGCTCCTTCCTGATCAACAGTAAAACATCGCACACAATTCAGAGTGTCAAACCGAAAGGCGTTCTGGCTCTTCATCTCTAGGGTGTGGCGAGAGAAAACTCTCCAAACCTAAAGGCAGCCAGCTGTTTGACCTCGGCCTGGCCGTCTCAGCAAATAAGGAATGAAAGGAACACTTACTGATACACAGAAAAATACACTGACAAAAATATAAAAAATATATAAAATAAAGCTTGAAGTGTAACTATTTTATGTATATGCTCATGAATACTTATATATATTTTTATGTACACATACATATCTGTCTATTGTTTATATATCAATATATCTATTTAAAGTATAACTTAACTCTTGCACTGGAACCCTCAGAAGTTACTGTGAAGGCACAGATCTAAGCTCAGTGAAACAACCACTGAACTCAGATCAGCACTAATGTCAACTTCATCCCACTCAGAGGCGAGTGGGGAAAGGGGCGGGGCTTGGTTGCACTTCCGGTTTCACATCTTTTACGTTTCCCGTCTTCTTTCATGTCATTTGTTTTTGTGTCTTTTCTTTCTGTTTTTTACATTTAGCACCTTATGTGAGTCAAACAATAGAGAACAAAAATAACGTGATAGCATATATACGAATGTGCAAATGTACAACAATAAAAAATACTACAAAGATACATTTTTTTCTCCAAAATACAATTGATATAACATGGATAGAAAAGAATAATGTAACGCATACGAACAAAAAGATGAAAAAAAGAGAATTAAAGCACGCACTTGATCCTTTAGTGTGTGGGATTGGAATAAAAAGGGTTAGGTGTGGAAAGTCAGGACAGGGCTATGTTTGGGGCAGAGATCGGGGACTCTAGCCTTGAATTTTGCGCAGGATCTCGGTGGAGACGGGCGGGTGGAAGTTGATGGTGTGGTGTCTCAGGCCCTGCGAGGTCTTGTAGCTCTTGCCGCAGCGACACTTAAAGGGTTTCCTCACACGGATCTGCGTGCGGTGACCATTCTTGGCGTGGTACTTGATACCGTTCACATTCTGAGAAGACAGGGAGGAGGAGATAAATTATAAAAGTGGAGAAGTGTAACAAGCACCCTTTTTATTACACACGCCCATGTTTGACACGCAGTATTGAACCTGTGTATGACCATGGATGTATAAAAAGGAACTGGACACCTTTTTTGGGACATGAAGCCCAAAAAAAAAATTTGCTCATTCACATGAATGGAAGAAAGAAAATAACTTTATCAATTTCCCAACTTTTAGGACCTAATGATTTAAATAAGGGTTATTTAAGTGGTCATACTGGGAAGTTGATTTTCCTCAAAAAAATTATCCGCTGAGTCACAGACAGCTCTTTTCCAATATCAGTCAGTGGAAAAAGACTTTTTCTCACAGACTGATATTGGGAAAGTCTCTGGGGAAAAGTATTTTAGGGCCCAGTGGCATCACGAGACAGAGCCAGAAGTTGTAATTCCACGCTTTTGCCTCTATGTCAAACTGGCCTCACAGCCCGCTGCTCTTGCTGGGGGCTTTCCTACCAGACTATGGTCACAGGTTGATTGCTTATTGAGCTCACCGGCTGCTGGCAGTAGCTTTAACACTTGCTAAATTAATTCAAAATGGTCACTAAAATGTTTACACTAACAAACATAACAGTGGGACAGTGCTTTGTTTTGGTCTCCATATAAGATCATTACATTGTTTATTTTATTGAATGCCATTAAACTTAAAGTTGCTAATCTTCTTAATTAATACTCATTACTGATAACTTTATAATAATTCTTCAGTTAAATTTAAAGTGACGTTATTACAGGTTGGATAACACATGTGGACCCATTCAGATCAACAGCAAATGTGACTTTATCCCACGTCACTATTTTGGTCTGAAAAGGTACAAGCTGAATGAGGTTTTTGTTATGAGCCACAAATAAAAAAAAATAAACCAAAGCAAATATGCCATGATATATTTATCACTGCTTCCAATCGTGCCTTCTTGATTTATAATGTGCTTTTTCAAATATTATGTCTCACAGACATGTGATACTCAAGACAAAAGCTCCAGTGTGGAAACAACTGAGCCTCGTGTCCCATGGCAGTGTGAGGCCTTACCTTGTATCTCTTCTTGCAGCCGGGGACGGGGCAGGCGAACGGCTTCTCTTCTCCCCCATTCATGCACATGGAGCTGAGGATGGACTCAGAGCTGATGGCGCTTTCTGTGGTCCACGACTCATCGCTGTCCGACTCCTCGTAGTCTACCTCCTCCTCATCATACTCGCTGCCTGGAGGCACGATGCAGACACGCAGAGCGAGAGAGGAAAAAAAAGCTAGTCATCCCAGATGAAATCGATCATGATGGGGCTATGCCCCTGAAATACATCATGCCATGGGAATTTAGCAAACAGAAATGATTTGTGAATTTGTATTAATACGCCTCTCTATATTCTGCTGCATTAGCAGCCCACATGCCACTGAAAGCACTGTTCAGACAAAACAGCAGTGGTGTGTGTGTGCGTGTGCGTGTGTGTGTGTGTGTGTGTGTGTGTGTGTGTGCGTTTATGTGCTTCTGTGTACGCATGTGAGTCAAAATGCAGGGGTTGGCAATGTTAAAGAGATCATTAAGTGGGAGTGATCCCCATTGCTCAGCCTGGAAAAAGTGCATTTTCCACTCACATGCATGCGCGCGCGCGCACACACACACACACACACACACACACACACACACACACACACACACACACACACACATAAAGGCCCACTGACCCCCCACCATCTCACAGGAAATGCTGCACCTCAGCATGAGGAAATGGATGGCACCCTGGCACATGTCAAAAGAAGGGTGTGTGTGTGTGTGTGTGTGTGTGTGTGTGTGTGTGTGTGGAGCCGTGCTGGTGTATAAGGCCAGACCTAACACTACGTTTGGAACCATTTGGGCTGGAATTGGACATCTGCTTCTGGGCTGTGCAACACACGGCCCCATGCGAACACACAGCGTGACAGCTGCTATGTAATTAGCAGAGTGTTGACTGGTCTGCTCACTGCAGGAGCCACCTAACCCAACACACACACACACACACACACACACACACACACACACACACACACACACACACACAGCAGAAGACAGTGGTTGGGCTTTGAGCCTCTTCTAGTTTCCATTTTCTTTTTGCCACTTTGCATAACTGAATAAAAGTGGGTTTTTAAGTATGAAATAAGCTGCATTCTGTTTGCATTACAAATGTCTTCATTTGCTCATCAGAACGCTGTCTGAATGTGATGAATGGGCTCTGAATGGCGTAAACATAACCGTAAGCGGTTTCTGTTTCCGCCAGTTCCAGCAGCTCCAGTCACTCGACAAGTACAAACAATCTGTCTTTCTTTGTCTCAAAAAGACATTTTGACAAACACACCTGTCGTACCTGTAGGTGTGCTGCTGCGGAAGGAGGAAGAGGGAGTGATGGGGGGTGTGACGGGAGGCGTCAGGTTACCGCTGGTGTGTCGAGGAGGCGTGGCCGTGCTATTCCTGGACACTCCGCCAGTGAGGGACAGGGACAGCTTGGGCGTGGCCTTCTTCTTCATGGTCTCCTGCTCCCGGCGCGCTGCATCCGTCATGAACCTGATCGCACGCAACGGTGGGGAAAGGGGGGGAGGGGTGTCATCAGTAAATCCCCGAGTCTAAGATAATTTACCAACATGATTGTCAACTTGATTACCTAATTAATGGCGGCAATGCAGGTGAACCTACTGAAATGCAAAACTTAATTCAAAGAAAATATAACTGCTCCATCCAAAAGTTTCCCTTTTATTAAGTATAATTCTGGTTAATTACAACTTGGGTCTTCTATGCTGATCAAAGTAATTAACTTGGAACACACGGACATTGTTATACTAACGTCAGATGGGACAGTACATAAGCAGTGACACCAACTGACAGCATGCAAACATGCCAGCAAGCCACATTATTTTGAAGTAAAACCAAAAATGAGTGTACATAACATGTCGAGTATAAACCCTTATTGCATAGGAAAAAACGACAACAAGGCAGTCTTTAAGCTGTGGTGGATGTTGATAACAGATCGTTTTATCTCCCAAATAAGTTCAGGTTTATAACCCATCTGCTGGTGTTTCTTGTCCCGTCTAACTTCTTTTTAGCGATATTGCCGAGTTCCCAAATCTTAGCAATTTCGTTGGTGAGCGCAGTGATATTTTTACTGAAAGGAACGGAAATATAAGCCCAGTTCAGTTGTGATGAACTAGATTTATACTTTAATAAACCCCATGTACTGTTCTTCATATACTACTTTTGTTTGTGCTTTGAATTTGAATGTGTGAATTTAAGGTTTCATCTAACTATGGCTGTTTCTATGCACTGGTGCTATGAGAGGGAAGTCTACGGTTTGTCAAGACATAATTGAGCTGCACAACATTGTACAGTAAATGCGGCTGACATTTACAGCCTCGCCACTTGAACAATTACCACAGAAACACAAACCTAACTCTCTCTCTGTTTTACCGTTATCTTTCTCAACGTTGCGTCTTGGGAGTGATTTAACGGTGCATGACACATCGGTTCACCGCACAAAAACACACACATGCAGCAATCCTGAAAGGCAGCCTTTGGCAGTGATTGTCTTGTGTGGGTTTCTGTGCTGGTCTGTGGATGAGTCACTGCTGTGTCTATGGGAAGACATCATTCATTTGAGCTGCTCTCCGCAAGCCACATGTACGCACACTCTCACACACACACACATACTTAAATACAGACCTTCACTGGTAGAGCAATGCTGCCCTCTGTAGACACCTTTGCTTCTGTGTGTGTGAATGTGTGTGTGTGTGTGTGTGTGTGTGTGTGTGTGTACCTGTTGATGTAGCTTAGGGCCAGATAAGTGGGCTGCTGTTGCTCCTGCTTCTCCAGGACCCGCGGATCTGTGTCTGAGAGAGAGAGAGAGAGAGAGAGAGAGAAAGAGGGAGACATTCAGATTAATCACTGCTCTCTCTGGAGGGAAAATGTTGCGTGAATACTCTTAGTATGTAGCTGACTCATACGTCTATTCTTCCTGCCAGACTGGCTGATAGATTGCAGGATGTTTCTCACACTGCATTCTCTGTCTGTAATATGCGAGAGCCTGCAGATACATTTCAGATACTTGTGGCACATTATTGGGCCAAGCTGTCTGTGATTTACTATGAATGCCTTTCCCAAAGTGACCAAAGGCTGATTAATCGTTGCCCGAGTCTGAATGTGGCAAAGACGAAATTTGTCCGAGAGTGAAAAAGTGACTTGGAGGCTGTGATGAATGTACACAGTGTATTACTCAAACACACACACACACACACACACACACACACACACACACACACACACACACACACACACACACACACACACACGCTTTTTCCAGTTGACTTGCTAGGTCAGTAACACTACAGTAGGCAACTTCCACTGCCTGAGGGAAGCAGCGTTAACTTCAAAGCTCCACCTCCCGCCCCCTGGAAAACAGGAGCAAGTGTGCATGAAAACCCTGCGGGTGGGTGCATCTGTGAAGTACCAGTGCCATCAAGTGTTCAACGCCGGGAACATTCAGAGGGATCCACACTAAAAAAAAAATGTGTGCATGTAGGCATAATTGCAGCTTTATATGTAATGGCTAGCAGATGTATTGCAATTCAGATCCAAGAACTGGATCATCACTGTGCAACAATTAACAACACACTCCTGGACGCGCCTTCCAACTAATCCCATGTGCGTGCGTGTGTGTGTGTGTGTGTGTGTGTGTGTGTGTGTGTGTTTGCACGTGTTGGCCTTCTTAGCCCTTTAGTTTCAGGCTTTCACACCTCATAATTAAAAAAGAATGCAGACTTCCCACAGTGCAGGAAAACACCAAGGGGACCAGCAAACACAAAAACAACCTAGAAGAAAAAGATTAACACTACCACTGCTGCAGTGTTCAGCAGAGTCCTCTACATTTGAGTTTAGGTAAAAAAAAACACTGAAGAGGATAGGTGAGGAAAAAAGATAGCAGAGGCACGCATCCATAAAAACACACACACACACACACACACACACACACACACACACACACACACACACACACACACACACACACCCGAGGTGGTCCACAGAGGTGGTCTTCAACAGTCTTTTATAGCTGAACCTTAATAATCCTACCTGCTGCTCAGATGTAGAGACCAGAGCTCTCTGTGCATGCACTAGCATACATACACACACACAAACACTGAAACACCAACACACATAGACTGAGCTTTGTCAGGAAACATGACAAAGAGAGCTAGCTGCATCTTAAAGTCGGACCTCTTTAAAACCACTGAGTTTGAATATTTTGGCTCATCTAAACACTGAATGCTTGACATTTCCCCTAATAAGTCACTTTAACAATCGTTATCATAAACATGTTGACAGATGTTCTGTAGAGTGACTAATTGATTCATCAACTAATCTTTTTAATTTTGTAAATAACAAACACCCATCTGCAGTGATGAACCAGTAGTCCAACTTCTATATGGAAGGATATATTCAGAGGAACCACGAACACTGTAACAGTAGCCGGCCACTAAAAGCCATTCAGGCAAATGTTTGACAGCCAGGTATAGAAGAACAAGAACGAGAAAAAGAAATGCCAGAGTTAATAACTCGGGATGTACAAGAAGCTCAGGTCTTTGCTTTAAGATGAGGTAAGTGTGTGTGTGTGTGTGTGTGTGTGTGTGTGTGTGTGTGTGTGTGTGTGTGTGTGTGTAGAGAAGGGGGGAGGAGGGCAGGGTGTTGGTGGGAATGGAGTGAGCCAGGTGCAGAGAGAGAGAGAGAGAGAGAGAGAGAGAGAGAGAGAGAGAGAGAGAGAGAGAGAGAGAGCTGCAGTAAATGTTCACCGGCTTTATGACTTCCACTCACCTAGCAGGACAGGAAGCTAACACACGGCTGATCCGCTGGAGCAGGAGGGGACCTGCACATACACACTCACACATATAATATTCAGACACCGACAAACTAAATGAATATACATGCTCAATGATTTCATTCGGACGTTTTACATTTCACTGACACGGTGCATTGCGAGCGGCCTTCTCTTCGTGTTTTCCATCTGCATGTCTGAGACATTTTCAGAGTCTCCAGGGTCTATAAATATCTCCCTAATTAGCGTTCCTGTCATTAAAAGCAGCAGCCAATCAACTGCAGCACCACTCATTTCAACACAGACGTCCATCTCTCAAACCAGCAGTACACTGCTGCCCCCTGCTGAATGCACACTGTGTGCATGTTGTCCACATGGATGTGCACATGTGTATGGGTCTGCGTGTGTGCCTTTACATGTGTGTATATATGTGTGTGTGTGTGTGTGTGTGTGTGTGTGTGTGTGTGTGTGTGTGTGTAGAAACCAGGCCAAGAATGCACGGCTTGTTTTGCAGGCTGCTAATTAAGCCACAGAGAGCATTTTAACGTGTTTCTAGAGCAGCAGGCAACCGGATGGAGGGAGAGGAGCGGAGGAGGAGGAGGAGAAGGGGATATGGTTGGGGGAAAAGGCAAACTTCTCTGTAATTACACTTCCCAGTGCTTGGCGGGGCGCTCGGGCCCTGCGACTTCTGAAAAGGCAATCTGTGTGACGGTGTGTATGCGGATGTATGTGTAGCGTGAAAAGAGAGGGCCTGCAGTTTCCAGTTGGGGATGCCGGTCCACTAATTGCTCCGCTACACCCTGACAGGTCATTTAGGAAGTACATTGAAACACTCTCTCGCTCACGTGCACTAACACACGCCCCTTCCCGTCTCACACCTCGGAAAGTGGGATGGGAAACAATCTGGCAACTACGGCCGGTGCTATATGTTGTTGCTATGGGGTGTTTTCCGATACTGATTCATATCACATAATATGGCAAATGTATGAAAAATCAATCAATTATCATCAGGTAATACATCAGCAAATATTTCGACTATCAATTCATTATTTATGCAATTTTTCGAGTGAAAATGCTGAAGATTTCATAGTTTCAGCTCCACAGTTGTGATGATTTGCAGCTTTTCTGCATCGTTGTAAACTCAATCTTTTTGGGGTTTTGGACTGTTGGTCGGACAAAACAAAACATCTGAAGGCATCGCCGTGAACTTTGGGGTATTGTGATGGCCGTTCAGTATTCTGTGACATTTCACAGACGGACTAAATCACTAGGTTAACGATCAACAATTAGAGTTAGTTGCTGAACAGTGCAGCCTATGCAGAGGGGCCTTAAACGTGCATTCCTTCCAGCAGGGGGCGACTACTTATTGTCATGTCCATACATTATACAAGCAGAGAATCTTCACATCTGAGAAGCTGGAAAAAGCGGAACCTTTGGAATTTTCCATGAGAAATGATTTAAACTATTTAACAATTATCAAATCTGTTATGGATTAATTATTTTGTTGATCAGCTTGTGTATTAATCGACAAACCATACAGCTCTGAAGATCACACCACAAAATGACTTCATCTGAAAGTCAATTATTGCTCAGACTTACTGGCAACATCAGACACACTAATGCAAAGACACATTCTGGTAATTCACATAATACCTCCTCTGATATGCAATTATGTCATTATTAAAAAAAAATCAACAACAGCAGGGAAAGGGTTTTTCTACCTGGTAATGACAAACAAGTACAAACTGCTTCACCAGAGTCGCCTTTTCTCTGAGCCAAACCTGGCCGGTGGGCAGAGTGATTACGTGTTTAAAAGTTACTGTCGGTCAATTATCTGCATGCTTTAGCAGAGACTCCTTTATTACAACACAATGCGGACCTGACTCATCTCTTCAAGTCACGCCTCAGTCTTTGATCCCAGCTATAAAACCAAATCCAAATGAACAAAAATCTAAGTTAATTCTGTCTAAAAATAAGCTGAGATGTTTGGCATTTCCCTGTGCTCGACCCCTTATTTTTCCTGCCTTAACCTTCTCTTTCGAATATATTTCCTCACTGTTAAATCTCTTTCTCCCTCTCCCTCCCTCCCTCCCTCCCTGCTCCTATTTGTTGAGGTAAGAGGCAGGTATGTGCTTGTGCAGGTGGGAACACAGGCAGATGAGCCTGACATCATTGCATTCCTCAGACCTTACCTAGAGTCACCGCACAAAGCCGTAGCCACAAAGACAACCAACCAAACACCACACATAGCACAGGTCACCTAACCCATTTTCTCTCGCATTCAGCCGCAATCTAAACAGTGCTGGTATGTTATTGGAAGGCTGCAATCCTTTCTTCTGGGATGAGGTCACACGTTACCTCACTTTTCTCACGAAAAAGATCACAACAGGCTCATCTGGTTGGTTTTGCTGCCAGCTATTGTGTGCAGTGTCAGAAGAGGCACGAGTCCAAATGAGATACAAGTTGAGATCATTGACACACAGGCAGAAAAAACTATTTTTTGGGGCAATGTTGCACATAGGATGTCCGACCACAAGAGGGCAGCACAGTCTACGATAATGACCAAAGTGTTTCTAGCACAGGCCGACTTTGAGACCTACTGACTCACTTTTACAGCTGTTTACGTCTGATAGCACACATCTGTTGTCACCTCTGGATTATCCGATTGATTGTTAGCATCTGCTTTTCTTTTTTTTCCATTCTGTTGGCACACAGCAGGACGGACCACAATAAAGGCAATCGGTTATCTGCAAAGCTTCAAACAGCTTATCTGAAGTCTCACGTGCAGGAGCTAGGAGGATCAAATTAGCTTATCTTTTGATTGACTGTTGATCAAACACACACACACACACACACACACACACACACACACACACACACACACACACACACTGCTGCACCATTTCAAAACCGAAAAAAGGGAAGTCAGAGCTAAATGCCACTAACCCCCTCTTTTCTTTCCCACACTCTCACCTCAATACCCTCCATTTGTCACACTTGTCCCTGTGGTAACTGATCTGCGAGGAGTATTGATTAGACCTTGTGTGTGATCTCTGATGACGAGCCGCAGGATGAATCGGCAGAGGGGGAACTCATTAATCCAAGCTATCTGACTGGTAAACTGACATTCTGCTCAGCTGACGGTTGGGTTCAAATGTCAAGCTAAGAGCCAGATGGGGGCGTATATCAGTGTGGGGCACGGCTGTGTGACTGAAAGCACCATATCTGTTCTTGCATTTCTGTCACAATATCCTTTATTTTTGTTTTCTTATTGGTTTGGAGTCTTTGTCAGAAGATATATAATGTTAAAAATAAAATCTAAATGGTCATTCACAGCGTTTGTTTATCCCCTCTATTTGGTTAATTTGCAAGTGATCTACGGAGCATATGGAAGGATGAAGAACAGCATCACCCACGCTCACTTTCTCCTCACGCTCACAAAACTTGACCCCCCCCCCCTTTTTTTTTAAACATCAGTCCTGAGACAACATCACACGTCGGGTGTCCTCGCCCCACAGCTAGCTGCTCGGTAGCGCTCTTTGTTAGAGAGACAGCAGGTGTGCAATAACTCAAGCCAATATACTGCCCCCAACCAACCCCTTTGGAGACGGCCAGTTGCCATGGAGACTGGCTCAATGAAGCATCCATTCTACCCCCCTCACCCGCTTCAAACAGCCTCCTGAGGATGGATACACACCACAAATAATGATTAGAGCACGACAACTTCGTTACAGATTAGCGTGTGGTTTTCTCCACCAAACCCTTCCACACTGTAATTTGCTTTTGGTGGATTAAAGGTTAATCTATTTGTGTTAAAACAGAAGCGAGCATTTGAACTGTGCCGCAAACAGTGTTAAAATACTGAAGAATTACATTGCATGGTACTAATTAGGTTACATTTGAATGATTTCCCCATTTAGATAAGCAAAGGGAGCACTCACTCATCAAAAAAACTAGGCACTGCTAATTAGTTGTATTCATATTTGATTTGCTGCAGAGGTACAGTGATTATTTAACAGTGAAATTACAATATATCTATTCTGTTTCCCTTAATAGGCCACATTTGTCACATGCATTTGATGGGGGAAAATAAAAGTTAATACATGTATCACCAATACATACAATTATTTTATACCAAAGCACTACCTGCGTCTTTATTACCTAGTAATAACTTAAATAACTTGCATTATTGGCATACTAGTCCATACTGAGGTGTTCACCCAGTAACTACCTGTCTATGTGTCAAAGTGTGGGTAAACTGATTGTGGGTCTACACATGCAGTTATCAGAGTGTTTACCGTTAGATGGAAATCTAACATGCGGTGCAACAAGTTGAAAGAAAATGCATGCAATTCCCTTGCATGTCTGCCGCAATAGGGGGTCAATGGTAATTAAGTGACACAAACATGATCGGATAGCACTGCACAAAAGAAGATGTCTCGAGGCGTAGAGACACCTGGGGCGACAAAAAAGCGACGCGGGCGAGCTCAATACACAAGCGGTGTGTGACTGTACCGCATCGGGCCTGGAAAACGTAAACACACACACACAGACTTCTCAGCGACGCTAGCTGTGAAAACCGCTGCCTGGTCGGAATGCTAGTTACACCTATGAGACCTTACGCGGCCCTCGAAGTCGAGTCACCGCTGCAAGAGGTACCTATCACGGCGAATGCACAAATACAATCAAGCCGGTCACGTATTTCACAGAGAAGCAGTGTTGTTTTTCAAAAGGAATGAAAGTCTCATGTTGCTGAATAAGTCGCTCGCCGACGAGCGTCGACCGAGAGCGAGCAGCAGGAATAGCGGAATGCCTATTTGCAGTCAGCTAACTAGCTATGGATGCTAGCTAATGGCTAGCTGCCTAGCGACGTCCCCCCCCCCCCTCCCCCCTCCTCCCCTCCTCCTCTGGCCTGACTCACCGATGTGATTGTCCTCGATATGGACGATGAGCTCGGCGAGAGTCTCGAACTGCAGACCGCAGCCCCCGAACCTGCAGGAATTGGAGAAGAAAGAAGCGGCGGCGATGCCCGTCATGTTTACCGGCGCTGGTGCATTCACCGGGTTGGGAAGGGGAGCGGCGGGGAGGGAGGACCGGGGAGCCGGGGGAGGTGAGCGAGGAGGAAGGTTGAGATTTTGGGATTCGGGGTGGGAGCGCCGCAGAGCGCGGAGCAGCAGACACCGGGTCGGCCAGACAGGACAGCGGTGAACGCAAGTGGGAGGGCAGGCGGGACGGTGCCACGGTGGGGGTGGGGATGGGGGGGGGGGGAGGGGAGCGGGGGGGGGTGGGGGGGGCTACGTCACGACCTGCCTACCTGTTGGGATCTGTGTCCACGAAGCCACCGTGTCATTATTATTATAAGGGCTGATGACATTACACACACTGAAATAAATCAATGTTAAAGCTTTTACATGCGTTATAAAGACACCAAACACGTCTAATACATATGATTATGCATATATGTTGGCTTTTCTTTTTTATGAACATAATCTGATTAATCAGTTTATTTCATATTTTGCCTTTTGTTTTATGAACACCCGTGTTGGTATATGTTGTGGTTATATCTCACATTTAAATTAATTGTAAATTCCCTAATGATGTAAATTTAAGGAATAGATATCAGAGAAGGCTTATTTGATGGAAATGGCTTATATAGAGGGTAATATACTATATATTTGTATTACACGTTTTTAAACATATTGACATTGCCTTTCACAATGCTACAGACTTTAAAAACATCATCAAATTGTCCTTTCAAATATTAAAAGCTTTGTGAAAAGAGTAAACTTAATACAATATGAATATATTTGATATATTAAATTCATTGTAGATGGACAAGTTAAATATATAAGTATAAGGAATCAGTATATATGTCTGTAAAATCTTCTTTAACTGTAAACCACCTGTTTGAGCACCACCGTGTAATAAATCATTAAAATATGAGTCCCATTAGGATCTTAGAACCTGCCAATGAAAAGGCCTGAGCAGTCATCCCGATACTGTGTGGATATGATCTGGGGGAGGAACCATGAACTGCTGACCAGAGTCACCTCGTGGCAACATCATAGTCCCAGAATAACAACTGCTTGTGATCTGGACATGCGCTGACAATCTAAATTCTTGTCTTTATAGTCATCATGGTGAATAGCTGGCCTGCATTTTTCCCCCCAAACATTCATTTCCAGTAATGTGTTCAGAAAAAGGTGTCAATGTCTTGTCAATGTCTTTTATGTCTCAGAATTGCTTATTAAATGTGCAATACAAATACTTTCTTGTATAGTTTTGTTTGTTTTAATAGTTACCATGAAATGGGCTCGAGCGAGTATTTTACATTTATAAAACATATCAGCTTTAGCTTGCAACTGCTTCAAAACAGACCAAAAAAAACAAAAAAACAATCATAATAAATGATTAGTTGTTTATTTTTTCATCACTGTTGCAAAGATAACTCTGGGTGTTAAAGCATAGCTGCACACATTGGTGTGTGTCAATATTTAAGATATAACAGTTGCATAACCCATTGACAACAGCATCCATCGCATCCATAAAGTTTCAGGATTAATGTTGCCCGTAATGGCTCAGTGGTGAGGAGAGGACTTTGTAATGTGTGTGTGGCTCCCAGAGAGAGGAGAATGTCCTTAAATCACTGGGGTTGGCTAACCAGGGCCGGATGGCCTGTGTTGGACCTGTTAATGGAGCGTTAACATGGCCTGTCATAAACCACTTGCCAGTGACTTCAGCAAACAACCTGAAGACCTGGGAACACACTCACTATTTTATTTCTGACTGCTGCTCTATACCCAAACCTTTCTGAAACACACATGCATACATACAAAAACATGAAATAAACTCACAGCTGTAAAGGAGCGCTAACCATTACAAACACATACATTCACAGAAAAACAACATGACATCACCTGGCGTCCACAGATGTACAGTATAGAAATCCAGTGACTTCACCAGCCTAACACAGATGTTCTCTCTTACACACATGTAGACACACACTCAACATAAACACACTCATTGCACCCACATGGTGTATCAGAGCTGTGACAGTGACGCAGTTCCCAACACCATTACGTAAATGAGAAGTGGTAGCATGTGTTGTGAAATGCAAGAGAGAAAGGGAGAGACTCGAGGCGAGTTTACGGTGCATGACCTCATCTTATCTAAGGCCTGTGGGTGGCGCACAATGCAACAGTACGGGACGGATTTCAAACAAACTGGCATGTAATTTCTGTTTGTCAGCTTCTTTTTCTCTGAATATCAAACCGTCCGACTAGTGTGATTGACAACACACAACTCGCAGTGTATATGTGTTGTGCGGGCCACACTAAATCATAACACACACAAGTAGTCTGCTCTTGAGTGGATCTGCATGTGAGGGCGGAGTTGGATGTAAATTTAACACCAACCAACACATTACAAAATCAGATGACTGTAACTCCTATACTTGGATGTATCAGTTACTTTTTTAAGTCCCACGTAGTCTTCACTGATAAAAATAGTCAGAAACCACGATGTGTCAAATCAAAACAGCTTGACAGCTGATGGCTGACTGGCAGATGTGTGGTGTAGCTACAGTGAGGGTAACACTACATGGGGATTGAGGTCAGTAAGTTTGTTTGACATTTGACCTGAAAGGCTATATTCTTACAGACAGGGTGACACCAGGCTCTGAGCCGGCAGCTCTCTAAAGCTCCCAGTCTGGGTGTTGAGAGCCATGCTGAGGTAAATAGGATGCCAGATGATAATGGCTGGTTCAGTTCCACTGAGTTATGGAGGTAGCTGTAATCTCAGCAGCGTTGTCTGCTCCAGGGCACCAGCCAGAGACTTCCTGGCTGCCGTCATACACTTTTTAGTGTGACTGTGCACTCTTCACGGGCACGCACACGTGCCGTAAAAAACATCCCATATCTTCAATGAAAACAAAGCTCAGTGATTCACATCCACACATGGGGGAAGAGCTCAAAGCACAGAGTGACATCATCACAACTTCCTGTTTCTTCTTGTTGCCGTGGCTGCCAGTATTTGCATACTTTATGCAATTGGTGGATGATGAGTCAGTAGGGTTTGGTCCCATTTTGCTCTTCAACCACAACAAAACCATATCCCTCTGTTCAGCTCCAGCTCGGCTGTACCACCGGAAAGCCTGACCAAACATGGCAGAGATATTACTCCATGGCTTAGCTCAGCGGAGAGGTGAATGACCAAAGTCCCTCCTGTTATTTTGTATGACCGATGGTATTTCATGGCATCATATGAATGATTTTGATCAAATTACAAAATTGTGATCATTCATTTATTTTTGTAAACACAATTGAAAACAGTGTAACTTAAGTGAAAACCATTAACAAGGTTAGATGAGCCTGAATACTTCAAATCTCATATCCCTTTCATCTCAATCAAAACTGCCAAACCATACACCATATGAAAGGTCTTCCTTTAGTAAACAAACACATTAGTGGCAGTTTGTTTTACCGTCCTTCTTCGCCACTTCTTGCAGGATGTAAAGGGTTCTGACTCGTGTAGATTACCATGTCCAACTTACGCGCTCTCACGGGCTATACTTTTTCATGGTCAGCTATCCAATGATGAGGCTCGTAGTGTGTTAAAAGTAGTTTATTTCATGAAAACAAAAATAAACAAAAATATATCCCTATGCAATAATGGACAATCAAAAAACTGACCTTCTGCTGGCCATAACTAACATACAGGCTATAATCTTGCTCCATATCCTGCTCCATCGAAGCTTATCTTGCACTAAAACCCACTCAAAGGAGTCAACCAAAAATGATCTAAAAGCAGAACAGACTAGGAGCTTTCATCTTAATATAGGGCAAACAAACACAGCAAAGCACATTTTGCAACATGACCAATTACCTTAATTCTATTGTATGGTAAACATCTTAAAGGGCATGACACACATTACTTGATAAAATACAATAGTAATAAAATACAAAAACTGTAAACAATATAACATGGCTCTTTCACAGTAAATAACAATCGTTTGTTCCTGTATAAAATATGTATCCCCTACACAAACTTGTGTCAAAACTGGGTGTGAGTCTTTGCCCTGTTCATGACTTATGACATCATATTGAACACACAATAGCTACCAGTGTGTAGTGACTGTGGATGTATTGATGGTGACAACAAACCCAGTCTATCAGAATGTTACATTCTATCAATAACATAATATATATATATATATATATATGTATATATATATATATATATATATGTGTGTGTGTGTGTGTGTGTGTTTTATTATTATATTAATTCAGTTTGTCACTTGATTGTTGGTTGTCTGACTTTAGATATGTTGTATACATTTATTTCTGATTATAAATGTTTTATTATTATTATTCTCAGACTTGAAAAGGAGGTCTTGATGTCATTGTGACTCCCTGATTAGATACATATTTAGGGGTAAAGAGGCAATACAACGTTTTTGGGTCATCAGAGATTAAAACAGGGGGCCACTGGACCAATCAAGTATTATTTATATACATGTATAATTATAATATCGAGAATAAGATTATTATTATTATTATTATTATTATAATTGTTATTATTCTGCAAGCATTAGTTGTAGAAGCCTATGTTAGTAGCCTATTAGCACTGTCATTAGGCTATATATATATATATATATATATATATATATATATATATATATATATACTAATCATATGCTTAACATAGCTCTCCGTGTTGTTTATCGGAATTAGTGCGGGACAAAGCACTGGATAATTTCTCCTCACATTAAGACTGTTTGACATTAATAATTTGGTTCTCTAAAATAAATAGAAGCCATAACCATCGGAAAAGTAAAAAAAAATAACGCATAAACTCGATGCAGACGCTGGGACGTCCCATTTCAGAAACACTGAAAGTGGGGTGAGAGAGAAAAACTGGGTCTCATCCGCCCACCCAGTCTGCCCCGTGTCCCGTCACGTTGCCGGTGGTGCGTGAGACTCGGGTTTGTCCGTCGGTCCAGGTCCAACATCGTGCATGCTGTCCCGTCCGTCCCCCTACCGACCGGTGTCTTAACCCCGCCCCCCACCCGCTCTACCCCTCTCTTCGTACGGGACCGCAATGATTTAGAAGTTCAGGAATCCCACGTGACGTCACCGGGAGAATGATGTAATGCTTCTGTAAATAGAACGTATTGTAATCTCGCTCCAGTCCAACGTGGTTCCTCTCTGGAGCGCCGCTTGTCCCTCTCGACTTGTAGGTAAGCCTCAGCAATTTACTTTCATTCACAAAACTTTAAACTCTAGCGCTCGCCTGACGCCGACACAGACTGCTGAATTTGTCTTTTATCGTGAATTTTCTTTTCTGTTTTTCTATTTTTTTTTTTACGCTGTACTGGAAAGTTAAGAGGGAAGTTTTTGGCTAGCGGTCCCGGTGAAGTCTCATCACCAGGCGGACGAGGTTGAGCGCGAGTGTCTATTTGGGGGGTGTGACAGCACTCTGCTTACAGCTGTGCCGGGCTTGTTTATGAGTCGAGCAGGTTGCGCACCCGGAGCGGTAGGAAAGGAAACACAACCGGCATGTTCTTGAGACACATTCAGGCACTGACCGCCCGGCTGCCGGACTGTTCGCTGGTCAGAACTAATGTGAGCGGAATGAGCTCCAAGCCGAGGCGAGCGGTTCGATGTTATTGACGTTCATCCACCAAACATGGCAACTTTGAGGAGTAGTAAGTAAGTTTAAAGCTGGATATTGTAGATGAATCAAAAGCAGGTGGTTTTATAAGTTGTGACTGCATTATGTCATCCATCACGTGTGTAACAAGAGGAGGAAGCGGGGGGAATAGTCTTATGATTCAGTTGACCCAAAGTTAAACAAAGTAAAAAAAGAAAAGAAAAAATCAACACAGAAACATTAATCCGTTTAAATTGGCAACATGCTGTCCGATCTGTTGTGGGATTTGAGTTATTAAGGATGACGTCATTCTGCGTTGATGTAATCGCTCTGACAGAAGGTTTTGCTGAAAATGTGCTGAGTCTGCTCATCTTGTAGGTGCTGCTGAAAGGAGGACAAAGAAGTAAAAAGTGTTGAAGATAATTGTGTCTAGGCTATCTGTGTATGTATCTCTAAAATATCACATTATGGAGCCTAAAATCATTGCCTGAAAGACACTGTTAAAAGTACAGTTACATAAAACCTGCAAAACTGTGAAAGCTTCTATCTCTTTCAACTGATTTTTCTAAATTATCTATCTATCTATCTATCTATAAATGTGGTGTTGTGGATGCCTTGTTTGTTCATTCCATATTGCAATACACACACAAACACACTCACTCACTCACTCACTCACACACACACACACACACACACACACACCCATGAAGTCATCTCTACTCGCAGGGGTTGGAAAATGGGGGCTGAGGCAGGTTCAAACCTGTCAGGAGTAGGCCTACAGTGCAGCCCTCCCTCTGCCTCCTCCCACCCTCATTCCTTCTCTCTTCCATTCATTGTGTCCTCCTCCTTCTCTCTCGCTCGCTCTCTCTCTCTCTCTCTCACTGCCATTTGCCCTTTCCATTCCTCTCTCCATCACCCTAATGTCACTCTCCAACCCCCCCCCCCCCCCCCCCCCCCCCCCCCCCCCCACACACACACACACACACACACACTGACACACACACTTTCCATTTCTTATGGAAGCATGTACTTTTGCCCTCTTTCTCTTCTCTCACTCTTTCCCATAACATCAGGTCCCACTTTACTGTCTCCTCAGCGCTTTCTGCTCACGCGAACCCAAAGGTTGCTTGAGGGAGGGGAAAGCATGTGTGTACCTGTAAATTAGTGTCCCACGCACGTCTCATCGCCGCCATCAGCACCTTTAACACTTCTTGATACCCCCCCCCCCCCCCCCCCCCCCCAGCAGTTATTCGTAAACATAGGGGGATGAAACGTCTAGCGATGGTCACCCTGTTGACCTCTCTACAAAGTGTATGGATCTTGTTTGGTGACACACAGCCCAGAGCGATGCCTGAGGCCAGGGAGTTGAAGACTTCTTCCTTTGCTCTCAGTGGAAAATGAGGGGTCAGCAGCAGTCGTACTTCAAATAAGTCATAATTACCCCCCATCACAGGCTTAATATCTCCACTGAAGACCTGAGTGGGTCATGCCTGGGTTAGCGCTGCATGTGGGTTCATCATTCTGCTCTATTCTGTGTTTGTGTTGATGTTTTTAACCTACGATGACTTTATTTTTATGTTATGCATGGCAAGCATCCTATCATCACGCTTGTATTATTAACTGAAGCCCAGATGAAAGCTTAATTGCACTACACTAAGCACTTCGCTACATAATAACCATGAAAAGTAAAGATCATGGTGCCGTAAGGCTCTGATTCCCTTCTGGTGTGTACGTGTTATTAGTCATGAGTAATGAATAGTTCGGAAAAGCACAAACAGATTGTATTTATTACACTACTTGTCCTAATAAGAATGACTACCTGCAGTATACAGCAATGCTCTCTCCGCCGGCACCAAAGGGATCATTTTCCCTGAGATAATGTTGTGTCTCTGGGTGAAACATCCGTCATCTGTGGCATCTATTACACAACACTTCCACAATGAAGATGTGATAATGGGAGGAGAACTGTTTCATACAAACTCAGTGTGTGATTTATCCAAGGCCACTCTCTCTCTGTGTAATTAAACATACAGCACCACAAGCTGCCTGCTGAATCAAATCATCATACAGCAACTGTGATCCGAGAGGGATACAGCAGCGCCCTACATGCTGTACAGTAGTGATGAGAATGCAGGTTAAATTGTTGTTCTTGCTTCTTCTGCTTTGTAGGCTTGTGTATGACATGAATGACAAACAGGACAGGACTTATGTGTGCGGCGCCCCGGGCTGCTCTCAGGTCAGTTGAATACAGAGTGTGTGTTACACCTGCCTGCACCGTAGCAGCTGTAATGACTCTTTGTGTTGCAGGAAAATATATGATTATTATTAGATAATTAGATTATTAATTCTGACAGAATAAAGTTGTTTATTGTAGGTGAAATAAAATGCTTTAATATTGCAGAAAGTCATGTGATTTTTCATTGTGGACACACGTATTTCCAGGTTGATAATAATAGGATTGCAATGTGGCAGACACTCAAGCTTGTGTTAAAACAGCTAGTGTGCAATAAACACCTACAGTATAATAAGAGTAAAAAACATTACAAATATATTATTCATTTGTTTTATCATGCGGAGTGATAAATATTCTCAGATAGTCAACTGACTTCAGACCATTATAACTGATTACTCAAGAAGCGTTAGCCATTATAACTGAACGTCTCATTCCATGTGTCATGTCATGCAGCTGCACGCATCTCTTCATATCTTTCTCACTCTGTCGGTGTGCTGCAGCGCTTCCAGTTAGAGGAGCATCTGGTCATCCACAGACGCAAGCACGAGATGTCCCTCAAGTTCTCCTCCATCAAGACGGACACGGCTTTCACAGGTGAGAGAGCACAAAAGAAACCGTGCACGTACAAGAAAACACAACTTTTGGCCTGTCCTCTCTCCCACACCCACCAAGAGCTGATATTTGAGTTTGTGTATCCCCTTATCTCCCCATAACCATACATAATCTTCCTCTTTTTTTCACTCTATGCTGTATGTCACTCAGTTCAGCTGTTGTCTGGCTGCATGTGTGTGTGTGTGTGGTGACCTCTTTTCAGGATCAGTGCTTGATGAAAAAGTGATGACGCTAGTTATACAGTATGAAAGTAGATAAGCTTGATACAGGCTTCTTTCCCTCAGATAGTCTGTGTTGTGAAACAGAGTGTCTCATGTTGCAACATGCACATTATACTCCATCAGATCAGACCGAACATGCTGATAACGCCGTCAGTGAAAACCAACTTTGATTTAAAAACGCATGGAGGAGGTGTGGAGGGGTCAGCACAAACCTTCTTAAAGATCCTTCTCTTTTATGTTTCATATATTTTACTGTTTTATATATATTTATATATATATTGGGCAAAGTAAAGGCGACAGGAGATCATCTTAAAATTGGGATGTAACCAAATGCTTTTGGATACCTCAGTTTTTTACTGCGTGAACCTGGGTTTGCAAATAACACTAGTTTGCTGAGAAATTGCACAAATATTTACCAATCGCAGATGGACCGATAGGATAATTTATGACCACAGCAGTGGCTTACGTACACCAAATATACCGCAGTGGAGCATATTATTTTTCTTAATTGATCACACTATTTTTTTGTCAGTTAAATGTCACAAAATAGCAAAAGTAGTAAAAAGTAAATCACAAATTTCCAGAGCCAAAGGTGACTTCTTCAAATAGATTTGTTTTGCTCAACTAACACTCCAAATCCCAAAGATACTAAGTTTACTGTCCTAAAATACAGAAAAAGGCAGCAAATACTCCTATTTGATGAGCTGGAACCAGAAAAAAAAAATCAAATAATAATGATTTTTATTAATAATTTTGATTTTGTAAATTCCTCATCTTCTTCCTCTTCTAATTTTCAAAATGATCACTCAGTTTCTAATGAGCTGCTAACCAACAATTATTTAATTCTCATGGGGTTTAGTGGGGAGATGTTTTGCCCCATGATAGTTTAAATGCTGTTTTAGATACTGTTTTAGATTCTCCAGAACCATAGTCAAACTATATGGGTGCGCCGCACGCTACAACAATTTATTAATGCTCTGCTTTTTACTCCACTGAGACATTAAATTAAACAGATATTTAAAGGCAAAAAAAGACAATACTGATCCAGTTGCATGTCACATCTTTAGAAGCTCCTACAATGCAGTGCATGACGAGTAGCTTCACTAGGCGAACGTTTTTTCTATTGCACCACGACGGTCCAGACTCATGGCCATAACACTGTCACGTGACAATGTCTGTAGCCATAGAAACAGCTGTCCATCTGGAAATAAACATGAGCATGGCATCTAACCTCTGCAGACCCTCCCTCTGCAGCTCTCCCTCTCCCTCTCTCTCTCTGTCCTGCAGCCTGTCACACCTCCTGCAGGAAATCTCATGTCAAAACAAAGAGCCCAGCTGACCTCTGACCCCTGCATGTTTAGACGGCTCAAAGAGACAGACTGATGTTATCACAGACAGAGACAGAGAGCACGGCCGAGAGGAGACTTGGTTCCACTCTCGGCGTTGCAGCTTGGACGACAGTCGATTTTAGAAAGCAAATAAACTAAAACAGGGCAGACTCAGCGATACATAAACGTCAACACATTTTTTTAAACCTGTCCTTTTGTTTATGTGTTTGTCTGTAATGCTTCCAGACCAGACTCCGACGCCAACCCGATTTTTGCAGAACTGTGAAGAGGTCGGTCTGTTCAAGGAGATAGAGGAAGAGTTTCTTCAGGCACAAGAAGAAGAGAAGAGCAAACAGGTACATTTTACACAAAAATCCAAACCAAAATTAAGCCGAATTTTTAATATTTTTGCTATTTCTGGCTCAGTTCAGCGTTTTGAGTGACACTTGAGCGTCGAGGGAGATAAAAGCAGTCAGACCCAATTAGGCAACTGCAGATATCTGACCTGCTGCGAGGAAAGACACACCAGGCGATCACATTCTCCCCTGTAAATTAAACAGCCAGACATCAAACACACAACAACAACACGCAGACGCACACATCACTTCAGATCACAAAACACACACTAACTCAAAGTAAAAAAAAGGTCCCAGCTGACTGTCGCTCCCACTTCTCCCCACAGAGGCTTTCTCATAATGGGCCGGCGCCCTGTATGAACCAGCAGCAGCTCAAACCCCAGCTTCAGCTCCAGCACCCACCCCAACCTCAACACCCACAGCCGCAGCCACCGCTGCACCATCCTCAGACCCATCCCCTGCAGCACCCTCACTCTCATGGCCCCTTGCTGGGCCCCAGCTGCAGCCTGGCTGCCCAGCAAGCTCTGTCCTCCTCGCAGTCTGGATCAGTCATCACCCAGGCTTCTTCCACCCTCACGCACTCAGGGTGAGTACGGCTGCACACATACACACCTGAGAGGCACTCACACACACATACAGTGGAGATTTCACTTTGCATCCATGCAGCTACACTCAGTCCTTCATCACACACACATATTTCCTTTTAATGTTGCCTTTTCTCACTCTTTCTTCCTCTCCTTTACCCTGTCTCGCCCATCCTGTTTTGGACGTATTATAACTCATTCTGTCTAGCACAGACTGGCATTTCCCCCTGCATAATTTATCACTGCACTAATGAACTGAGAGAAAGGAGGGAGAAAAAAAAAATCAAACATCAATTTACGAGAGAACAAAGTCCTAGCAAAAGAGATGGAGAACCGCTGCACACCACCCACTCAAACCCACTGCCACCACCCACCCTGCCACCCAAATACTGCCTCTGTTATGTCTGTTAAGACTCAGAACCAGACTGGAGTCTCTCAGCGCCTGAGCAGCTTCCATGGCTCCCTGGTTATCAGCCAGTTCAACAGACAGATTAGAGGAGTTCCTGTCTTTCATCTGACCAGCTCCCACCAACTGCTTTCCCTCCTCCTGACATTTCAACTTTGGATTTGGATTTATGTCATACATAGACTGTTGGTTTAATGAAACATGTCACACCAGTTTTAATTGGAGCATGCTGTTTGATGTGAAAAATAGTTAAAAAGACAAATTTAAACTTATTCAATTATTCAGTGATTTAAATGACTCCAGGCAATGAAAATGGTAACATTGTAGTTGATAATGCAAGCCGCTCTTTAATGAAGACAACATATGTAACATATACTTTCTAGTTTTAGTAGTAGGAGTAGTCTGTGACTACATTCAATTAATCTAATTATAGTATGTATACGTTATGCCTATTTAAAAACAACACAACGCAAAATAGAATAAAGCAAACAACTTTTATTGCTTAAACCTAAACCTCAACTTCAACCTCCATTTCCACTGCCACATTTATTCAGTCATTCTATATAGTTAGTTTTTTTATTGCTTTGTCTTGTAGTCATAGTTATCAACTAATGAATTAAAAGGGGCAGTTTCATTATTACATTTGTGACACTTTGGCAAATGTTTGTTGGACATTGTCTTTATTGTTGAGTAGACAGTAGAAGAAATAAGGGAAGAGAGAGATAGAGAACGACATGTAACAAAGGTCTCTCGTCTCAAACCGGGGGACGTCAGTGCTGTAAAACCCCGGGTCACCAGAACATCTCTCCTTTGAAGCACTTCTCTTAATACTTTGGAGACTAACGAGGAATTGTAAAGCTTAGGAGATAAAAGCCTTGTGATTTCTGCCTACAAGACATATAGTAGAAGTCTGTGTCACATCTCTGCAGTTGATTCGATGAACCAAGGTACCAAAAGTAAGTCAATGACATAGTAAACTCCACACATCTGTCCAGGACCAGACAGTGGGGAGTGAGCTGTTGATTATTGTACGTAATCGGTGCCAGCTGAATCCAGACAGCATGTTAGTCAGTGAAACCAGCTAAGTGTTGCTATATGAAACATGGATCGAGTGTCTGACTGTTTCCCCTCGTGTTTACGACCGGTTTTCATAGCAACCTGGTCTCTGAGAGTCTGGCTGTTGGCCCGGTAGAGCTGTTGTGGTTACGTTAGGAAATGCTGTTTTGGTTTGTCTGTACTTTGTTGTATGTTAAACGGGCCGCTTACCCCGGATTCAGTGATGACATCATTGGCGATGACCTCAGCACGGCCGCGGAGGCCCACGCTGTCCGATTGGCTGAGAGCCAGACCGGTTAGGTCAGCACATGGCACCCCGGGTCTCTACATCCCCCGCTGTGATCCCAGAGCGTCTCTCCTCCCTCTCAAGCTGTCACTTTTTTTTCTCCATATTTCTGTTTTCTTTCACGTTTTTCACCTCATAATAGTTTCCATTGACGTCGCCTCACCTCAAACCTCTGCTTACGCCTTTTTGCTCGCATAGAATAACATTTACATTTTCTCTTTCCTTCAGCGGATGCTTTTGTCCAGATTTTAAGTGTTGGTTCACCCAAATTACGAAACAGCATATATCTTCTCATTTACTTCTAGTGGTCTGTAGCCATGTAGATAGTTCAGGTTGTAAGTGCCCACATTTCCACCTCTGAAATTTCCTCCTCCACTCGGTGTTACCAGATTTGACTGACACAAAATAGCCCAATAAGAAGCCAGAACCCACCTTTCTTCCCTTTCATGTCTTTTTTCTCAAATGGGGTGTGATGACATTTTGTTAAAATAACACAGACACACAAACCTTGGTTGCAAATGTACCTGCAACTCTAGACAACATTAAACATTTAACTTCTGATCATCCCCGTTAACTTCTGTGTGTAAGAAGAAAAATGAAGCATTCATACGACATACCTCATAAGATATTCTTTTCTAATAGTATGCGTTTAGGGACACTCAAAACCACCAGTTACAATAATGAGAAAATATATCATTTATATCTTTTGTTATAATAAACAGACATGAACAGATACAAATTATTTTACAAGCACTTTATCACAGAGGTACAATAATTTGTACAACCATTTTTACTCACCAAATAAAATAAAAAGTAGCTCATTTGGGCCAAATTGTATGTCAGTACAGTGGAGGTGAATAGAATTAAGATTGTGGTGCTCACAGTGAAAACGGAAACAACTCTTTCCAGTAACAGATGTCCCGATTAATCTGGATAATCCACAGAACAATAGTTTTCACAGGGACTAATTTTTCAGCAGGAAGTAGTTCCAATGAAAAATGTCCACAGTGAGTTCTAGATTATTTAGAATAACTGCAACATTGTTTCTGAAAAGACACACAGCAAAACATTTAACTTTAAAAAAATGTTCAGCACCACAAGTAAAATTCCAGTCACCTCCATTGTATTGGGGTAGAGGATAGATATTTCAATGGATACCTCATATGGTAAGTCGTAAAAAACCCAGCTCAAATCAGTCACAGATCAGGTTCTTTAGTAGTATATTTGATCATAATTCCTCTTCTATCAGCCTGTTGATTTCTAACATACATTTATCCATCCACAGCTGACACATTGACTTTTTTTGACCATCTATGTCAGTCTCACCTCCATCTGCCATTAAGCTATAAATGTTTCAACTCGAAACCTCTCTCTGAACTTAATTAGTGAAACTTTAGCTGTGGATAGCTCTCTGGCTTGACTCACCCCTCTCTCTCTCTCTCTCTCTCTCTCTCTCTCTCTCTCTCTCTCTCTGTGTCTCTCTCTCTCTCTCTTTCTGTGGCTGACCACAGGCCAGTTCCCGGGTCACTGTCGTCTCTCCTCCAAATGCGGAACAGACAAACACAACCGCTACCAGCCTCCTTACCTGGCACCCTGCCAGACCCCGCCATGCAAGGGGCATCTGCTCAGCACATGCCTGTAAGTATACGGGAGACTGGTTACTCACACATTTGCATTCAGACGCGCGTGCATTATGATTTATAGATGCAGGGATAGTGGCCAAAGTGGTCAAGATCCCCGAGTTAGAAATATTCATGGCTGACAGAAAAATTCACTTCACTCCTGTGTATGAATTAAACAAAAGTGTCAAACTCCAAATGGATATGACCTCGTGGGGAACTCTTTACACTTGAGGTTATGTATGTGCTATAGCGTTTTCTTGTCTTAGTCGAAAGGTTATTTTTGTGTCAACTTCTTTCCCTTCTTCAGATAGAGAAGCAGATGTCGTGTATAATGGGTATACCAGGTCCAGGACACAACCCCTCCTGTTCCTCGCCCCAGGTACTAACCACATTCCTACTGTATGCCATTGTTTATAGACTAAATCTGATTTGTAAATTACAGTATTAAAGGACTAGTTTGACATTTTGGGAAACACAATTATTCGCTTTCTGAAAGAGATGTGGATGATGAAGATGTCTATTTGTATGGCAAGTATGATGCTACCACCAGCAGCTGGTTAGCTTAGCTTAGCATAAAGACTGGAAACAGCTAGCATGGCTCTGTCTAACAGCAACAAAGCCCGCCTACTAGCATCTCTAAAGCTCACTAATTTACAACTATGGTGTAAAAATGACAATTTTATAGGGGCCAGACTATTTCTTGGTTGGGAACAGTAATTTCCTGGAATCTCCGCTGATTGCATGGCAACTGCTCAGAGACAATAATTAGTGAAACATTAAATTGACGTTTTCACACTTAGATGTTTTGTCCAGATTGTGCATGCTAATTAGAGTTCTTTAGAGGTTCTGGTAGGTCATTTTTGTAACCTTTGACCAGAACCAGACTAGCCGTTTCCTTCTGTTTACAGTCTTTAAGCTAAGCTAAGATTACCGTCTGCTGGCTTTAGCTTCATATTGTTCTCATATTGAACAGACAAGAGTGGTAGCAATCACCGAGCTATACCTTTAAGTTGTTAATGATTTCACTATTCTCATCTCTACTCTAGAATTAAAGCTATAAAACACACTCATATTCTGCCTTTGGCTTATTTTGTCCTAATCACTATAGACAGGAAACAGTGTATAATTCTACACTTTAAGAGACTCACACACACACGCACACACACACACACACACACACACACACACACACACACACAGGTCCGCACCACAGGAAGTCACAATCTACATGCTCTCCCTAGCTTTCTTGGTTGTTTTATTTCCCTTGTGTCAACATGCTCTCAACCTCTCCCCTTGTAAATTTTACATTTCCTCTTTCTAGGTGCATGTAGTATGAATTGTTAAAAATGTGTGCTATCAAAAGCAACTTCAAAAGGAAAACTGTGAAATCGCCCTGCATCCATACACAAACACACACACACACACACGCAGGTTATGACTTCATGTGCAGAGCTTGTATATAGAGTGGTACATTGAAAGTGGTTTTAGGTTTCAGAGCTGCTCAGGTCGCGGGTTCATATCTGAAAATCTCTTCTTTGAGCACACACACTTCTTCTCCATACCAATTCAATTTAATTCTATTGCGATTTAGTCTTGCCAGGTGTTGTGTTTTGCATTCAGAGGGTGTGAAACAAGACTCCTTTGTAAAACCACAGAGGGTGTATTAACATGCCTCCGTTGTACAGTAACTCCACACTCAGCTGAAGTGGAAAAGTAAACGTTTAACAAGTGGATCAGTGTTTCATGTACAGTTCTGTGTCTTCATTCACTGATCCCTCCAGACAGAAATATCAACGTGGTGTGTCATCCAGGCCAAGGAGACCCATGATGTAACCACAGGCCCCAGTGTCAGGGTGTTTCTATGTAGTAAACAGAGCTGAACTACTCGTGTCCCGTCCTGTCCAGTGTGTGTGGCTGTGCGTGTGTGTTTGACTGGCAGCCTGGCAAAGCTGGCACAGACAGCTCGGTGACCTCATCCTTGGCACCCGCTAAATGTGCTCCCTTTTTTCGTTGTTGAATGGTTGAAGAGGGGAAAAAAATCTGCTTCTTCTCTTAAAGAATTATTGTGTAACAGGGAACAGATAGCAATATGGCCAGGGGGGGTGGGGGGTGGGGTGGGGGGGGGGGGGGGGGGGGGGGTGATGTCATGCTCTAAACATGACCTCTCCCTCTCTGCGTCTCCTCTGCTTAGTGTAGGAGAAAGGTGAGATGAGGTTTAATTTAGCTCTTACAGTCTGTTTAGTCAGTTGATACGTGGGAATGATAAAGTGTGAAGGTATCAAGCTGCAGACTGCAGCATTTATTGTAACACATTATCCCTCTTATCTACAGTTGTTTTCACGGTTGTGGATAATTAGGAGAAAAGGCGATGATGGGCTAAGTGGGAGTTTGTGGCTGACAGCAGTTATAGTTTTTATTTTGAGACGTTTTGCTCCGTAGAGTAAGGATACTGTGGCCTGCAATGTAGGTTAGGTGGCTTATCTGCTGTTACCAATTTAGCCGGTGTTGGGGGTCAAACACACCACACCCAGTATGAGAGAGACGGAAAAATGTTTATGTATATCCTCAAGCTCTTCATATACAGTGTTTAGTTTCACACATATCAACTCAAAGGTGGTTTAATATCCTTGGGTACAAAGTGTTCAGACATACTGTATGTGGAAATATATGTTTATTTTTCTCAATTGACTCTCTTTAAAGTATTTGAAAGTTATTAATGTGATGAATTTTACAACCTATACTTTTGTAAAATACTAAAGCTGTCCCTGTGTCATCTTACCCAGGGGAGTTGTAAAAGGACTGATTGTCCAGAAATTGACTCAGAGTCAATTGACGTAAGGAGGTCTCCAGTTGCCAGGGCTTCAGGTGTAATGTTGAAGCGTGTGAGTGAGTAGATTAGGGTATGGGCCATGAGGACGGGAGATTTGTAATGAAAACACATCTTGATCCAGGCTAGAGATGTTACCAAATCTTCTCAGTGCTTCAAAAAGATAAGTCCATTATATACGTTTGTATGGGTTTTGATTACATAATGGCCACGTCAGAGGTCCTTTCATGCTCAGAATGCAAATAGCCATAATACAACACACATAAGACAATGATTCAACCGGGAGATAGAACTGTAGTTAGCAGGACCTGTGGCATCTTTGCCCTTCTTTAATAACTTTGTATATCTTTGTACATAGAGTCTTTAATTATTTTTTAGGATTGGTGTTAAAATCTCAAGTGTCCAATAGAACTCAACCCCAAATCCATCTAGGCCCAAGTGAACTTCATTTCATTGGTACTCAAAAGGCTTTCACTAATGTTTAGCAACTAAATTCCCCTTGTCTTAAATAGTAGTTAAGAAATTAAGAAATTAATTAATTACATTTTTCTTAAATTAAGTTAAGAAAAACTTGCAATAACCAGCTCCTACACATCCCAGCGTGCAATTAGTTCACCAGCCTGGTTAGAAATTGGTTTTCAGTAACATTCCTAGAGGCCATAATAAACTCAGAATGAATGTACAGTTTGAATCTGAGAGGATGTGACAATACACAATGAGAATGTCAATTACTAAGGCTCATCTGTGTTTACCTTTCTTAAAGAAATTATATGACCAGCTCTGTCTCTGTCGGTTTAGAGCTGGCTCTCAGCTCACAGCCTTTTCGATTGTAGAGAAAAAAGAAACTTGTACATTGGTTTAGGAGATTGCCCTGATGGATGCACATGTGGTCAACAAACAGCACTGTACATCGACTGGACAGTGTACATAAAGGCTGTTACTGTGGTTGTTTCTATCTAGTATTTCATATTTTATGCAACTTCAAATGCTTTGTACAGTGCAGCATCATGTACACTAATACTACATTTCATCTTTTAATCACCTCTCAGAGATCCAAACAGGCTCTGGGCCACCATTTCCAACAGCACCACCCAGCAATGGTCGCCATCAACAACCCTGTGACATCCATGGGTCACATGATGGAGATGATGTCACAGCGTCATCAGGCACCTCCACTACAACACCACCACCATCATCCTCATCATGCACAGCTTCAAACTCCACCCCTCACCTTCCAGCAGCGATGCCATGCTTCACCTCCGCAGCATGTGGGAAGCAGCCACGGCCACCACGCTCAGGCTCACCAAGCCCCGCCTCCACATCTGCACCAGGGCTCGCCTCCTGCACCTCCCCTGTCTGTTCCAGCACAGGTACATATGCTTTATGTTTATCGATCAGTTCAGTGACGATGCACCTATGACTTCATACTTTTTGCATTCAGGCACAGTGAGGTTACTCTCGAGATGTTTGTTTTTTGCTTGTAGTTATCACCAGTTGCACAGCAGATGCAGTCCTCCCATCCATCCCACTCCCAGCATGCAGTGCAGGCAGGCGGTAGCTGCAGCGGTGGAGGAGGAGGCGGTGGCGGCAACCGTCGCAGAAGGACGTCGGAGCAGGACCCTGATGAGCGCAGGCAGAAGTTTCTGGAGCGGAACCGGGCTGCAGCCACCCGCTGCCGACAGAAGAGGAAAGTGTGGGTGTCGTCGCTGGAGAAGAAAGCTGAAGAGTTGACGCACACAAACCTGCAGCTACAGGTGGGACACGCTCTGAACACACACAAGCGCACACAATCCAAACTTCAAGGATACTTAGTATTTCTCTGCCTCTTCCCAGAATGAGGTGACGTCATTGAGGTCAGAGGTGGGTCAACTGAAGCAGATTCTGCTCACCCACAAGGACTGTCCCGTCACCGCCCGGCAGAGAGAGGCACAGGGGTACCCCAGTGAGTAAAACCCCCTACCCTGCACTTCCTCTCTAGAACTCTCACCAGCTTTCCCAGACGCCTGACACCAATCATCTCCATTCACCACAGAGGGTATAATTCAGATACCTTGTGCACATAAGGGGATACTCCATGGTTACATGTTGTCCTGTTATGGAGCTCCACCACTCGGCAGACATAGGGACCTTAAACTGTATCTCACAGAGTGCAACTAAACAGCACTTAAGACTCTGCTTTCAACCCCATTCTCCAAATATTGGTACATGCACTTTTATTCCTTTTCGGAGAGGCAATCAGGGGAAAGCACTGCACTCGTAACTCTCCATTTAAAGGAATGCATTTTTCATTTCCATTTTCATACGGTATTTGAAATACTCTAGAGCAGTGGTTCTCAACCTGCGGTTGCCAGATGGTTGTGGAGAAAAAAAGTTGATTACATACTAAATATAAAGATGAAATAACATTTTTTTTAAACTGGGGAATGCTTTTTACATTACATCGCCTGTGATATAATTTGCCTCATAATAGATTTTATTGAGTGTTTAAAAAATGTGCATGCACATAAGTTTCTGACCGGGGATTTCTAGCGAGTCAGGGGGAAAGAAAAAGCCACAGAGCGCATCAAAAGTCCACAGTGCCTAGAGCACATTGGACAACACCTGGGGGGTGGGTTGGGGGGTGGTTGCAACCCAGAAACATTGAGAACCGCTGCTCTAGAGTGCAATGCAATATTCTGGCATATTGCCTTGCATGAAGTTGCTTGGAACAAAATGCAGACAATGTCCATCTTGCACTCAAGGCAGGCTAAAGTTAATGTTCAACAATAATTGAACCTGTATACGACCTTAAAGGAAAGAAACAAATACTGCACCTTGTGGCTTAAATGAAAGCAGCCATTGTGTTCTCAGTGTTGAGCTTCAGAGAACAAAAGTGGATGCAATATTGGCATGTGTTACTTTCGTATATTTCTATTGTTGTCTTTTTACCTGTATGTACAGTATTCATTTGTTGAAAATAAAAGAGATATTTTCCTTTAATCTGAGCTGTAGTGAGTTTTTCATTCATTTGCATGCACATGCTCACAAACCCCGCACACAGCACAGACAATCCACACAGGATCTGTGACTTTGATTGACAGCTGTCTTTGTGTCCAGCTGCAGGGGTGAGCCCAGGCGGAAGTCCCACCCCTGTAGATCCTGGGTCTCATCTGCAGGCCATCCAATACAACAGCATCTCCACCTCCTCGACGGCTGGAGGCGACACTGGGCACGACCCCAGGCCTGGACGTTAGCCCTCACCACACAGAGTACGGGATGGGACTGGATGGCTGAATCCTACCAGACTGAATTATCTTTATGTCAAAACTACATTAAAGTCTCACTCAGCTGCGGATCCGTGCGTCTTTACATTGTAGATGAAATACTGAACTAAATAGGTGAATTTATAAATCCATGTGAACACTGAGGTATTTTTCTTTTCTGGTTGGAGAGGAGACCGGAACCACATACTGATACATTTCCATAACAGGTGCAAAAATGACCTTTTCTGAAAGCCTTGTTAAAACCTGTGATGGTTACATGGCAACTGGATCCTGTGTTCATTCAGAAAGTGTTTCCGTTCACAGCAATCTAACCATTGCCTGCTACCCACTGACTATGCACAGAAACACGCATACACCTCTTTTCAGTATGTTTTCCTCTTATACCTTGCACTAATAAAAAAAAAAGAAGCCAATATTTCAGTTTTATATTTCAAACAGAGCATCTGTGAGCGCACACCTTATGCCTTCTCTTGTCAAAACAATGTATTTTTCATACTAAGACAAAACATTTTTTTAGAATCGAACCCACAGCTGTTTAGAGCAGGATTGTACAGTATTTCCTTTCAGCCACTTTTATAAACTGCCCAAAGACACAAAATAACTATGAACTGCACCTTATGTCTCAATCTCTGTCAGTCAATAATAAAAAACTCTTATTCTGGTATTTCCTTGTGTTATTTGTATATCCTTTTCCTATGACATAAAATCTGTCAGATTTCTTTTACACTATAAACCTGTGGTTTTGAGCAATGAGATTATAGTCATCAAATTGTTTCTATGCATACAGTGTGGTCTAGTCTGCCATCTAGTGACTGCTTTTGTCAGTGATAGTTGACCATAATAACTGGAGTGGTCAGCAAAGCAGATCATAGCCTGTTTTATGTTTGACCAATACAAAGATATAAGTATGTCTTAATGTATAAAACACAAAGAACGTTTTAAAAATAGCCATTTGTCTTTTATTTAAACAATTAATTTGTCTGGCAGTAAATGAAAGTCTCCCAAACGTAAGGACTTGATTTTGGTACCAGCTGTAGACTCTTCAGTGTGGTTTATTAAGATGTTTTTTTTGTTTTTTGTCAAAAGCTTTCCATTCTGACATCTTGAGCGTCCGCCTGGTGATATGAATGCAATTTGCATGCATGCAATTGTTCATCCATATGTGTGTGTACATGTGCCTTTGCTCATGTGCGCTTGATTTGGACTAAGGGTGGGAGGCACTCCACCCTGTCTATTCAAACAAAGAGACTGCTTAACTATTGCCAGACCTTAACTTGATGCGCATGCAAAAGCATGGATGCACATGCTCTCACTCTCTCACACACACACACACACACACACACACACACACACACACACACACACACACACACACTCTTCGGGTCTACCTCTCAAGCACTAAATATCAGTTGCAGATGAAAGAATCATTAATTGCTTCATTTTTGAAAATACAATAAATGTATTAATATACTGCTAAAATGACCAGTGACCCATTTTGACTTTTAAAAACAGAATCCTAAAACTTATATAAAACGTATAGTATCCCTCACATGCCAAATGGTGATATATTTCTGAGCAGTCTGAAAATAATCTGGCATGCATTTTTCTGAATGTATATATAAAATACTCTTCATAAACCCCCCTAGAAATATAATCCCTTTGTTCTTTACATAATCAGTGATTTACATAATATATATAAATCATACATAAAGACTCAAATGACATATCAATCACATTGTTGGGGATTTTACTGCTTCATGTAATGCAGGTTTATATTTAAAAGTATAAAACACAATAGATGTGATACAAAACAAGTGTTGTTTTCCCTGCCAACCAGCAGCCATCATTACATACTGTACAAATATGAGACAACAGGATGTCTATGAACTCAACATTAGCACCATAATTGAAATCAGTGAGCAATCATTTATGTGTATACATACATACACACAACAAGTCGCACATTTAGGAACACTTGCAGGTGCAAGGAAATGAAAGAGGAAAGGCACAAAGCAGGAAGAGGAAGTCAGAGGGATTGGACTTCCTCTGGTTTCTGAAAAGGTACTGATGAGCTCAGCTGTTCTATTGTCACTTTAAAAGCTTTCTTTTGGTCAAATGAGAAACCAAGACACAAAATGGCGGGACTGTTGCCTTGGTTTGTTCACAGCCACAAACATTCATGTTTTTAATATGATACCGAGGTCGGTGAAGAAAGGGGACAAGACCAAAAATTGCAGAAAAGCCAATTCACGTCTTTCTGTTGGAAGTGTTATGGCTCTAGTCAGAGAATCTCTGCATGTCGCCATCTCTGCGAACACTGTTGCTGTCCAGAAAGCGGTCACAAGGGAACTCAATGAGGTCCCCTTCCTCTAGTGGTGCAAGACGTGCTGGACGGCTGCTTTGGTAGGTGGTGAAGTCAGCGGACACAGAGGCGGACGCCGCGGCGGGACGATACGGTCGCCGGGTGGAGTACATGTGCCGCACGTGCACCGCCGTCTTCCTCCTCTGCAGCCTCCTCTTCAGGCTCCGCCCCAGCCAGACTCCGCCAATGACAAGCAGCAGCACGGCGTTCCCGGCCAGCATCGCCACCGTCACCAGCTGGAGGTCAGAGGTCAGCATGCCTCCGTGGCTGAACCCCTCAGGGAGAGTGACCAGCCCTGCACAGTGGTCACGGGGTGCAACTTGACACACGGATCCTCCGACTACTCCTTCCACACAGACCATGTAGGTCACATCAGAGCTGAGTTCTCGAAGGGTTACGGAGCGAGCTGTGCCACGGGCGTAGACATAGCGGGGGAAACGGTCCGGAGTACCAAAGCGGTCAAACAGAATCCGGTATTGGACTTCATCTAGGCCTGGCCCAAGTCCGGGTGTGTATCGGTGATGATCCCTGGTGGTCCAGTAGATGGTGACAGTACTAGATGTCACTTGATCCACTGAAACATTAGTGATGAAATGGCGGTTGAACACACAAGGATCTGTGATCACAGGCTGAGCCTCCTCCTGATCGGACCTCAGAAGGTCAAACTTTTCTCCTGGCTGGACTGGAGAAGTGGTGGTGAGCCCTGTGTTTAGATCAGTGGAGTTTCTATCTTGGTTTCCAGCATGACTTGGTGTAGAAATAGCTGGTGGATCGGTTCTGGAAATGGTATTTGACCTTCGTCTACCTTTGGCACGTTTCCCAGCAGCCTCTGCAGCAGGTCGTGACCTCGGGCTGAGTGTCTCTTTCTTTGATTTCTTTCTTTCCAGTGAAGAGGAGGGTTCTGCCTCTGCTAGACCCCCTTGGTCTCCCTGGATTCCCACCTCCTCTTGTCCTTCTTTCTTCCTTTTCTCTCGCTCTTTCCTCATTATGGCTCCATCTGTATCCCCCTGTCTCAAAGCAACACTTTCTGTCTTTTTTGCCTGGACTTCTTCACCTCTCCCCTCCTGCTTCATGGTATCCACCATCCCTACCTCTTTTCCCTCCACCTTTACCAACACCCCCCCTTCCCGGCTCTCCTCGGGCTCAACTTGGCTCCTACACAAGTGGGTCCAGTTCCCGAGGGGCTGCAGCTGGGAGCTGTTCACATAGTCCAGATATTTCCCCCTCAGTGTGGCTGGGTGGTGACACTGCACAAAAACAGTCAATAATTTGCCCTGAGAATGTGCAGCAGTCATCCATCTTTTCAGCTCCTCCATCCGACAGTCGCACGTCCAGTTGTTGCCATGGAGGTCCAGGTTGTAAAGCACGTTATTGAGGGCAAAAATGTCCCCGGACAGGCTGGAGAGCACGTTGTTCTTCAGCTTCAGCACTCTCAGGTGTTTAAGTTGTGAAAAAGCCAAAGAGTCCACGCTGGAAATCCGGTTGCGACTGAAGTCCAGCTCCTCGATGCTCTCCAGAGAGTCCAGGAGACCGGAGGGGATTTCCTCCAGCTCGTTGCCGTCAATCAGAAGCTCTCTGAGGCTCGACAGCCCCTTCAGAGCCCCGCTGTCCAGGCGAGAGATTCTGTTGTTGCTGAGGGACAGTTTGGACAACTTTTTTAGGTTTTGGAAAACGTGGTTTGCAACGTACTGGATTTCATTTTCAGACAGCAGCAGAGTGGTCAGAGCTGTGAGTTGGGAGAAAGTGAGTGCATTGCGCACGGCTGACTGCTTGTTGTGGGCCAGGTTTAGAAAGCGCAGGTTGGTGAGTTTAGAGAAAGCGTTTCTGTGAATATGCTGCAGTTTGTTGAATTCCAGGTGGAGATAATGTAGGCTGGTCAAACTTTTAAAAACAGAGTCCTGCAGAACGTCTATTGAGTTGCCATCAAGACGCAATTTAACAAGATGATCCAAATCGGTAAAGAGCTCCGGTGTGATTTTCTTAATGTCATTATTATTTCCACAAATAATTGTTAATTTCTTCAGGGATTGTAAAGTCCCAGCAGGTATATTTGATAAACGATTATGTCCCAAGTACAGCTCCTCCAACTTGGAGAGTTTCTCGAATGCTTTTGGGTGAATAGTTTGTATCTGATTGTACTGTAAATTCAACCGTACGAGGTTACTGTACCGTGTGAAGTCGAAAGCAGAGATGTTACTAATGAAGTTACCACCGAGGCTGAAGATCAGCACTTCCTCGGGCACCCGTGCGGCAGGTTTGGGCACAGTGCGCAACCCTCGATTGGTGCACATGAGGTGCTGCGGGTGCTGACATTCACAGCTGTCGGGACAAAAGCTCGTCGCCTGGGAGGAAAAGATGAATCCGTTGAGCGACAGCAGGAATAAGCAAGTCCCCACCAGGAAATAGTCGGTATCCATTCCCACTGTGCGGCTGGCACAGCCAGAAACTGATGCGGCATTCGCTTTACGTTGTTCAGGTGCAGTCGCCCCTCTGCACTCTCACGCGCAAAAACGACTCGTCCATAAAGCACTTGTTGCTCTTAAAAAGTGGAGAGAAAAGCGCTGCGCACATCAAGCACGCGGCTCCATCACTTTGCAGCATCTTCTATAGACCAAATTAATTTGTGCAGTGCGCTCTGATGCTGTCTGAGGGAACGCTCACCACCCCAATAAAGCCTCCATCCCCCCAAGTGGTCATCTGCTGCGAATTACAGAGTTCATGCGCAAAGCGTGCTCACACACAGACACACACACGGAGAGAAATAGTCCCTCCCCCGCAACTCTGCGACCCTGCCATAACCAGATGTGCACAAGTCTTGACGCACGAGATCCAGAGTTTTGCGCGTGCACGCAGGTAATTAAGCACACACAAACTTGCCTGCACAGGGAGAGAGGGAGGGAGAGAGAGAGACATTGAGAAACCCTTTGACCGAGTTTTCTGCGCGCCCCCGAAGCCACCGGGGGTCTGAGATCTGGATCGGATCCCTGGTATGGACAAAGCAGACGAGATTTCCTTCCCACGGAATCCCAAGAGGAACCCAAAGTCTTGGAATCCCCCGCAGATAGAGCAAACTCACTCATAAAACAAGTTTAACAAAACGCTTGAATTCATGTTATCATAGGTTTTTGATAAGCTATGAAAAATGATAATTCATAAAACCGCTGTATAGCCAAATGAACAGCTATGTATTCTGCTAGCTGAGCTGTCTGGAGACAGACATTGCATCAGTGAGCTACAATCAACACATCAACAGCACAGTCTGCACTCTGTAACCTACAGTAGGAACGCCATCATCATGCAGCTTAACTGTAATTTACCATTCTCTCATTAACGCGACTTGCGTTGCCGGGGCCACAAGGAGCACAGATGGTTCACATTTGCAGATGAGGAATTCAGGACGTTAAGTGTGTGTTAAGACTGAGGAGGAGAGGTGCCAAATCTGAGTGAAAGATCTTCCAACTTGAAAGTGGGGGAATAAATGCAGGGCGTGTGGAGCATGTGCAGATTTTGCTCAGAAATTTTTGCAGATTGAGGAACGATTCTCAGTGTAGCCGAGCCTACATGAAGGTTTATGTTCCAGTCCTGTCTGAAAAGCATGCGATGTTACTGCCAAGACATCTGCACATTTACGGCACATGAGGTAGAGTGCTTACTCACTACGGTACAAATAGATCAGTGTTTCCGGACCTTTCCTGTCCGACACAGCCCTGTTGGATGAGCTCAAGCTCCCCTCTATATACACCACATCCCATCATTTCTAACTGGATGATATTTGAACAATTAACTATAGAAAATTGGATATTGTTACATTTTATGTTCATACTTAAATTATCTATATTAAGGTTGTTGCATTCACAGCCTACTACTTGGAGAGACAAGTGGTTTCAACCGTTTATTCTTTTAGAAAACTATTCAAACTTTATACTTTACTTTTAGCTAACTGCTTCACCTTCTGTGCTCACTTGCTAATACGTTTTCACACACTCTCAATTGCAACATGTGAGGTAAATGTCTGGGAACAGAGAATAAGCAGTCCTAACTAACTCCTGCACACAGAGTCACACATTTACGTGCACACACATGCAACTTCCCCCGAGAAGCAAGTGATGCAATGGTTTCCAGAGCCGAGCTAATGGATGACTGTTGTAGCTCCGTGCATTTCCAGCACGCAGCAAAAGCCTCAAAGACACCCTGGTTGGCCTTCTCGTTCTCATGCATATCTGTTGGTAGACATCATAGACATTATAGCTGTGTGTGTGAGACACAGAAAGAAATACAACCCTTGGGGAAGCCCCCTCTCTGTGGGAGGTCATTTCCTGTCTGGCCATTTCTCCATAGTATTTCTGCATCTCTGCAGCCCCCCCATATCCCTTTCTGTCTTTCTGAGGAACACACACATTGAGAAAACACTAGACAATATAGATTTGGCCTCAGACACAGTGGGACCAGTCAAGTTAGTTTTATGGCTGTCGCCTGGTCTCTATCAGAGTTGAAAGGAATACACAAAAGATTTCATCAGCATGGATTGGCTTACACCGTAGCATCAAAAACAATTTGATCTTAACTTTAATGTAGTAACATTTGGAAGAGGATAAGGGTGACGGATCATTCTCAAGAGCGTAAAGTGTGTAAATGAGATGGACAGATAGCATGAAAGATGGAAACAGACAAAGAAATAAAAATAAAACAATATGAGGAGAGTGAGAGCATGGGATCGGGGGGGTGTTGCTATGTAAGACTGATGTAGACAGAGATTGTTGTGAGGGAAAAAGTGTTCTAGAGTTGACCCAGATTCATGAAGACTGGCACAATAGGCAGCATTGAGGACCCGTTCAGAGCTGTCTGCCACTGTGCCTGCACACAATGGCGGATGCAGACTGGTTTTACCATCCCATCCTTTTATCACCTCCCTCTCCTCCCGGCGGGCCTCTCACAGTCCAATCAACCGGCCATATGACATTTGAGTCTCTCAGCACAGAGAGAGAAAGAGAGAGAGAGAGAGAGAGAGAGAGAGAGAGAGAGAGAGAGAGAGAGAGAGAGAGAGAGAGAGGTGGAAGAGAAACCTAATTCCATCAGGGGGAGAAAGACAGAGAGAAGGGCTTGTATATCTGTCTGCACCTGAGCGTGTCTGTTCCAGGGCACTGACTAATCCTGTGTGTGCCAAAGTATGTCTGCATGTAACAAAGAATATCCAGGTCAGTGCAGGTGAGTTTGTGTGTGCATGTCAATGAGCTGATGCTGCAGCGTATGTAGGTCACTTAGGAGTGTTACATTTCTCCAACACAGTCTTCAGGTGTTGAAACAGCGTTTCTATGAATGAATGAATGAGGGAGAGGGACAGAGAAGAAGTGTGTGTTTGGAGGTGAGGAATAAAGTCAGTTTGTCAGTCTGCATGATGTGTCGTTGTACAAGCAACAGTAAGAATGGTTATACATGGTTTTATTATATGTATCCTCAGAGGTGGAAGTAACTAAATAGAGTATTCATATTTTGTGACTTCTTATAATTTTACTATATATTTATACTATATATATATATTTCTATCTATGTTAAAAGGAGATGTTGTGCTTTCTATTCTTCTGAATAAGCCCTTTTCACAGCAGACATTTCCACTGATTACTTACATTATTATATAGTGAGTACCACGTTTACATTCCGCCATTTTATTTGAGTGTCAGAAATTAGAGTTAAAATAGTGCCCTTCCACACCGAAATGCTCAACCTTTTATGAAGTTTTATTATTACATTTGTTCGACCCAACACCTGTCAGTTATGACACAAAAATAGTTCTAGAGTAAACTACTGACTTTCCATTGTGGTGAATGAGCAAACAAGGGAGTGATTTCAGACACAGCCCAGGACCCTGAAACTAAATCAGTTATGGGATTCAGTCATCATTATTTCTATCATTTCCACCTGTGCTTTTCTGTGTGAAAATGTCTTAAAATTTTATGAGTCAGTGGACCTTGAGGAAACTGTTTTGTCAACTGACATTTAAGGTCTAGAATAAACTCTCACGTTCGACCTTTGAGTGAGCGTGAAGATGATGTCCTAAAAGTGCTCAGGATAGTGGAACGTTTTAACGCCACAGTTCAATGTTCAATTTGACTTCAAACGAGCACAAAGCAGTTCAAAAATAAACAACTGTACAGTGTTAAAATTCTGCTTAGATTTGTGCATTAATAATTAAATACTACAAAGAGAACACTTCTCTAGAATAAAACCATTTTTCATCACAGACTTTTCATTTTCAGATTTTTTTTTTTAATTCAAGACTTTAACTTTACTATCAATTTTGTACAAAGGTTTACATGGAATTTCCCAACATTTTAAGAAATACAATTTCCTGACAAGAGTTAGATGACAATATTGATACCACTTAATAAACATAAAGCTACCACCGTCAGCCGGCCAGTTTAGCTTAGCATAAAGACTGGAATCGAGGACACAGTCTGGCTCTGTCAAAAGGTCACAAAATCTGCCCTCAGAATCGCTAAAGCTTTTCAATTAACACATTATCTTCAGGCCAGGCTAACTGTTGGCCTCTGTTTGTTGTCATTATGCTAAGCTAAGCTAACCATCTCCTGGTTGATATTTCATATTTACTACACAAGAGTGGTATCCATCTTCTCATCTAACTCTCTGCAAGAATGGAAGTAAGCGTATTCCCAAAATGTCAAATTATTCCTTTAATGGATTTGAATACTTTCAAACAACTGGTCTTCAGTCAAATACTAATCCAAATCTTTAATGAATTAAGTACATTTAAAAGTCACACAGGCTAAAATGTCAAAAGAGGTCAAATGCTGCATCTTACCATGCTGTGACAGAGAATGCACACAAGTACTAAAACTTACTTACACACATATACACGCAAGACTATAAAAATCACATTAAACACTGTTAGTGATACTCTTGAAGTGAACCTTTATCATGTAAAACGTTCCCAGAGACATGTCAAAATGTGCCCCATCGTACACACACGGCAGGACGGACAACGTAAGGGACTAATGAGCCTCACACAAAGCCACAAACTTGCAGGAAGTTGTGCTAATGGAAACATGAGAAGCCTATTGTGTGTCAGAATGCAGGGATCCCAGCGGCTCACTCTCCCCTGAGGGCCCAACAGAGACAATCCGTATGGGACACGTCCTTGTAACATAACACTGCATGAAACTAGCACATGGGGCTTATCATAGTAATCAGTGTAAAGGATGCGGCTGCAGTAAAGATGAACCACATGCTTTGTTCCCCAGATAAGTCCTCCAACGTGGCTCCATAGAAAACTGTCCAAACAAATGACAAATGGTCCCTGTGTATGGCAGAGTTGGAAATCATGAATTGACTGAATGTGTGTGTGTGCACTTTTGTTTATGTGCATGTGTTTGTGTCTATATTTGAAGCGTTCCTTAGTTTCTGTAAATAATCAATATGCCAAAGGAAGCAAAGCAAAGGGAAGGAAAAGAGGTGACGAGGAGGTATGATTGTGTGTGTGTGTATGTGTGTGTGTGTCTTTATGAGTGTGAGGAGAGTTTACATGACCAGCAGCTCCTGGGATCATTAAGTGCTTTAGCTAGAGCAGGGAATCATAGATCTAGTCCATGCTCACACGCATTAACGGTGTGTGTGTGTGTGTGTGTGTGTGTCTGTATGTTTGGATGAGTGAGTGTGTTTATACACTTAGAGGGAGATGGTGAAAGAGAGTCCATCCTCTCTGTGCAACATGTGTCTGCGACTCCACTCACATGTCGCTGTGAGCAGAGATTGAAGACGCTCTATGTTATACAGAATGCAGACACATTTTAGGTGCACCGACATGTATATAAATGATAGAAGAAGAGTGGAGGGAACACCTGGACCCCATGCCTCTAACCCCTAACATTCACACTGCTACCCCAGTTGGTTCCCATCACAGGAAGTAGAAAAATGAGGGGAAAAATGGAGGAGACGGAGAGTCTAGTTGCAGTAACTTGAAGAAACTTCTCTAGTGCGTAGAAAATACTAACAATCTAATCAAAAAATCAGAGCTTGTCACAAACAGCTGGCGCTGAAAATGTACCGTGGTCCGAGCGGCTGATTGCAATGTGGGAAACGCATTTGCCTTAGCATTCCTTTCTGCTTTGGGAGAGCTCCATGCCTCTCCTGCTTGACCTCCTAAGGTCATGTTTTGTCGTTGAGTCCAACATGTTGAACGAGCCGGGGGTGAGAGAGAAAGAGGGGAGGAGGAGGAGAGAGAGGGAGCGAGGGAGGGAGGGCAAAACTTTCCAGGTTTCAGTCAACCCTGTGAGACTTAAAAATGGAGGGAATAGAGGAGGGAAAGGGAGGTACTTGACATCTGGAAAAAATTAGAGAGCATGCTATTGCCCTGTCGAAAGGGTGGAAGGGGAGATAGAGGAATAAGGAGGGCAGTGTAAAGAATAGACTGTATGTGTGTGTGTGTGTGTGTGTGTGTGTGTGTGTGTGTGTGAGGGCAACCCTTTGATCTACCGAGTTTGATAGGAACTGTCTGCATGCACATAATCAGCCTCAATCACATAATAACACCGAGACAACATAATGCCTTAGAATCGTTAGATCACTGAGCTGTACAGGAGATAACACTCAGGTACCCCTGATAGGCTGCAGAAGGCTGCACGAGCACACCGAAACATGAAAGCGAGCACATAAAGACTGGATTAGCATCACTCAAGCAAACATAATGCAAAATAAGTCACAAACTAGAGTACCAGAAACGTGGGCTTTATGAGTCACTAAAACAAAGTCGTCAGTCAGTAATTCAGAGAGCTGAGACATCTGATCTGCAGCTGTTGATTCTCTCTGTTCAATCCCCACAGTGGGTGCTTCTGTGCAACATCGCCCTCTGCAGACATGGAACATCATAGCACGAGGAGGGGCCGGTACAGCGATATCATTGAGTGCTGATCCCTTCTGAGAAACTTTAATTGTGCTTTATTCCAAATAAGGCGACTCCAGGCTGATCGTGTCACAATCAGTTTCATGTAATTAATTGCAAATGTGTTTTTTAATACGTACGCACCACGACATCACAATATAAACTGAAATGATGGGGCCCATAAGACAACATCTCCATTGTTACCCAGTCGTAAGACCTCAAGTTAAAATCTAGTTGGAAGTACACTTTTGCTTTCTTGCAGAGAGTTGAATGAGATCGACACCACTCTCATGTCTGTATGGTGAAGCTAAGATAACAAAAGCCACCGAGCAGCACCTCTAAAAGCTCACTGAGTTATATTTAGTTTGTTTAATCCATACAAAAACTGATCCCTGGTCAAGAAATAGTACAGCACATAACATGTTTACACTTTGTTTTTTGTAGTGATTAGACAAACAAGACATAATGTGTTAATAAGAGTTGGTGGTAGTTTGCATCTTACGTTGAAATATCTGGATTAAACAGCTGTTTCCTGTCTTTGTACTAAACCAACCGCTGATGGATGTAGCTCTATGTTTACAGTACAGATGTGTATTATATCAATATTGTGCTTTCATGTTGCATTTTACGAAGTAGAAATGTGTTTACTCAAGTTAAATGAGTTACACTAACATCACTGTCTAAGTGTCTAAGTGTCTTTGCGCGAGACACTGAACCCCAAGCTGCTCCTAAAAAGCTTAGGATTGGTTAAATGCAGAGTAATGCCTGTTTATGTCTGTGACAATCATTTTTTAGTTTTATGTTTTTTATAAACAATAAACATAGAGTGAGAAAGAGGAGGTTATTAGGGCCCACATCTTGAGCCCTAGTGGGTTAATAGGATCACAGGTCATGTTCAGATATAGAACAGGGACCCTGTCAGTGTCCTGCTCAAGAGCACTTAAACTTCTAAGACAGAGGCTCTCTAGTTAAAGGGTGTTGTCTCTCTTCATTTACCCGCCTTTACACTTAAGGTCAAATTGCACAGTGCATGGAGCTCAGTAAATGACAGAGCTTCTTGTGCAGTTAAAACAGCATTAGGGACCTCCCAGTGAGCCCTCTTTGTTAACATGAGCTCACTGACGACCAGCAGTACTCAGTGCAGGAAAGGCGTCTCAAATTCCTGCGTGAATGCAAGCAGCTCTGTGTGCAGTAACCATATCTGACCTATAGGTGCCACTGTCACACATAATCTGCTTGTGTAATACTGTACTCATGTATCAGCCTCATTCTTATTTATGAGGGACTTGCTGTGTCTAAGTCATCGTTCCCTTAGTTATTTATATTGTGCTATTAGTGGAAAATGTTTGAACGTCATTGTCAGTGGATGTCTGGTGCATTTTCAGGTTTTCTACCTCACTGTATGTGTGTGTGTGTGTGTGTTTGTGTGTTTGTGTGTGTAGGCAGGTGTGGCTCAGAGTCTGTCTCTTGTCAGGTACGCCATGGGGTGTTCCCTTGTGGCAACAACTGTGCACTGCTTAGGTAAGCACGAGGGAATCCACCTGGGTTGTTCAATGGAAAGATCTGATAACACTGATAACCGTTTCTTTACGCATGTTCCACTTCCAGCATCACACTGCAGCACGTCAGCAATCAACATTAATTTTTTTCCCAGTCACACATCAGCGCCAACATTCCTTTTAGCTCCCTAAAACAACAACATTAGTTTTGTCGGTTTCGAAGTTTCTGGACACACCCAGCTCTAACTCCCCCTTTCAAAGAAGTCCCCCCCCCCTCCCTATTATGTTTTCCCTGCCCTCTGTTGCCATAGAAATAAGCCCAGGCAGGAAGTGACAGCCTCATGCCCATGCAAAGGAGGATATTGGTTTTGTATAGTAAACAAATCCAATGCATGGAGGTTCAGAGAGCTACAAGGACAATAGAGGACGAATGAAGGCTCTCAGAAGAAGACATAAGGAGCAGAACTTAAGACGGACGTTAAACAGAAACACACAAACACATGCTCATTCATTCACCCACACACACACTCATTCCGTCTGGGTGCAATCACACAACTTCTCTCACTTACTCATCGTTTCAGCAAACAGTCAGCACTTGTGGGTAAAGCCATCTTTTGCAACCAGAATGTCTGAAGAAAAGCACCAAACAATCTGTCATTTGGGCTGTTTACAGTGTTATGAAGCAATGACACCACACAGATTATTATTAACACATATCTCCACACCCTCTGGCTCTTATTCATGAACAAACTGTGTCCTACAGTCCACAACAGGTAATAATATTAAAGGAATTCATAAGTTGATAAACAGAAAAATGATAGAGTAATCTTTTGAGTCATTTTCCAAGCAAAGATACCAAACATTCCCTTGTTCCAGCTAACAATTACCTGCTTTTGTATTGTATTTAGTGATAATAAACTGAATACATTAAGGTTTTGGAGAGTTATTCAGACAAAATGAGCAATTCAATGACATAACTTGCGCTTTTAATGGCCAATTTTCACTTAACTTTTTGATAATTAATCAATAAAATAATTGGCACAGTACTAAATAGTTTATTTGCATCCGTAATTTGTTGTTATGGGATGCAGTATGACTTCATCTGACATCTGATGCTGCATATTTTGCTCTTGAACACATTGTTCTTGGTAATGTAGTTGTACACAATTAGTGTTATGGTCTGAGATTAAGGAGAGAAAAAGTAGCCTTTGTAGTTTTTGGTTGTTGTAATAAACATTTTAAATGAATCAGCATAGAGTAAGCTTTGACTACAACGCAGAAACAAACGTGATTGGTGTGTGAACATGGCTGAAACCAAATGTGAGAGTTGGGGTTACAGACAGAAACCATTTGCCATTCACACACAAAGGTCACATTAACCACGTGCGATAAACATAACTTCACCTGGAGCTATAACCTCTCACGCTATTGTCTGACGCTAAACGTTCACCTTTGGTTGCATTTTCCCGTCTTTCCCGTTGTCTTCGCGTCACTCTATGGTGCGTTCAAAAAAGGTGTCCGCCCCACCCTTGTTCCCGCCCCTCGGGGTAATCCTCCGCTGTGATTGGCTCAAGTAGCGCGTCAGTCACTCCCGGCCCCGCCTCCTCCACATAGCTCCGGCGTTGTAACGAGCAGCAGGAGCCCGAAGCCAGGTACCGAATGTCTCTACCGTCGGGATAGGATGCTGTAGCTTTCGCCACAGAACCCGTAAGCATTCATCATTTATCCTCTTAACTCATGTGATAAGTATGTCGGGCGTCTCTGCTGTTATTGCCTCGCTTCTGTTTGAACTAAGCGGCGGAGTTGATCGCGCGCCTGTCGTGCTTTCAGCTGAATATCGCTTTCGATAGAATTATTAATGGACTTCCTCGTGACATTTGGTGCTGAATTTGGTGCCTCCGCGTGCCCGTTAGATGTGGTGTTTTAACATATTTTTATTGTTTGTATCGAGGCTGTGTGCCTGCAGGGTTCACGAGCACATGGGTGGTATATTGGACATTTTGTCTGCGCTGACAAGTTTGAATTGCTGTGTTGGCAGCAGGAACTGAGCACCGGGCTGTGGATTACACACGGGACACCTGTGGTTCGTCCCCGTGGAGTTTGTCCCCAATAGTGGTTGCCGTGCTGACATCATCCCCTCAGCACGAGCAACACGTTATTCTTTTACATTTTATTCAACGTGTTAATTGTAGATGTTGAGATTATAGTGAGGATTCATTCATTCTGTGAAGTTACGGCATGGCTGTGTTTTCTATTTTAGATGGGACAGTATGTTTCTCTCATGTACAGTACACAGGAATGCATGTTTTTCCAGGAGGCCATTAGAGCTGAAATTATTCGTCGATTATTCAATCAACAGAAATTGAATTGGCAGCACTTCTAATGATGAATTTATAGTTTAAGTAATTTCTAAACTAAATATGCCACTAAAAAAAAGTCTGTTTCCAGCTTCTCAAATGCTGTTTGCTAGTTTTTCTGTTTAATACAATTTATTTTGTATAGCCCAAAATCACAAATTTACAATCTTTACAATCTGTACACATCCTCTGTCCCGGGACACAGGGTACAGGAACACCAGTGACGTGCGGTGAGGTTCGAGTCTGGTGAGGCACTGACACTACATAAGTCAGATTTACAAATATATGAACCCAATACAGAAGCTTACATCACCATTCAATTGGTACATATTTGATTCCACCGGAAGCGTTTCAGAAGCAGAGCGCTCGTGGGCACCACCCGCGAAAATCGTGAGATTCCGCGATAATCTGCGTAACAACCACGGATGTATAAAGAGAACAACAAACACATAAAAGGTTACTTTACCTGTCCGACGTTGAATTGCTGTTGATTTGTTCATATTTCCTTGTTTTTTGAGACGGTTTAAAACGTGGATATAGAAACTTACATTATTGTGGTCAAAGCAAAATAGAAGAAGAGAAGTGTAGAAGAAGAACAACGACAGAACAAGCATAAACCCGACCCGTGGGCTCTCGCTCGCCCTCTTCTTTGAGGCAGAGTAGTGTTTGCCTCTTTGTGCTTTTTCACTGCGGTTTAATGTCAGATCAGCAACACTAAATACAAACAATGAGAAAGTAAAAGTCACGCGCTCAACCCAGTTAGTGAGAGATTCACAATCTGACGTGAGGAACAGCTCATCACTGCCTCACCTCACGTGTCTCCTCCGTTTGAACAGGACATGCGCTAATTCAGCGATTTTGATTATAAAAATGATTGGAACCATACAGAAATTACATTTATAGCACAGATCAGTAGATACATATTAATATTTATCTTGTTTTAGCATTACTTGTTTTTTACTTGTCATGATGACAGGTGAGGCTCTGCCTCCCCTGACCGCACGTCCCTGAGGAACAAACCACTGAGAGTTCTTCTCTTTATAATCTGGCATCTGAAACAAAAATGAACATATATATATATATATATATATATATATATATATATATATATATATATATATATATATATATATATTAATGAATTATTATTATTATTATTATTATTGCCTAATGCCTTTAGATTTCGGATTGTTGGCCGGTCAAAATAAAACGTCAGAGATTGCTCTTTGAGTTTCTGACGTGTCACAGACCGAGTGATGAATCAATCAACCGATACATAATTGCCAGATTAATTGGCAAAGCAGATAAACATTAGTTGCAACCCTAAGAGAGGCTGCCCTGCAACCCAACAATCAGTGTGTGGACCCATGTGTTGGCCTGTTGAAGAGCCCATGAACAATCAATGCAGTCCATCAGTCAGCTGATTACAGTCCGGGGCCCAAATGTTTTATTCTTGCTGCAACGTTTCAGGGGCGTAAACATCCAGCGTGGCCGACGTGACTCACCGAGTTCTATCTCTGTGTCACTCTCTCTCCCTCCTTTTTTACACAACACCCACTTAAAAGCTGGTAAACACAGAGCATCGCTGCCTTTCGCAAATGCACCAAGTGGCCGCCGTGAGAGAAGCCTGTGATCTCTTCTGGTTTCATAAGGTGATAGAATGTCGTGTCCTACTTCCAGCCGAGCCGACGTTGGTCGACGCCGACGGTCACGTGAAATCATGTCTCTGCTGGTAAACGGCACAAGGGGCTATAAATAGCTCCGTGTTTTATGCCCTCACATTTTCTTCTATAAAGAACAAACAAACTGAATATAGTCTTTGCTTTTTGCCATAGCAACCCGTGATTGAGCAGTAACACAAAGTGTCCCTTGTCTCAGCAGGAGAGAGAAACAGACAGACAGACAGACAGACAGACAGACAGACAGACAGACAGACAAAGAGAGAGAGACATCTTTTGTGATGCGGCTTTTCATAAAAGACATCGGTCAAGAATCTACGGGTATGCCGGCTCTCGACATTGTTCTCTTTCTGTCTCTCATGAAAATCACAGACTGCTGAATGGCTGCTTTTTCTACCTCTTTGATCACTCGCTTTCCTCTGCACTGCATTACATTCACATTGAAAAAATACTGTTAAACACAATCGGTCATCATGAAATACACAAATTATTAGCTCACACGCTGCGGCTCTCCAATGTCGACTCATTTATCACAACATGCTCTTCATCAAGACTCCGATGAACGCACTCGGTCGGATGTCGTGTCACAGGTCAGACCAGCTAAGTGCTACTGCCACAGAAACCCATATGCTGCCACACATCCATGTCCCTACTTTGGTGTAATATTTTGGGTGCCGATGTATGAAGTAGCCAGATGATATCACCAGATGCGAGTCTATTTAAAGCCAGCTCTCAGTTTTTAATAATCGGCGGATCATGCACAGCTTAAACTCAGTGAATCTGTGAAGAAGCTTTACCGGATATATTATGACTCTTTATAGGAGGTATAGATTCACAGATGGGCCATCTGTGAGGACCTTTTTTTTTTTTTTTTTTTTTTTTGTTTTTGCAGTCCCAATCAGCAAGTAATGGGGATACAGGACAGATAGGAGTTGATGGCAGAAAGCAGATGGATTGGCTGCTAAGTCGATGTCTGTTTGTTTGGAAACTCCAGTCTGACAAGTCCTCAGGATTCTCAAGATCCTGTCATTAAAAAACCTGGTGAACAACAGACGAGGCTTTGCTTAATGAAAGCCACAGGGCTGTAACTATGTGTTGCCTGTAGCTATGGCGCACATAATGACTTGTTGAGGAATTGTTTGAGTTTTGAGTTGAACAATGCCTTCTTAAAAAAGCGGCATTCCTGAAGTGCGTTTCTTCCTGGTGCACAAGGTTCGCCACGAAGAAGGCTTTCAAAGGAGCACCAGTGGTTAGCGTGGTGACCATTTTAGGAGGCCGGGGATCGGACAAGTAGAAGGAAAAAAAAGTTCCACTCTTGTGTCCTCTTGTATTTGCATCTCTGCTTTTGTCTCCTACCGTTCAGCTGTCTGAAGAGTGAAGCTGAGTGGAGATATCTTTTCTCATTGAGAGGTAATTTTAGGTACTTTTTCCTTCAGTGCAGTGAAGGAGGAAATCTGCTACAGGGGGAAAAGGAAGAGCGTGCCTAAGGTAGTTTTACTTCCTGTGCACATGTTTGTAACTGGACCACACAGCACATACAGAACCTTACCTTATGGTGTCCCATGCAAGACCCACTGCTATCACACGTTCACACACATCCAGACCAGCGGACCTCATGAACGCTGACTCATGTAAAAAAAGAGAGAGAAACACTCACAACCTTCCATCACCTTTAAACCTTTTATTTCCTCGTTTGGGTCTTGTGACTCTGCAGCATTGGCCCTCGCCGTGAGAATGACCCCCTTTCCATCTTAACGGATCCTTTACGAGGTGTTTGTGCCATTAATGATTGACTCCCATTACGTAAGAACTCCAAGCACTTCTAGTCTTCCAGTGCAGGAGGCTCGGTGGCGTACAACACTACAGTAATCACTCAGTGGAGGTAAGTAGGGCACTCAGAGGGATGTTCACGTCCCGGCTTCATTTACAGATTTCACAGTTCATCTGTGGCGGTTCGTATTCTCGACTAATACACAGCTTTCTGCACAAGCTTTTAAGCTTTTAAAGTGAGGAAGCGTCATGAGTGACACTTCAGACTAAATCTGTGAACAGATGCAGTGGCACATTTTTTAAATTTTTTTTTATGATGTTTTGCTCAAAGTAAGTGTTTTTCTGCAAACTTTGCTGCTGAGGCCAAGTGTGTTATGTGAAGAGGTGCTCGATGCTGCGGCCCTTACTCGCCAAATAGTGTTTATACGTCCCGATTGTGTTCTGAAAATTACCCATCCAGGCCCTGAGCTCCTACACTACTTGCCATTACATAATGCTTTATGGTGGTTGGATGCACCTTTTTGTTTCTGCTGTTGAAAGTCTAGACTACAGGTGTAGGTATGCAGAAGTTGTGTGTGTGAATTCCTGAACCTAATAAACATTCGTAAAAAAGCTTCAGATGCGGCCGAAAGACGCCAGACATGTCGCAGCCTGAAAAGTGCGAAAACACAAAGGACTCAAGCTCATTTTGAAGCCGACTCAAATCTGCTGTCTGTCCTTTTTTAGCCTGCGCTCCAGAAGCTGTGAAAGCAAGTGGGCCGCCCGTGTGTTTCGGGCTGCTTTTAGTCCAGTGTTGACTGTAGCTATAGCTGTGTGTTATGGTGTGTCGGGGGGTATCGAAGCACTGAGCACATTCTTTCCTGTCGATGACTCACGTCCTGGGCATGGTACTGACTGTAAGAGAGGCCTCGGGGGAACTACAGCACACACACACACACACACACACACACACACACACACACACACACACACACACACACACACACACACACACACACCCAAACCGCTAGACGGTTTTTACAGAGGATGCAGCACACTTAAAATCCAAGAGTTTTGAATTGGCATGTGAGCATATCTCACCGTGTTAATCCACCAGACAGGGATGTGCCCAGCTCGCATGTGCGCTGCACAGGTCCACGTCAACACACCCGAGGTACACAGGGAGTGGCACACATGGAGGTATAGTGCACTCAGCCAGGTCAGGGCATGTCAATGAGGAATGAATGTGACATGTCGGTGAGAATGGTGGCGTTCCCTTACTCCCCCCTGCCACTACTTTGTAATAATGTAGAGACCCAACGCAAAACTTTTCAAGCTAAAGAAGAAAAAATTATAACGGCAAATTGTAGAACAAAGCAGAGCGAGTCTGACTTGGACCATCTGTGACCTCACAAGCCTTCCGTCCAAAAAAGCTTCAGATACACAACGTTAGATCAACACATGAAGGAAACGTTCTGCTGATACAGGAGGAGGAGGAAGAAGGTATGAAACCAGCCCGTGGTGAAGCAGCAAGGGCCCAGTTCTCAGTTTTGCAGTATGCAGATGAAGTGAGCTCTGGGTCTATTCTCAGTAGTTTCACATTAACATGGTAATAGAAGTAGCCTCTGGAGTCGTAACTTTAATTTATTCTCTTTTAATGACAGTCTTTGTGTGTACGATGCTCTGCACACTCCAGCTGGACTTCTTTTGTTGTTTTCCTGTCTTCCTCACATGCTTGTTTACGAGTGGACCTTTTTTAAAACTTCATAAAACTTGGGTGGTACCACAGATACTGACTTTTAATTTTTTTTTGTGTACTTAGCTGAAAAGTATCAAAGTCCACACAAAGCCAGACTTGCATCTGAGTACACAAGTTGAACCCTGAACTGTGAGCGCTCACGATAAAGACTTATTGGCCTCTCGTGTGTGTTTTTCCTTCTGGGTATTTGTATCCAGCTTCCTTAAAACAAAGATACTTTGGGCTTTTTCATCCTCAGTTAGTCAGACCCGCAGTGACTAAGTGATTCCTCTCTGTTGTTATCCGTCTGGTTCCTTCTCGCTGCCACAAAAATATCCTTTGTGCTGCTCTGACATCAGTTCGTTGTTTGAACCTTTTCTCCACAGCGCTGACTGTTGTGCCGTGGCCTTCAAAGGTCAGAGTGATGCTCCCGGCGGCTCTGCTGTGATCTCTGTCGCGGCGGTTTCCACAGAAACGAGACGACGGTGGGGCAGAAAGTGCTCGAGTCGCAGAAAGATGACGACGCCGTCGCCCACTCACAGCGACAGCAGCAGCTCCTCTAAGCACGACAGTAACCAGGTGTGTGTGTGTGTGTGTGTGTGTGTGTGTGTGTGTGTGTGTGTGTGTGTGTGTGTGTGTGTGTGTGTGTGTGTGTGTGTGTGTGTGTGTGTGTGTGTGTGTGTGTGTGTGTGTGTGTGTGCTACTTTAATGTACGGCGTGAGACAGAAAGGGCTCATAGCCACTGTTAGCATTCAACATCAGTTTTTCATATTGAAGTAGGATCACATCAAACTGTTGAAACTCAATTATTAAGTGTCGCTTTCTGTGACTGAACATTAAAGTATTCTTAGAAACAAATGCATGAAGCATAATAGTGCTGTTTTTACAACAAACGCTGTTGCTGTCACAACAGCGTTGCACTTAAATGGTATCTGTGCTATCATGCTATGTTTACTGCTAACATGTTTTAGATTGTGCTATTTAAAGTCACATGTCTGTCTAAACTCGTATTGCGCCTGGTTCTCCTCTCCAGGACAGCTGGGAGATCGTGGAGGGACTCAGGGGGGTTCCTGCCAGCATGCATGAGCCTGACAGACAGGAGGGCTTCCTGCTCAAGAGGAGGAAGTGGCCCATGAAGGGCTGGCACAAGGTGAGCGCCTCACAAGCCCCCTTTTTCTAAAGCCCAAAAACAGCAACAGCATTTCTTATTATAGAACACCGCTGCTGCTTTTTGTTGAACCAAAGAGCTATTTTCACTGTGAACTTGAGGGTGTCAGATAGTGAGCCATAATGGTTTTGTTTTTAATATTCTGCACTGTATTCATCCCATGTAGCTGCGTTCTTTAAAAGCACAGATGGTGTTTTCAAACAAGGCCCCATATCCATTTTGGTGAAGAAATAAAGCAGTAATGCATTTTAAGGGCAGTACTGTACATGGGTGTAGGTGTGATTTCTTTCCTGATGATGCCATGTTTGAACCAGCAGTGCTTTCCGTCCTCCCTAAATGTCCAACTAAAAGTTCTGACCTGGTGTCTTTTAATACCTTGAGCTATTTCCACGTTTCCTCCTCTTCACCATTATAGTCCACTGTATTTCCTTCTTTCCATTGTTTTTATTCCCAGCCGATTACACTGTAACCCTGACTCATCTTCCTCCCCCTCTTCTGTGTGCTCATGCATACCTGGAAAGTTCTGCCTTGCAACGTGATTTGAATAGCCACTTAAATAGACAATATTTTGACCAACAAGGAGGTTGGTTTTCTTTTACTGTAAAACTAAAATGAGCAAAGTATGCTTGTAAGCTGTTGCTATGTCTATACATGGTTATCAGCAACACTGCTGGTCACTTATTTTACTGCTGCTGTTGTGGAAGCTGAATTGCAGGGTCATGGGAATGAGGAGTTAGTGGTTCATAACGGTACAATGTCTGCCAACCTTTTTGTTGGTGTTTTTACTATTATGACCTAAGAGTTCAAAACTAAACTTAAAAACTGAGTAATGTTGTAAATAAATATTGATTTGAGTTTGATTTCTTCTCACTTAGAGGTACTTTGTGTTGGAGAAAGGCATCCTGAAGTATGCAAAGCGTGGATCTGATGTAGGTATTACCTCCCCTGTCATTGTTGCAATTTCAACACACCTAAAACGCACGCTAACAAAAGTGTTGCGTTCACAGCTGCAGAAGGGAAAGCTTCACGGCTGCATTGATGTCGGCCTCTCTGTCATGTCGATCAAGAAGAAAGCCATGTGCGTCGACCTGGACACGGAGGATAACATCTACCACTTGAAGGTAACCCCTGAATATGAAAGTTTTGTTGAATTCAACATTACGGTTGTATGCAAATGCATCAACACACCTAAGTGCTGTGTCTCTCATTTACTTCTTTCCGTTTCATACAAAGAGGCTCCCAGCAGCCGTGTCCCAGTTACCGCTCCTAATTTGACTTTATGGCACCCAGGTTAAGTCTCCGGAGCTGTTTGAGGAGTGGGTGTCGAAGCTGCGTCATCACCGCGTCTTTCGGCAGAACGAGATTGCCATGTATCCTCACGAGAGGCACCTCTTCAACCCCCACGCCTCGCCTTCCCTCAACGACTCCCTGAGAAAAGTAAGTCTCAGGTTTGGCACAGTACGGATGTAGTTATGTGAGGTTGCATATATGCCTTTACGCTCCCTCTTTCTCTTAAACAGAGGGCGACTCTTACTAAGCAGGCGTCGGTCCACAAAGCAAAGGTCAGCTCTTGGCTCCATTCTTCAGAGGACATGGACAAGTGCTGCAAAGGTTGGTTGTCGTTTTTGTCTTATTTCTTTTTGGCGTACTTGCCTCACTAATTGTCTCCTGGCTTGCTCGTCTCCCTTGTCCTCGTTAACAGTTTCCTCTCAAACGTGTCTCGCTGCAGTGAATCGTTCATTCCATCGCGGCGTGCACCCAAACTTTCATCTAATGATAACTATCTTTTTCACTCAGACTTGGAGGAATGTGAATCGTACCTGCTGGAACTCAACCTGCTGCTGAAGAGCATGGAGGTCCTCCACCGCACATACTCGGCCCCGGCCATTAGTGCACTACAAGTAAGCACAGGAACACGGATTAAGTTAGCCATGATGCGACTTAATCTGTTCTTTGTCTTAATTTAAGCAGTAATGTCTAATAAAAATGCATCAGCCAGCTTTGTGGGTATAACGGAGAAGTTCTCGAGGAGTAATGGCCGATCCCCACTGAAAGCATTTTAGAAGCGTTTTTGACGCCCGTCAGTCGCGTGTCTCCCGTAACAGATGCTGTTCCATTTTATTCCTTCAACACTGACTCCGTGAGACGCGCGTCTGACAGAGACCCCTGCCTTTTTTTTTTTTTTTTTTTTACACGTCAAGTCTATTTTTGTTGTGTTCTGTTATCTACATAAGCAGCTGACACAAGTATCTCACTGTATATGTGTTTTGATCTTATTAACCGTATCTACATTGATGGATCAAGTCTGTCTGTTAGTTAGCTTGTCTGTTTAACTAGAGGCAGATTCCCTTCGCTGGTTACAGTGGGTGGGGAAATAAAATCAATAGAAACATTGATTTCTTCCTATTGAGCCGACAGGAAAACTATTTTCGTTTAGTGAGCGAAGCTGCTGCTGAAAGACTGGCTGAGACGTTACTGTGGACTGATAACGACGTTACTTTTTTGGGTGCTCAGAAAACGGGAAGTATTTTTGTTTGCTACTCCCTTAAAGTCTTCTTGTGGTACCACAGGCGTCTAATTATGACATGCCCAAAAAAGAGAAGAGGCCGAGGAGATGGCGATCCAAAAACAATGGCAAAGAAACCAAAACCACACTACAGGTACATGCGCAGCTTTTCTTTTGATGATTATTTAAAAACACACTTCATTCAACGGTGTGAATGACGGCGAAATAATGGCTTATCCTTTCTCTGTTTTGTTTTTTTCTTTGTCCACCAGGTCCCAAGCTGCCTCTCCTCTCAATCCCCTCGTCTCCACGCCTCCAACCCCAACCTCTCCACCACGGACTCAAACACCCAGGAGGTCTGTCCCGAATCCCCAGACTCGCCTACAGACGCGTCCCGTCTGCAGGAGGACTTCTGCACGCTGGCCAACAACAGTGAGTCCCTGCTGGGGGTGTCTGCTAGTTAGCTCGGGAGATGCATTCACTTTAGATTGGAAAAAAATATGCTTCGTTTGTGTCTATTTGGTAAGATAGTTTCCATGACAACTCTCTGTCTTGCTTCTCTCCAGTCCACACCACACTGAAATCGGCCTTTAGTTCCCTCGTAGCGGAGAGAGACAGACTGAGGCACACCATCGACAGGCAGGCCCCGCAGCCAGCGCAGGTCATTGGCTTGAAGACCGCCTACGCCTCGGTGAGTGAGACTCAAAAGATCACAGATGTCCACCGACTAGCTCCAGTTTCACTCAACCTGACTTCTTATTATCATCAGGAATGTACCAGAGGGTCTCACTCCTTGGTCCACCAGGTGTCCAACGAGAGCAAAGCATCAATCCCAGAGTCGATATCCGAGTTCTTTGATGCTCAGGAGTACCTCCTCTCTTCTTCCTCTTCTGAGAATGAGGTGAGACTCCATCTACTACTTTACTCTCTATGTTTGAAGCCAAATGCTTCGGTCTATTAATCGACTAATTGTTTTGTCTACAAACTGTCAGAAATTGGTAAAAAAGTCATTAACAATTCACATTCAGGTCACATGTTGAAAATTACTTGTTTTGTTGGTTTGAAATAATGGAAAGCAGAGAAAAGTGGCAGATATTAAAATTTGACGGAAGACTTTTGGTTTGTTTGTTATTGTCCTTTTGATTACATGTTCTGGCCGCTCGCTGACCTTTCAGCATTGACTTTCTGTGTCCAGGTCTCTGACGATGACTCGTACATCAGCGATGTCAGTGACAGCATCTCCGTGGATACCTACAGCAACGAGGGAGGCAGTGAGAGGCACAACTCTGGTACATGATACAGTAACAAGTCTGTGTGTGTGTGTGTGTGTGTGTGAAGACGTATCCTCTTACTCAACAGGGAGAAAGACGGAGCAAACGGATCTTATTCTGTCAAAAAGAGGCGGAGCTTGTCTGTCCTAGCGCACTTGAGTGACTGACTAAGCCTCTGTGTGAGAGAGAATGTGTTGAATATGACCACTGCCAACTTCCAGAAGTGTTTACAAAGTCAGTACGATGTTTCCTCACACAGTATGTGACAAAGAGAAAGAGGTAAATAAACCTTTAAAATAATGAACAAACAACTCATATCTTTGCTTCATCTAGATTTTTCAGTCTGTTAAACCGGTTTCTGAAAACGTATGCCAGTATGTTGGGATATTTCTATTGAAGCTGATAAAAAGACAATATCTTTGTCAGTATTTTGTTTTTTTAAATTGAATTCAACCATTTTCATTCCCAAAAAACACACTTATTCAGTCAAACGGTTCAAAAGTGTCTCATAGAATTTACTTATTTGGCTCTCAAACAGCATTTAGACCATGATGGTGCACCACAATGTGCCACTTAAACAGGTCTGCTGCAGCTTGTTCACATTTGGGTGAAACAAGTTTTGATGCTGGCTTTAAGTGCCACCTCTGGAACTACAACATATCCATGTCTCCACCAAATCAGCTTCGATATACTATACTAGTCTTATTCTAATCTCAAACTATTCCCCTCTAGTTAGCAGCGTGGTGACCCTGGCTCGTCGGCGCCCCACGCTGCCCTCTCCCAGCCCCACCAGCACCGTGAGCCTGTGGAACATCCTGAAGAACAACATCGGTAAGGACCTGTCCAAGGTGGCCATGCCGGTACAGCTCAATGAGCCGCTCAACACCCTGCAGAGGCTGTGTGAGGAGCTGGAGTACAGTGAGCTGCTGGACACCGCCAACCGCACCCAGGACCCTTACCAGCGCATGGTGAGAGGAAAGAAAACACATAAACATGAAATGGCTAGATGGATAGATGGGAGACGTGTAAGCATGTGCAACTTCTAACGTGACGGTTGAGAGAGGATCTAATGTGCACACAGTTAACTAAACACATGCAAAACTAAAGCACGCAAACGGATGAACAGATGCAAACATGATCATCAAAATAGCTGTAGCAAAATGTTGACAGGAAATGTGTATCGAGCTCAGTGCTCTTCCTCAGGACGATTTTTAAAAGCTACCCTGATGTTCGTCTTCTGCTCTGTCTACACTTTTTACAAGCAAGACGCTTTTAATTGTCTTTTTCTTCCTGGGTCTGTTTGGAAGACTTTTTATCTGAGTTTTACGCCCATTTTTAGTCAAATAGACAGAATAGTTACAAAGATACAAAATTGTTAAGTGGTAAGTCTCACACCTATACATACTGTAGAATATTATACAACATGCAGTACTAACATGTAGTTATAAATAATAGATACTTGTACACAAATACACATTTACCTCTACCTAATGTGTTGTCATGTATGAACACCTTGTGTTCCAATACCAATACTACCATAGGCCATAACAATTTCCCAATTCAAAGCATATTAAATTACATTACAGTCATTTTAGGAGACGCTTTTATCCAAAGCGACTTACAATTCAGTATCTATCGTAGACGCAGCTACGGGAGCAATTTTGGGGTTAAGTGTCTTGCTCAAGGACACATTGACATGAGAACATAGCTGGAACCGGGGCTCGAACCACCGGCCCTCTGATTGAAAGGCAGCCCTGCTCTCCACTTAGCCACGGCCATAAATGCAATATGCCTGAAACACCAGGATGTTCTACTGCATCTGGTCGCGTTTTGTGGTTTGCAAGTCGGCCTGCTTTTCTGGCTGTTCTGACCCGCAGTCCTCTGGACAGCGGATATATGAGCAAGAGGGTCGAAGTTCAAGGTGTGATGAGGAAGTAGTATGTCCCAATTCTTCATGCAACATTACCTACTTTGTAAGGGCAGCTGCAGTAGGTACTAAAAGTTAAACGTTAAATGATGTGATTTGGAATGCAGCTACGTCCATGCAATAGTCCCATGTGAACAACGTTGGCGGTGACCCACGCATACATGTACACACAGTCATGTTCACCACATCATGTAGAACCAATACTTTGAATACACACATGTAACAAATGTCATTTACTCCCGTCTGGTTTTCTGTGCAGGTGTATGTCGCTACATTTGCAATATCTGCATACGCATCCACCTACCATCGAGCAGGAAGTAAACCCTTTAACCCGGTCCTTGGAGAGACGTACGAGTGTGACAGACCCGATAAAAGCTTCAGGTTTATAGCTGAACAGGTAGAGGTCACACTGTTAACAACAACACACACACACACACACACACACACACACACACACACACACACACACGCGCTTCATTCACGTCATGGGATTTACACTCCCTTCGTAGGATAGGCTACTTTTCAGTTTACTTCACAACTTGAAACACAACAAATACACAATATTTTGAATTTAATATGTAAAGGGTTGAAATTAAATGTGATGTAAAGTCTATATCTCTGTAATTACAACACAAAATGACCATTTTTGTAATAATTACTCACTGGGTGTTGCCTTAAATTCTAGAAGAAACCTGTTTTTCTCGCATGACTCCACAGTGAACAAAGAATCCAAAAACTGAAACAATTCTTGATGAACTTAAGTAAATGGGGACCACGTTTAACAACAGCAAAACCTTATCAAAAATCCTTTCCCAAACTCTCCCACAACTCGTGCAGAATAATCCAGAGTCTCATTCATCCAGTGGTATGCTGACTACTACCAAACACGTGCGTCTTCGCTAAAACCTTTCTATTTAAAACACTTCTGATGGATACAGCGTACCTGCGCATGCTTGAGGCCGTTTATGCGGATGTGTTTTGTATAGTGCGGTTTTAGTGTAGATGTAGAATGTATTTAGGAAGTGGTGAGCATACGACTGGACAAGTGAGACTTGGATTAAACTGCACAAATTGTGAGAGTTTAGGAAAGGATTTTAGATTTTTGCTGTTGTTAAATGCGACTCCCATTAACTTCAATTCATCGAGGTGTTTCGTGATTCTTCGTTCATCGTAGAGGCACGCGAGGAAAACCACATTTTCTTTAAGAATTCAAGGTAACATGTGAGTAATTGATATGCAAATGGTCATTTTGTGGGTGAAGTACGTCTTTAAGATAAATGTTCTCACTTTGTATTTTATGTATAGATATGTAATTGTCAAATGAATTGTCACCGTGGTCAGGTTGCCTCATGTCAGATATCAGTGACGGTCTTGGTCACTGGTAGAACAGCGCCCTCTTCCTGTTTCACTCTTTAATTAAAGCAACTTACAATCTAATCTAGTAGCAAACGATGTAAAGCAGAGAAGTCGTGCACTGACCTGCCATTGATGTTTGTGGCGGTCTTGTTTGTTTACAGTAATTATACTGATCTCTCAAAATAAATGTAGTCATAGTTTAAAGCTGGCATAAAAGGTTCTAGGTCCTTTTTTGTTTTCACTGATTCAGTGTAGAACTTCCTGAGCGACAGCGTCCACTGTGTAAAGCTCTTGATAGAGTGCCTTTTATTTCATTGTGTATCTCTTCTCTCCGTTTTCCCAGGTGAGTCATCACCCACCTGTGTCTGCATGTCACTCTGATTCAAGGAACTTCGCCTTTTGGCAAGGTGAGCAGGAGAGAACATGTTTGTAGAACAGTAGTAGCTGAGTGTTTCACAGACTGTAGGTTGTATTTATGGTGGAAATTGGTGTTGTGGAAGATTAAGCGACCTAATTTTCATCCTGTAACTTTCCATTGAATGAGTGTTTATGTACATACTCTAACAGATTAATGTGCAGATTATATTAACGTGACATCATTTTTAAACTCTGGTATGTTGTTCAAGAACAAAGCCTTTTGTTTGCATTTCCCTCTGTGAATATGAATAGAGAATTTGATTTATGAGGAAACGCTGCTGTTTACTGAAGAGACCAGATAAAGCCTTCAAGATTTAAATTAAGAACAAACACTCACCTGTTATTTTGCAATCTCTTTCTTTTAGATGTTCGATGGAAAAATAAATTCTGGGGCAAATCCATGGAAATTGTTCCTATGGGAACCACACATGTCACACTACCTGCGTAAGCCCTCGACTCCTGAAATCATTGTGTGTTTGAATGTGCATTAGTGTTCACACTCTTGCATGTTTAATGTGAGTGTCATCGTGAACATTATAGGCTGTAAATGTCAGTATTAGGAATGAAACAACGTGTGTGTGTGTGTGTGTGTGTGTGTGTGTGTGTGTGTGTGTGTGTGTGTGTGTGTGTGTGTGTGTGTGTGTGTGTGTGTGTGTGTGTGTGTGTGTGTGTGTGTGTGTGTGTGTGTTCTCTCCAGGTTTGGGGACCACTACGAATGGAACAAAGTGACGTCGTGCATCCATAACATCCTGAGCGGTCAGCGCTGGATCGAGCACTACGGAGAGATGTCCATCAAAAATATAAACAGTGAAGCCTGCCAGTGTAAAGTCACATTTGTCAAGGTTGGTAAACACTGATATTTAATTAGTGGGTTTGTTGTGAATGACAGAAACTGATCTTTATTCCACAATTGATTTTTACGGGAAAGAAGTTTGGTAAAACATGTTTTTCATGGCTTGACAATGTAGAAGTAATTGTATAGTCCCTGTGTGATGTCTATTGAAGAGACAAACGGTATCTAAATGTACTTGGCAAACTGCTGTTGTTCTCCCCTGTTACTTTGTACTGGTTTGTCACATTCACATGAAGCTGTGTCAGACTTTTGTAATCATTACAGTTGCTTCATCCTCCCCTGAACATGAGCAGACACGTAACGTTTGTTCATTTGTAAAAAGATAACTGTAGTTTTCTGTAATACAGTGCTTCCTCTCAGTATTCTGTACGATCAACACTATCAAGGCAAAAGGCACCATCTTCTGGACAAAGATAGGAACTAAATATTCAAACCATGAGCATGGAAAATTGAATTAAATGTGATATTTGGGATGCCTGCTGTCATTTTGTGTAATGTATTTCTTCCATCTCACACATGCAAACAATTCCCTCATTTTTTTGCAGGCAAGATCATGGAGCTCTACAGTGAACGAGATAGAGGGCGTGGTGACGGATTCAAATGGAAAAGTTGTCCACTCCATCTTTGGAAAATGGCACGAGTCGGTTTTTCAAGGAGACCCGCCTTCTGCCACGTGTATCTGGAGAGCAAGTGAGTGATTGGTCCCTGGGAATGTCAGTTATAACGTTTTTACAACCGGGCACTTCAAGTAAACTACACAACTTAATCTGTTCATTTGTGTTTGTGTGTGTAGACGCCATGCCAGTGGACCAAGACCAGTACTATGGCTTCACCCAGTTTGCGGTGGAGTTAAATGAGCTGGACTCCGCCCTGAGACCTCTTCTTCCCCCCACAGACACGCGCTTCAGGCCGGACCAGAGGTTGTCACTCTTGTCTTGTCTGTAAAGTTCTGGTAGCCAGTACACCGACATCCTTTTAGAAACGTTATACCTTATTATTGCCGTTACTGTTCAACCTCATATTCTAGTCTAATGAGTTGTACAGATGACCCTGTAGTCTTAATGGACGTAGAGCTGCCAAATCATTTAGCCAATAACGTTTTGGTTTTTTTACAAACATGGTTTTGTTGCCCACGTGAAGCAGTACATGTCTGAAATATAAAAGTAACCGTGGCAACAGACTATGAGAGTTTAGATCCACAGGAATGAAATTACAGGAATAATTGTCCACTCATGTAGAGATTTTATTTTGTACAATTTTTAACCCCAACATTGATGTATTTATGAGGGTAACATGCATACATGACAGTAACATAAAAGGTCATTAAATGTCAACAAGTTAGTTGGTAGATAAAAAAAAAACATTCTTGTTGTTGTTGTGCCAATAGAAAATGTTTTTACAATGTAAACACAGAAAGCATTTTGACATGTTTGACACAGTAGGAAAACCACAGGTGTAAATACAAAACAATTGGTTTCATGCTCCTGGTGTAGTGTGTGCCGGCTCACTGTCGTAGATTACTGAGGCACTTGAGTAGAACGAAGCCATTTAAGGAGTTCTCACTGCAGGAACTTTGCCATTGGAGCAAAAAAAAACATATTGAGGAACTAAGGGATTAAACCTGAATCGAGTTCCGGTAGGATTCATTACATCCAACTCAAAGATCAAAGTCAAGCTACAGTAAATACAAACAACAACAGGATGACTCAGTGTTGTCGTGGGAACATTTTCTTTTCAAACACAGCTGCCATTTTTTTTTTTTTAAATCTGTTACCGGTCTATTTGCCTCATCTTTATGGTTCTTCAGATAAGATGGAAATACAATCAGGGAATGCTCAAAAGCCACTTTCATTTCCTGAGATTAGTTGCTGGAACCTTTTGGTCAAAGAAGGGCTAGTGTTGTCAGTGTACCTGAGCTTTTCCCACAGTAAGTCCAAACATCTGGGATGAATGGCGATGGCGCTCTAGTCAGGTCCAAATTTCCACCGTTTTCTGTCCTGACTCACTCTCTCTTGTGTTCTTTGTCCAGGCTGTTGGAGGAGGGGAACACAGAAGGAGCCGAGGAGCAGAAACAGAGGATCGAGCAGCTCCAGAGGGAGAGGAGGAAAGTGCTGCAGGACAACAACATGACGCACCAGCCACGCTTTTTCAAGTATGCCGCTGATTTCACGTCTGTGTGCCTAATATATGCGTCTTTGTGTGCGATCAGACACGGTGTCTACATGTGTTTGTACAATCGGATAAGCCAAAAGTTATTTGTAAACTATGTTCCTTTTTGTACGTTAGCCGTGCTATGCGCCATCGTTTTGTTATTTCAGTATTTAGTTTGTGCTCCATACTTTGTGTTAATGGCCCTGAGCCACAGAATGCGTTAAATATATGTCACAGTCTGCAGACTCTTGATCAACAAACTGGGTTGTTAGGATATACTGTTGGAATGGAATTCTTTCGTATGTCACTGTGCATTATATCATATCCATTTCAGAAGTAATATTATGCAACTCATCACTTCTCATAGCCTCTATTTTTTTTGTCTTAAATCCAGAACATTCTGAATACAATCCTCCCTTACACTCCTAGATATTTTAGCTTATTAAAAAGATGCAAATAGTTAAGAAAGTTTTCTGACACAAACCATCTTTTCTGGGCTTGCCAACAGAATATTATATTATAAAGACACAAAAAACGTAGTTTCATGATGCAATTTTTGGATGATTTGTTATTCTTATAGTCTGATGAGGTAATTTCATAGGCTGTACGTTTGACAGGTATCACGTAATTTAAATATGATAATCATTAAGTGATTTGTGTTGGCAGGAAGTCAAACAATGACACGTGGGTGAGCAACAACTCGTACTGGGAGCTGCGCAGAGATCCCGGCTACAGTAAAATGGACTTCCCTGTGTTGTGGTGACCTCTGGATTTCACTAAACCTCTTCACGACAACTTATCATCAAGAGGGAAGTATAAAACTGAACTGAGACCAGCCTCAAAGTGTCCTGACCTGCTTAGAATATATTGCCCCATGTCACGGTAATCCAAACCTATATGGACTTCCTGCTTCCTCTTTCAGGACTGAGCAGAGTGTGTAGAACTTCTGTTGGTTTTGTTTCTCCTCTTATTGTCATAACTGTAATTGACAAAGTGTCAGTGTAAAGATTCATATCAAGTTCTGTTGCATCTCAACATTTACCAAAGTGCCTTTTTATTGCAGTGCCTCACTCAGTCGACTGCTGTAGCAGTTATGCAAAAACACTTTTATTCTTGAGACTTTAAAAAAACTTGTTTGTATTCTGTTGGTATGATATGTTGACTTCACTGCAGAGAAAATGGTCAGTGTTGGAATTTAATTTGTTGAAAAGGTCAATACTTGCTAAAGTTTTCCTCTATCCAGTCAGCATCGTGACCCGAGGATTTTGATCAGATGTTCTGATTATAAAAAAGGGACTTTTGCCTTTTTCAGTATGATGCCTTGTTATGATGAGTCATGATCTCATAGGGCTGTGGATAATGTTTATCAATGAGGAAAACAACAATAATACTCAATGTTCAAAGATGATAATAAAACTGTATAATGAAAGTCATGGTGTGTCACACTTTGTTTTTAGCAAAAGGGATAAGCCGCACTTTAGTTTGCTTGTTTCACTCACTGCCACAAATGAGTCTCTCCCAAAGTAACGATCATCAAGAAGTGTCCCTCTTTTTAGACAATTCTAATTCTAACAATAGACCAAGGTGTTACCCCAAAAGCTGCTTTCTGTGAGGCGACGGCGCTAATCTGTTCACTACTATAGTGAACGTCGATGGAAAGATGATTAAAAACTAAAATGTGATAAAGATGACAAAATCTTAACTAATAAACTTTTTCCAGAAACTGCTGTCAGAACCCCGAGGTCACTGAGTGGTTGGACTCTAAATTTTTACAGAATTAAATTGACTCGGTTAACAAGTATTACTTTTTGTTAAAGAAAGTTCAATGAAAAAACCTGCAGCACCGTTCTCAAGAAGATGAAAGCAGGTGGTGTGAAGGAGAGGCACCGCTGTACCACAGAAGGTCCTTCCTTCCTGCCGCCGTCAGGCTGCACAACCAGCTGTGCTTCCAGTAGACCACCCAACACAACACTAAAAATCTGTGCTATATAAATACACCGTGCAATAAAAAAAATATTCTGTCTCTACTATATAATATTTTTAGTTATATTTAAGTTATTGTGGATTTTTAATTAGTTAATATGCTTTACTGTTTATTACTTATTTACAATACTTGTTTTGATCTTGTTTTTTTACTATGTCTCTTGTTTGAACTGTCCACTATGCTGCTGTAATCCTGTAAATGTCCCCGCTGCGGGACGAATAAAGGATTATCTTATTTTATCTTAAGAAGCCAGAAGACAAGTTTTGTCCGTCTGCGTGCTCGAAGGCCCACCGTGAGTCGAAACATCTTCACAGGCTGAGAGGACATCCAGCTGACCGGAGAAGCAAGAGCCTGAAGGAGCCTCTTCTTTTTTCGGGTTCTATTGTACCACAAATATGATTTAGATCTTTGAATCTTTCCCGCCAGATCGCTCCCTTGTAACTGTGACAGTTCTGCCTCTTGTTCTGGGCTTGTGTTCCTCACTCGTCCTGTAGCCTCAACCTGCGATGTGCTAAAGATGTGTTCCATCAACTATTTATAGAAAGAGTGTTAAAGAAATAAAAGAATAATATAAAAGACATTTTGAAACTGGCAAAACATGTCATAATGACCCCTGCAACTACAAAGGGGGGTGATGAGATGATTCAGCATCCCGGTGAGAGAGAGGGAGAGAAAGATGGAGACGAAGAAAAATGCTTCAAGCCGAACCTCCACGAAGAAGACGACCAGGTCCGAAGATACTGGAGAAAGCCGAACCAACTTCCCCAGATAGAGAGACTGAAGAATAAACTACCATCATTCAACTAGATCCAAGATGCAGAGATGCCTGAAGAGAAACTGCGGCCGCTTCATACAGCTTAACCTCCCATCTGCCCATCAGAACCATCAGGTGAAAATGATATACTGTTGAGTAGATGAGTTGATGTAAGGCAGCTGGGTAGACTGGACAGGAGAGGCGAAGGAGTAGTAATCAGGAGGGAGTAGGGAGGAGACTAGGTACACACACACACACACACACACACACACACACACACACACACACACACACACACACACACAGGGACAGACCATGGCCTGGCTGTGACAATAGAACTCTTGACTGAGAAACTAGTGTGCAGGTTCAATGTGTTGTTGTATATGTTTGGAAAAAAAATAACTCACAGCATTAAAGTAAATATTAAGACCTGAGACCCCTTCAGGTTGAAAACAATATTATTTTATACATTACAATGCATTCTTATAGATGTAACAATCCCACCTTACATTAGTCATTAATTCCACGTAACCAGCTACAACATTAAATAATGGAATAATAATTCAGTAATACATATGCTATCTCTTTAATAGGGGCCATAATGACTATTTAATATGATAATTTTTGAGTAAATTATCTTAATAGTTTTTCCACGAGTGCTGCTGGTGGCCATGTACTTTACATTACATTACATTACAGTCTTTTATCCAAAGCGACTTACAATTCAGTATCTACCGTAGGCACAGCTACGGGAGCAATTTTTGGGGGTTTTCTCCAGGGTCTTGCTCAAGGACACAGTGACATGAGACTAGCGGAGCAGGAGATCGAACATCTGACCCTCTGATTGAAAGACAGCCCTGCTCTCCACTTAGCCACGGTCACCCTACTTAAAGCAGCCTGTTACTGTTTGTGCACGTGTTCTCCATACGTAAGAGTAACACATATCCATTTTATCTCTACATCTGAGAGACAACTCCCCGCCAGCTTTGACAGAGTTACTTATCACCACTGGGCACAAACTTAAATACACCCACCCTCTCACACGTACACATATTCTTCGAAACCCAGTCATTACATAATTTTACTTTAAATCTGAACATCAGGGCACCGACAACAATTACACAGAATATGGTTTCCTTTACTGTAAAAAGGATTACCATCCATTTGACACACATGTTTTTGAAAAGATGTTTTGACAGAAAGTTCAACACCTGCCACTCTTTCAGCATGATCTTATATGGCACTGCTCCAGGGACGATGGGTAAAGAGATTTAGATGCCTTGAGAGCTAAATGTGTGATTGAAAGTTAAATGATTTTCATTTTTCCCTGTGACAAAGTTACAAATGCAGGAGTTTTTTTTTATTAATAACAATTAATAATGAATGAAAGTTTAAAATATTTGACTTAAATGCACAGGAGATTTCTGTCATTACAGGATATGGTCTAGCTCTTGGCAATGTGTCATACCACGACTACTGGCCTACTTACAATTTACAACCATTGGCAGTGAAATGCAAAGTGGCATGAATGAATAATACAATTTACAGGCATTTTCCCTCTTTATTCATTTCAAATCAAAGAGGCAAGTCTGCTCATGTCCTCTTGAAACACACATACACACACACACACACACACACACACACACACACACACACACACACACACACACACACACACACACACACACACACACACAAATACCAGAGCTCATATGATCATAATTAACTCTCCAGTGAGAGTGGGAGGAGGAAGCGGTCTGTGTTCTCCTCTGTAAAGTGAATAACTGTTCAGTCAATCTCTCTACCACCATTCAGCCACAGCTCTGACCGAACACCACCGCTATCAGGGATTGCTTTTACAATACCCGTTGGCCTGTTTTAACTTTACAATAACACTGCGAGGGAAAGTGACCTTGTTACATCAACAGGACTATTTTGGTCCCTGTTTGGACAACTTGGTCTGCTTTTGCGCAGCATCGGCGACATTCCGGGACTGACAAACGGGACGGACCTGAGCTCTGAACGACGTGTAATCTTATACCTGAAGAGTTGTTTAAGAAGTAATTTGAGGTAAGCGACAACTTTATTTACAAATGAGTCATTTAGCACTGTTTGTGGGAGACAGAAAAAACAACTAAGGGACTCTATCTGACTGTAGTCCGCTTGAGATTTATGTTGGATTTTTCCGGTAAAAACGTACTTTTTCCGTGATCTCCACTTTAATTATTTAATTTCACACTCATAATCCAAGTCATGCGTCTTTAAGGCTCGTCCGCAGCTGACCTCACTGTGGAAGCACGCGCAGCTCTCAGTTACAGCAGCCTGGTTTCATTTGAAAAAAGAGGGCTGCCGGGAAACACGCGCACGCTGGCACACTTGCAAGTATATGTGTGTGGTCGTGTATAATTTGTACACGTGTGGCAGTGATGTTTTGGGGACATTACCAACTGTTTATACTGGCAAATATTTTAATGGAAATTTGTACTTTCTTCTACTTTACATACCTTTTATAGATAAGCATCGAAAACACATTTCTAAAAAAAAGTAGGGATTTGGGTCAGTTGTTTGCTTTATGGTGATTATCCACTGAAGGTTTTTAAGGAACCATTATATTTACCTTTACATTACTGCTTTATATTTCCTTATAGCATGGCATGTTACCTTAACCACGTGTATTTTAGTCAGAAATGTCCTCATGTTAAAATGTTTTTCCTATTATCTCGTCTCTTTTCTCCATAGTTTCCTTGGTCCAGATCACACTAAACAAAATAAATAATAAATATTTAGAAACAGCATATTTTAGCTTTTGGGGTTTGGGGTTAGGTACAGGTCACCACTGATGTTACGATAGCGCTTTAATAATTCAGAGCAAATGACTCAACACACTGAAAACAGGTCAAGTCAACGGGAGTTTGTGTTGTTCACACGTGTGGGGAGGTGGGTGAAGCTCTTGTTTTCATTTATGGGAATACTTTAGATTTATTTCCCTAACTGGCATCTTTCTCTGTCTTCCAGCCAACGTTGCATTGTTTCAGTTTACATTTCTCAACAGGGGCAAAGCTCAATCTTTCTTCCATTCTTTCACTCTCTCTTCCCTCTCAGCACAAATCCCCCATCATGCCTGATTACATAAATGTTTAAGCTATGAAAGCTGAACCAGCAGAATTGGCCAACCAGTGTCTGTGCGTTTGTAGTCACACTATTAACACTATCCAGGGGACTTCCTTTATGCCTTGTAAGTCACTGCCAACTGTTGACTGCAGAGTCGTGTGGGGATATGTGGTACACCACACACTTCATTGGGGCTTCTCAAACTTGCAAGTTATCTAGAGGGGGAAATTGGGGAGAATACCAACTGGAAACCACCCTTCATGGTTTAGTCATTGGGTACCAGCACACCAGGGCCCTGTTGTCTTTGCTCTCATTGCCTTCAAGTGGAAAAAATGAAAAATAAGCTCAAATTGAGGCTCTCAATTGGATCTCTGTCTGCAGTCCTCGTCAACCGAAGCCATGTTTTCCAAAGCCACTGCCAACTTCCTCCGTCAGATTGACCCTGAAGGATGCCTCATCCACGTGTCCCGATTAAATGACTCAAAGAAACTGGTTCCTCTGGCACTGGTCGTCAAACGCAACCGCATCTGGTTCTGGAAGGGTCCCAAGTACCAACCGGTAGACTTCACCCTCAGCGACTTGTTGCAAGGCGACAAGGTGCTCGATCCTGGTATGTAGGTGTGCACATACAGTACATACTGCCGTGAATAGAAATTGCTCAAGCTATATGAATGTTATATTTTATTTCACATGTTTCACTAAGTAGATATTTCTCCCACACACCACTTGTGTTGTCAGATGTGTCTGAGATAGAATTCGTGACCTACAACGGGACGTTTCGAGACAATATCTCTGGGACGCTGGACACAGAGGCTGGCCCTGCCAGCATCACACTGGAGGGGCGGGGCTCTTCCAAGCTCCAGTCATGTTTTGGCAACCTGAAGAAAGAGGAACTGAATGTAAAGAAGCTGTTACAAGACTCCAGTAGCAGGTGCTAAATAATTCTTTTTTGATTATTTGCACATTGTGACTAGCAGAAGGTGACATAATAATGACTAAATTATTAATGTGATGAGTACTCTATAAATGTAATTAGACATAAGGCATTTGACACCTGAGACCAGTAACATGCAAACCTCAGAGATCAGTCGTGTCATCTTACTTAAATATACTGCACTGGATCTGTCCTGGTTCTTTGTGTTGTTTCTCAATGTGAACACACTCATAGCTGACTGATAATGACAACCTCTTAATGTTACACAAATACACTACATTGCTATTGTGGATTCATACAAACAGTGTCTCTTCTCATCAGGCTGGTGGACATGCAGAATCCGCTGATGCAGCAGCTGGAGAAGCGAGCTGATGTGCTGGCAGTGGTGAAGGAGAGGATTCTGACCACCAACTCCTGCTCCATCACCCAGACGAAAAGCGAGCAGTGCACCTTTCAGGGGATTCTCAGGCTGCTGGGAATGCTGGGGAGCTCTGTTAAGGTGGGTGTGGGAGGGTACGTGTTTTAGGAAGTTCAGAAAACGTGCAAAAAAGCTTGCTAGAGTTTCAGTATGATGTCAATTAATAATGAAGTGGTTTGTTATGGGAATTTCTTAATGATATCTGAAGTAACAGATAGTTATTATTATTATTATTAAAATTGTTATTGGTGTCATTCTGGGGGAAAGATTGAATATTTGTGTTTGTCGCTTCAAGCCGTTCAAATATTTTCAATACAAAAATATTTCTGTCTGATTTTAAATCACCAGGTTTAAAAGTCATACTTTTGTGTGTGTGTGTGTGTGTGTGTGTGTGTGTGTGTGTATTGTATATGTGTATTATCAGGTGAAGGACACCAACAACATTGAGGCGGAAAGCAATGTTTCCTTGGAGATCCCCTCTGGTACAGTCATTGCTTACAGCGTCCTGGAACTGGAGATTAAAAAAAATGGGCACTATGGTGAGTTTGTGCATGTGTGCGCTTGGGTGTGTGTGTGTGTGTGTGTGTCAAAGAGTGTGTGAGCTTACCGAGAGGCGGACTGATGGAAACGGGAACGTATGAATTACAATATCACTTCTCCATCCGCTCCGATTCCACCCAATCTTTGACACACTGTTATGCTGTAGCTTTGCATCTTCAATATTAACCTGTCCAAATAGCAGTTAAGAAGAAGGAGAAGAAAGAAGAAAGAAGAAGAAAAAAGAAAAGAAGAAGAAGAAAGAAGAAGTTGGTCCGATTTCTACATTAAATATGACAAAGAATAGGGAAGCCGAGCAGATGGTTAAGCAAACATCACCACTTCATAGGAATAGCCATAGTTCTTCATTTTAGAATCCCACAGGTTGATGTTCATTGATGCGTTTTGATTGTGTCTTTCCTTTATATGTTTGTGCACCTGTGGGCAAATACATTTATTTTACCCTATGTGTGATATCTATGAGGTTGTGTGTGTTTTCAGGTATATGCCTACAACCTGGCACAATAGGAGGCATTGAGGCCGACTCGCCATCCCATGATTTCTTGGATACGGTGGACGGAGGGTGCAATGGGAAGATGGTTCCAGAGAAAGTAGCTTTGAGTGCACTGCCAAATGGTTTGTGTCCATTCATTCATATGTTTAGCCACTTACTCAATAACTAAATAACTCTTTTTATTTGTGAGGAAGTGAAACACATTAGAGGAATGAAGGAAATTAAATAGCTTCCCTTTTTTCTAACAGATGAAATTGTGGATTGAAGGAATTGTTTAGATTGGTTATTTGTTCTGAAATATATTTGGGCTGACCAGCCTCAGTAGCAAAGCCTGTAACACTACCTATAATGCATATGAGCATGGAATTATTGCAACTTTAAAGACAGTACTACGTGTTTTTATTATTCTGTTATTGACAGTAATGTACACCTCTTTATACAGTGATAGAAATAGGATCTTATAATTTTGCCAAATAGTCGGTTTTCCAGTCTCAGATTTCCAAAAACAGGATGGTGCAACCCTGTCCAACTCACCCATTGGGCTGTAATATTACACATCAGTTGTTACTCGAAAGTAAAAACGAGAACACTATCAAAGATAGCACACCCCTGCCAAGGTTACACAATCATCTACATTTGCTCTTAATCTGCAGTTAATGTGCACCTGCATTTCAGTCTGCATCAAAATCTTCATGGTGATAAAAATAACCATGCTTGTTTTTGAAGAATAAGAAGATTCTTGGGAGAAGCAGGACTTTTTACAGCAATAAAAGAGTGTTTTGAGTCTTTTGAGTTAAGTCAACATAATGTGTTCAAGAATTATGGTAATAGGTTGAGCCGACAAGAACTCTGTAACTGTAAGAAAACAGTGTAATATCAAAATAACAAATGGTTGTATTAGTATTTATATGCCAAGTTTGGTGATTGAATATTATGAAAAATGCGTATGGATGTGCAGCATGTTGGTGTAGCGTCAGTTTCAAATCTGATGTCTCCCGGTCTCCTCCAGGATCACAGGAGATGGACCTCTCTCCTCTAGCAGAGCTCCCCCAGTCACCTCGATGGGCCCTGTTCAAGACACTCCAAGAGACTCTGAGGGACAGAATTGCTCTGTCTTATATGGAGTGTTCGGTGAGTGACACACTAACATGACCCCGACACTAACACACCACAGGTCTGTTGTGGCCACGAGTCGGTTTTGGCTCATCTCTACAGGGGACATGTGGTACAACTAAACTTACCCCAATGGACAGTCACCCAAAACCTTTTTATTTTATTTAATGGCAGTATATCTGCAAACATCTGTGACGCTAGTTTGAACCACCATTCCTTTTTTCTTTTAAATTTGAGATTTTCTCCATTTTGGCTCCTCTCTGTGTCTCTCTCTCTGTTAGCTGGAAAAGTTGTGTCGTGGTGAAACACTCGATATAGCCAAGCATGAAGAACTGTCCGAGAGTCAGAGAAGATCCCTGTCAGCCCTACTGGCCAGTCTGATCCCTGCCCGCCTAAACGCAGCTCACCTGTTGGTCAGTGCCATGGAAGGTGAGGGTGAACTCTCGACTGAATAGGGCAACATTTTTCCTCAGTGCTTTGAGCCAAACAAAGGTAGTACTCAAAAGTAGTTTTCTACAGGTCAACCTTGTTGTGTTTTATTGTTTTTGTAGAGTTGCCTGATCAAACTCTGAGCCTCTTGAGCGAGAGTCGCCCTGATTTTCTGGAGGCCTTCGGCGCAATGGTTAGTTAACTTGTTTAATTTACTGCACACTGTTGACTGCATGAGTTGAAAATATTATTATTGTATTTGTTATTATTGTTAAGTTATGTATTTGATTCTATCAGGGCAAAAAGTGTAAATTATTTGAGAAAATTGTAAAAAAAAAAAAAAAAATAGTTTGACTTTAAAAAAAAGTATTTCAAGATACTTGATTTCTTAGAGTTAGATGATAAAATGTATACCTGTCTGTCTGTACACTAAATATGAAGCTATAGCAATAAGCCAGTTAGCTTAGCTTAGCTGTAGCTTCATATTTAACTTACAGACATGAGAGAAGTATTAATCCTCTCATATCACTCTAGCGAAGAAAGCGAATAAGCAAATTTCTCAAAATGTCGGACTATTCCTTAAGAGCAAAGTAAGATTTAAGTCTTCATGACTTTGCAAAGAGCATCTTTTTGTCAATCATCCATCCATGTATTTATATCTCTCTCACCAGATGTGTGGGTTACAGAAGAGCAGCGAGCCTCTCTCCATCCAGTGTCTTCCGGTCCCGCTGCAAGACAACCATGCCTTCCAACTGGCCGAGCAGCTGCTGAGCTCCACCAATGTGACGCTGAAGAGAGACAGCCACAGGCTGTGGACTGAGACAGGAACTGAGGCAGGGGTTCTCCCATTGGTCCTCAGTCTCAGCATACAGGGGTTGTCCCTGCTGTGCAAAGGGCTAAAGTAGTGGTAGTGTCTGCATGAGCACTTTTTTGTGTATATTTCTTTCCTGTATTTCCTGCACATTTCTTTCTTTATTGTGAAGTTTATTAGTATAAAATCTTTATACTGTTATTATCATTATGGATCTTTTCATATTGTTTACTATTTTTGTATGTATCATACATGTATAACTGTTATTATAATATACATATATATATATATATATATATATATATATATATATATATATATATATATATATAATTCCTATCTATTTTTATGACTTAGCAAGCATATTTTTGTATAAAACATGAAATATATATATATTTTATATAATGAAGTCTTATACTTTCATAGATGTATTGCACTCTTTTATAGCTTGTAAACCATTAAGGAGGTTTTTAATTGATCAGGCACCTTACATCAATATGTCCCAACAAACTACTTATATACAAATAGTTTTGTATAAATCCAGTTTTACTGCTTTTATTTATAAATGTTTTTGCTCACTATGAAAATGTATCTTGTTCATCAATGGGCTGCAGAAAGTCAGTGATCCACTGTAAATGCACGGTGGTTAAGCTAAAAAAACATTTATATCTTAGCTCAAGAAATATTTAAATGTGTTTTCAGTTTTTCAAATATGTAACATGTGATGCATGCTGACGATACACACAATGATAACATTTAGACATTCATGGTGTATGCTGAAAACTGTGTTGCATGCATATTCTTGCTGGAATTTTTATTTTAAATGAAGCTGCTTTGTATTGCTGCAACAGATTTGTTATTAGACTATTTTAATTATCATGAAAACTATATATTTTACATTCCCTAAAATACTGGTATGTAAGCTACATTATATTCAAATGCAGTATTGATGTTATGGATGAAGCTATAAAGTTTAATGAAGCTACCTTTGCCATGTCCTTACCGCCACTTTCCTATTTGTCTGTTAACGTTCTAATTTACTGTTGATTGGAAAAAAAAACATGTTTTACTTGATACTGTATAAATACATTAAAAAAAATATTGCATTTAAGTCTCTGTGTTATCACTCTATTGAAGTGTATCTCTTTTGTCTTACAGAAATGACAAATAACACTTTTTTATATTGCATGAGAGGTATATCCCAAAGATGAAGAAATCTGTTGCAAAATGACAAACTGCATTCATTTTTCTTGGAAATATTTAAGGAAAATGTCACAAAGCTGTAAACAATAAAACTTTAATTTTATTTGTATTGAAAGTCTTTGCTCATTTTAAGATTGATATTGTTATGACTAAGATCACAAGCAGCATTTGTTTGATAGTGTCAACATATTCATTATCATGCAAGTTGGATTCAGTTAGTAATGACAATAGCACGACAAGACTGAGATTCTTTGGCAAGTTTAAATACAAACCAGACGTACCATGCTCTCCTCTGCACAAGGGTGCGTGTGGGTTGTACACCCACACAGGTGTTTTCACTTGATTAGACCTTTTCTCTGTACAGTGTGTGTTGGTGTTCACAGACCTTGAAAGATTTGTTGTTGCTGCACATAGAGTGGGACAACTTTTATTTTTATTATTATATTTTATTATTAGTTTATGCCCTCAAGTTCCAGTTCATTTGGTACACTTAGCCAGCAAGGCTGGATTATCAACAGCAAAGATTGAAACTCTCCAATGGCCTCAAACATTTTCAAAAATTGTTAGAAATCGTATAATGGCTTGTTGCCAATCAGGTGTGCAAGCATTGATGTACTGTCTGTCCTGCCTGCTTGTTTTGCCTATATGTGCACTTGTCTTGTTCAGTGTTGCTATTTTCTATTTTTGATGTGTGTTATGTGTCTCAGTGTTATATATGTGCTTGTACTGTAGGTGGGTTTGTTCTGCTCTGCTCTAGTGTCGTACACTTTTCTTTTGCTTATTTGTGTATTAGTTTTGTCTATACGTTACTGTCTATCTATGAATTTTAATTCCATTTTATTTGAAATTTTGTAATTTTTAGGCAGCCTTCGAACATCTGGCCGGGGACAGCAGATGAAAATTAGCCTCTCTGGCTAACTCTGGCTCACCTACAGTTTCACTGTCGATTGGTGTGCATTGTCCCTGCAAAATAAATAAATAAATAAATAGATAAAATGTGAAATGCGTTTCTGCTAGGTGTGCTATAACATGAAACAACAAGAGAAAGCTGATCCCTTCTGTTTGGGCTCACTTCTGCTCAGAATAGCCACGTCTGACCGGTTTGATGAAGCTCTAGCGGAACATGTTGTGTATTAGGGGCCCAACGGTACAGTTTTGCCCTGGGGCCTCTAACAGCTTAATCCGGCCATGCTAGTGAGGTGTAAAAATCTGGAAACTATGAGTGTAGAGTTTAGAGAACTCAGGAAACTTCCTGCAAAGCTCTGCTCAATTCAAGAAGTCTAGTCAGCCAGAATAATTGCACACACCTGTATGGGCCTGCAGGTCATTTAATTAGGCTCAAAGCACATTAGTACCATAGAACTAGGCCTATTTTAAGACTTTCACCCGTTCTTGATGAATTAGTAAATATTTTTGGACTTACTAAATACAGAAAATGACCTAATGTATAATAAAATGTTCGCTGCCGGACTATGAAACAGATCATCTGTAGCTTGATAATCACATTTTGTATATTCTTTGAAGTGAAGTGTGACCTTCTAACAGTGTATGATCTGATGAAACTAAATTACTGCTCCTGAAAACATTCTGGTCGAATAAATCCTTAACTTCTAGTAGTCAAACAGGAGTGCGCTAAACGCCTTGGGTTACTTTACATTAACTCAACTACCACGTGGGGTCGCTGTGGTCAATGTTAACCTTTTTTATTATTTATTTCTATATACTTTATTTCAAATCAGTTAAAAATACAATAATCAGTAATAACAATCAGATGCATAGAATAATACTTAAATACATACAAAAGCAAATGGACGAATTAAACATAAACATGAACGTTTTAGCCGTTAGGCCGGATGTGCAGGATCGTGACCGATGACGTAAATCTCATGCGACAACAGCCTGTGCCTCTTCGCGAGCTGATTCTCACGAAAACATTGGGAGCTCGGATAACAAACGCTGCATTTGAAACGACCAAACGCGGTGTAGAAATGCCTGTGTGCAATTTCTTTCTTCAGGGCCGTTGTCGTTACGGCGACAAATGTTGGAATGAGCATCCGAGAGGAGGAGGAGGTGGAGGAGGAGGAGGAAGCAGAGGAGGAGGAGGTGGAGGATACAACAACAGCTACAACTCTCCTGCTCAGCAGCAGCAGCAGCCTAGAGGAGCAGGAGGAGGAGGAGGAGGAGGTAACGTCCAGGAGCAATAAGTACAGCTAAACCTAAACTTGTCAAAGTATTTACGTAACGTTAACTGGTCTCCTTGTATGTAGCTTAACGTTTGTTGACATTACTCCAGGACCCAGAAGCTAGGTTGTTCACTTACGTTTGTTAGTCACTGTGGGAAACTAAGCGGTAACATTTCTGTTAATCATTTATACCCTCTCAGTATAGTACAATTGAACAGCACCCCGAACTATCGTCCAAAATGACCAGAGACTTCAATCAACGTCTGTTAAAAACTGTTGGAACAAATAAACGACGTTATGTATATAAGCTAAAATCACGAATTTGTTAAATGGCATCATACAGAAACATACAGAAAAACAGAGGGACTTGTCTCTTTCAGGACAGACAGCCATGCTTTAGGTGTCATACATACAGAGTAGACAGAAGTGCCACTAGTTGAATTACAATATTACAAAAGAACGATTGTCACGGTCCCCCTCATTATTGACTAGTTTTGGTGTGCATGTTGGTTTCAGGTTTCGGAAACAGAGTTTGGGTGAATCCCTCTCAGCAAAAAGGAGGCTATATCCAGCCTTCATCTTTCTCCTCTCATGGAACTGAGGAATGGGGTCAAGCAGGAAGTGGAGGAGCTGACTGGGGTCGAGAAGAAAGAGGAGGAGGAGGAGGAGGAGGAGGAGGAGGGAATGATTGGGGCCGAGGAGGAGGTGGTGGCGGGAATGACTGGGGCCGAGGAGGAGGAGGGAATGACTGGGGCCGAGGAGGAAGAGGAGGAGGAGGAGGAGGGAATGACTGGGGCCGAGGAGGAGGAGGAGGAGGAGGAGGAGGAGGAGGAGGTGGCGGTGGCGGTGGCGGGAATGACTGGGGCCGAGGAGGTGGAGGGAGAAGAGATAACGTGAGCTTCTCTGCTCAAAACAGATTTTCAGCGCTTGGTCCTCCCAGTACCTTTGAAAGGGGAGGAGGAGGAGGACAGCAGGTGCCAGCCGGTGAGGAAGATGATGACAAAAAACTGTGAGTCTGTTTGTATTTTTTTATAGCATAAAAATCTTGAATGTCGTCATCAGGAATTCATTCATGTGACGTCTGTCTCACGGTCACGCAGGGAGATCATCCAGATGGACATGGATATTTGGGAGAGTTCAGGGCAGTGGGGCTTTTCCTGTTATTCTAGCTTCAAGGCACCTTTGTCTGGTCTGTATCAAATACACATTTGATTACATGATTTCTGTTGGTATTTGGAGACACTGAACCTGATTATGTTTGGTATTTCTTGTCTCCAGGTTTCACTGATCTTTCTCCAGAAGAGCTCCGGCTGGAGTATTACTCCACAAGAGCTTCAGGAGATCTGCAGAGCTACGTCAGTGTACCGCCACGCATTCATCTCACTCCTAATATTGGTTTGTTTGTTTGTGTAAAAGCTAGATGTTGTGAGTCTAATAAACTCCTTATTCATTTGTTCAGGTTAATGGTATAAATCAGTTGCTCACCCAGTGGAGAAGCAGAGTCCAGGAACTGAAGGTTATGAATCCAGCCACCCGCGCAGCTTTGGTGAGACACAGACACACACAGTTACAGTAACAATACTCCCACCTATTATTAAGAAGGACAAACATACAGTGAACATGTTTTGATATTCACTTTTCTTGCAGCTCGCAGAGATAAACAACCCAGCACCTCAGGCAGCTTCGAGTGGCTTTGGTTCGGCGACCGGATTTGGATCGGCTACATCCAGCGTGGAAAGCAAAGGTGAAGATTGCTTTATTGTAACAGCAGAGGAGTACAGCAAAAGTTTGGGAAACCTTTTCTTCTTGAGTAGTATCAAAAGAGGCTCCTGCTCCCTGCCAAGAGATAGTCAGTTGTTTTATTCACACTTGGGCTTTTGTATGGATTAAAGAAAACTAAATATACTGCGTTAAATAGTGAGCTTTAGCGTTGCTGGTAGGTTGGTTTTGTCACCTTCAGATAGTCAGGCTGATCAGGTAAATAACTTGCTCATGTGTAAATGTTTCTTTCTGACCATCTAGGCTTTGGGGCTCCAGCACCGGCCGCGGCCAACACTTTCAGCTTTGCTGCTCCAAGCAGTGGATTTGGTTCCTCGGCGGCGGCACTGCCCTCCTCCTCCTCCTCCGCAGGTTTTGGCAGTGCCTCAGCGGCTCCTACACAGCCTCCCTCCGGGTTTGGTTTCTCCGCTGCAGCCTCCTCGGCTCTCAATGCTGCTGCTTCTTTCTCCTTTGCTGCTCCGCCCACCGACAAGCCGGCAGCCGCTTCGGGATTCGGCGCTGCCTCTGGGTTCAATTTCACCTCGACACCAAACACCGGAGGAGGAGGATTTGGGAGCGGTTTCGGGGCTGAAACGCCGGCCTCAGCAGGAAGTGGCAGTATTTTTGGACGGGCGAGTGAAGGGTTTGGGAAAGCCGCTGCTCCAACCGCAGCAGGAGCGGGGTCTGCCGGCGGGGCGTCATCGGACAGTCTGTTTTCACACGAGAGCAATGTGACTCCAGAGGAACTGAATCAGTTCAAGGCCAAGAGGTTTACTCTAGGCCAGATTCCTCTAAAGCCTCCTCCAGCTGACATGCTGGTGGTATGATGCTGTAGGACCAATTCACAGGGTTTTTCAAATAAACAGATAATTTATACAAAGTAAAAATGCTCTTCTGCATAGTGCTTCTATTTACACGTAAGTCATTATTCCATTTTTAAAGATATGGCTGTTTGTTGTACTAATACTTCAGATCAATTCAAGCAGGGAAAACTTTCTGCGGTTACATTTAAGATGTTTGTGTTTATGCAACAGCTGTAGAATACATAGTACATATTTTTAGATGACTTTTGTCACATAGAGTTCTATTTTCGAATGATTGTCTTTCGGGATCATTCTGAATCGGTTTGCCAAATGTTACCGTTTCCACATTTGTAAAGAACAAATCAGTCGATGAGCAAAGTGTCTGAATGTTTATTTGCATGATGATGTGATCTAACATAATCTATAATACAATAAAAACATGCCTTGAACGTGGTTGGAAACTTTTATCTGCACACAACTCCTGCAGCAATAAGGTCCATAATGTCCTCTTAACTAGAAATGTATTTCACTGAATGCTTCATGGTAGAATAATAGAATATCTTCTGACTGATAGTAATCTTACTCTATTTATAAAAGTTGTAATTGCACAATTTGACCAGGAGAGGGTGTCAGAACACAAGCGTAAAAATTAAAATATTAGCCTTTTATTGTTTTAGTGAAGCACAGACACTACGCAAGTGTAAATAGCTGTGTTACTCAGAAGAGCTAGTTTGTTGCTTCAGGCTGATTCGTCTTCATTGTGTTTTTACTCTCATTGTAATGTGACACTATCGTAACAGCTGCATACCAGTCTAAAACCATCCATCCAAACCAGCGTGCAGGCCTCCATCCACCGAAACGAGAGGAATGTGTGATAGTGCATGGATGACAGTGAGTGAGGAAGCTGTTCATTCATTAGGTGTTGAACACCCGGTGGGACCACTAGTAGAGGAATATAGCGACAAAACAGACAGCAATAAGCTATTCTGCTGCTATAGGAGCTACGGCTCTGCTGACTGGAGCATATTTTTTAGCTGACAGGGATTTTGTGATATCGGCAAGAGGTGAAACTGAGCCGAAGCCGCCTCCTCCTGCATGCGTCTCAGTATGAGTCTGTGTGTGTGCGCAATCATCCCGAGTCAATATCTCATATAGGTCAAAGCCAAGTTATACAATTTTATGCATGTAAAAGGCAACACGGCATTCATTAACTGCCGGCAACAGTGTGCGACACCGTCATTTTTCTCTCCTACTTCTCAGTCTGTCAGCAGTAACTTCCCAACCACCCCCTGCTTGCAAATAATGCATAAATAATTCATCAGATTAATGAACGATTGAAATAAAGACACCTCATGAAAAGGCACTTGTACGCTTGTTTCAGTGAAATTTGTTTAAACTTGCCATCTGGTGACTACAATTAAACTGAGAAATATATACGTGTGAATCCGTGTTTCCCCAAACAGTGAATTAAAGTAGATTTAATCACTAACTGCTGCGGCATCAAATTACCATCCTGCCTGTGTTTATGTACTGTAATGTATGCATGAGCTGCACAGGGTGGATCAGCGCAATATTAAAGATGAGGGATGAGTGCATGGCTGCCGGCACACACACACACACACACACACACACACACACACACACACACACACACACACACACACAGCAAGACACCGAATGTTTTATCACTCTGGTGTACATCAAGACCTGTAAATGGTTATGGTGCAACTAAAGAAACGACTCAATTTCACTCATTTGACATGATTTATGAATGCAGTCATTTCCCAAGGGAGCCTGGATTTTGAGAAATGACATTGAGTCAACATGAACACACAAATACACACATCTACACACCTGTGATGTACTGTACACACTGTACTCCTCCTCTAATCCCCATCCTGCCCTACCCTCCTGTGAAGTCATAGCTTAGCACAAACCCGGTCACATGACCACGGTGTGTACAGTAATTCAATTGACCGTGACCTGACTCCTGCAGCACGGACCAGACATACAGCACACTGTATACGGTGCTCCAATATATTTTTCCACAGGGATTAATTCCCTGTTCAAACTGCATACTGCAGCCGAGTATGTATGTCAGAGCTCTAAACCGATCAATTCTTTGAATTATGACTTCTGCTTGCATCTATTGAAATATCCTCCTCCCTTGCTGGCTTCTACGCATCAGCATTTTTGTGATATGTAGTGTACCTAAATGCACATTACGCTCACTGCTATTACACAGCTATCGTGGTCACTACATCTGCTGATTACAGCAACAGATGCTCTCAGCACCGCTTGTATCCCCTCTCCATACAGAATGCCAATGAGCTGATTTGGATTCAATGCCGGCATTAATGTTTGATGGGGCCTGATTCCAGTCGACCCTCCTCCTGCTGCAGCAGAGAACAAGAATTGATTGTGTTGTGCCACAGCGGTTCACCTATGGGAAACGGCTTTGATCAGAGGCTTGTGATTTATGCCTTTTTGAGTGGCTCGCCAAATGGGTGACTGAGTGGCACATATTTCATGTGCCTTGCTCTGGACCCAGGTTTCTGTGCTGCAGATGTTTATGGGTTCATATTAGGATCAGTGCACCGCGTTCTTCTAACACACTGACGGTAATAACACACTGTAGTGAGTAAATACTGTCAGTACAGAGATTATAGGGCCTGGATCATTTGAACTGTAGTGGCACTAATAGGCTGGGCAGAAAATTATGCTGCATTACATAAATTTCATCTGTGTATGCACTGCAGGCGGCATGCTCCCTAAGCTCCCTGTATGCATATGTGTTCTGCATCAAACTGCAAAAGACTATGTCTTGCATGTTGTAGTGTAAATTAATACAAATCACAAATGTTTCAGTGCCCATCATTTCTGCTTATATTTTTGTTAGTTGAACTTGTTAGCAAAGAGGTGCCATTAACACTTACAGGTGTTACGGAGAAATATGTCTGGTCACCTGTTAAACGCAAGTCCAGTATTCACACTCCTTTAGCTGTTTTGGGTCTTCGCCAACTCCTGAGGGAATTATACGGCTCTTCAGCTGCTAATTGCTCGACTGTTCACAAGCCAGTAGCTAGCTTCTCATCACCAGAGCCGCTGCGCTGTCAGATCTAAGCTAACATGCTGAGGTGTGAGAGAGAACCAAATTAGTGACATTGAGGGCCGTATACTCACAATAATCATATTAAATCTACAGTTTATTATATTAACTTTTTCCAATGGACAGGGGCAGGTTAGCCGTTTTCTTTCTGCATCTAGTTTTTATGCTAAGCGAAACTAACCAGCTGCTAACTAGCTGTAGCTTCATCTGTTTAGCTAAAGTTAGTTGACAGACTGAGTGCTATCGATCTCATCTAAGCTAACTCTCAGCTAAAAGGCGAATAAAGTGTAGGCTTCCCAAAATGTCAAACTAAGTCTTGAACGCCACATTTAAGCTTGAATACGCTGCCTTTCACATGTTTAGGCTCCACCATATTCCTGTTTAAATGTGTTTAACCGAGCTACAACAAACTGGGTCAGGAGCAGGTTAATAAGGCCCTCAGGGGCGAACCTGATTTGAAGGTAACGTTTGGCGCTGTGGAGTAACCTTAGATGTAGCTATTTGTTTTTTTTTTAACGCAGCTGTACCATGTGCAATTAACTCGGTAATGTGAACAACCAACACAGAGTCAACATGTAGCTTGATGCCTCCATCTCTATCTTAACATGAGATCTACAGTATTTATCCACACTGCTCTCTCTCAAGGCCACACGTTGTCGCTGTTTGCCATGCAGCTGAAATCAACCTAATCTCATCTTCCCTCTCTCTCCTCTCCCCTCCTCCCCTCCTCTCCTCTCTCCTCTCCTCTCTCCTCTCCTCAGCAGCGCGTCTCTCACCGCGCCTTTGGATACCGTGTCACCAGCAGCACTACGCGGAGAAAACCGTCCAGCAAACTGCCGTCCAGCACAGCAAAAAAATTAAATAAAACCCAAACGATGACCTTCTTACAGATACGACAGAAGCAAACAGTTATTTGACAACTTCCGACCCCCACACCTTGCCTTCGCCGCTCCTTGCTGTAAGCGGTAAGTGCTCGGATTCCTTTTTAATTGCAGCGATGGCAGTGCTCAATTTCCTGCACAGGGCAGTGATAGCGCCGGTGCGCTGATATTCTGCATAATTATAGCACCAATTAATAGCAGGTGATCGGGGATCAAGAGGTCCGTGACTCAAACATGTGCGCAGCAATGTGAATTTGGGTTTATTGATGTTATATGTGTAGGGCCTGTTAGTAGAAGCAACGGGCAACACATTAGATGTTTAGTGGACTATAATCTGGGTAGGCTGTTTAATACGCTCACCTTTGTTGCATTAGACGTCTAGCAATGCAGAGATGTGCTTACAGGTTACAGTTTCATGCCTTCTCTTACTTAAATCAATGCCATTAACTGTTTAAAGAATTTGAAACGGTCATATGAGATTTACAAGATAATGCACATTAAGCCTGTTGGCCTGGTGGTTTTAATCTGACCTAGATACTTTATTTTTCTTCTTTACTTTTACATTTATAGCCTCTACATGTTTGGACATTTAGATATGCTCCACTGGGATTTTCTAACGTTACGGATGCCTGGAAAAAATATTTTTGCCATATAGGGACAAACTTCAGCATGTCAGTGTCTTCAATCTTTAATCTAGATTAAGTTTGCATGGAGTCAAACACATAAAGGTGCTTTAGGATTAATCAGCTATTGCCTGCTACCCTGCTGTAGGTGTGAGCTAGGGTGACAGTTAAGGGAGTGGTGGGGGGGGGGGGGGGGGGTGGAGGAGAGAATAAGCACATTGTGAGATGCCTGTCCTCTGCCAGAACTCAGGTCAGGCCAAGTGCATGCTGAGGTGTGAGATTAGATCAGATGGCCACGCACACAAACACAAAAATATCCAAATCTCAAACTGTGTTCCCCACTTGTGGATCGGGGCAGAAAACACGTGATGGGGCTTCAGTACTTCCCGTGTCTTTCTCTAAATCCTGCAAAGCAAATCTGACAGTCTGAAAGCTGTTTAATGTGTCTCTGACATGTGGAGTTGTTGGTGTTAAGCTCATAGTGAAACGCATAAAGTGAGTGCATTAACTGGCAGTGAAGGAGTGTGCCCTCCATGGCTTGTTTTAAGGAGGAAGAGGATAATTATTCATATGTTTAACTTGAAAATCCTAGCCTGACTCGCACTTTATCTTCTAAATAATCCACTGAGACAGTAAAAGCTGGAAATAGACTCAACCCTGTCTTGGAAAGCCATGTTTCTGTATCTCCATTTACACATAGCTCAAAATATTTAAACACACATGACATTTTCCACAAATTCTGCATTCAAAAATCTGTCATTCCGTTTTGCACACTCAAACAGCTGTGCCACATCGCTCACATGGCCGTTTATGAAGTATCCATTTATTTGTGTCTCAGTTTAGTCCCACATTTGTTTGTGTGTGTGTGTGTGTGTGTGTGTGTGGGTGCATGGCTACCAAGCAGATTTGAGATGCGTAGCACATAAGTTCAGAAGGCAAGCAAAACCCTGTCCCTTTTTGAAATATTAACCAGGGAGGAATATGTGCCTGTGTGTCTACGAGTGTGTGTTTCAGTCAGATAGAACCAGATGAGCTGGCTACTCAAAAGGCCAGGCTGACTGTTATGCACTGTATCATCTACCATCAAAGAGTCACACACACACACCCTTCTCAAAATTGATAGCTGGAAAGGGCAAAGGCAAAGTCCAGTGCAGCACACCCACACAGACTCACATATGCACGGACACATGTGACCACACTTCAGATCTGTAGCTGGCAGCTGCTGGTCCTGGTCTTTTTAAATATGAAAGTAGAATGAAAACAACCAAGGGGCAGAGCAGACACTTATCATAGTAATGAGCAGGCTTCTTTGTGTGCACCTTTATGTGTGTGCGCGTGCGCTGTTGTTGTGTTTGGCCGTGTACACTTGTAGACAACCATCTGCGAGGCACAATTCACTGGCCAACTGGTATGCTTCATCAAAGAGAGTAGCTGTGATTGGTTGGTAATGAATGCTTGGTCGGTACTGCGCCTCTTTCCCCACTTCAAACTGTATTTGGTAATGGGATTCTATTGTCTTGTATGGGATTATTCTGCGCGCTCAGATTGAATCACATCCGCAAGAGTTTAAACCAATATGGTTGTGGGTTTGGTTTTTATTTTGAATTACTCAAAGTCAGGAGATCATCTAGTTGAATGCCGCTGTATCTTTATCAAGCTATGTTGGACTTTACAACAGCAGTCTTCAGAAAATCAATTCCTCTCAACACCTGATATGTGTGTAAAGGCTGCTGCTGCTGCTGCAGCAAAGGTGACCTCCATCATATATACGAGAGTCACTCCTTGTTAACCCAAAAACCTGTCTCTTAGACACAAGTCTGCTATGAAAGAAATTCTAGAAAAGGAAAGAGATGACAATAATTAGAAGACCATACTATATGTCACAAAATCTGTAGCTGTGTTGACTGAAGTTGCTACCCTTTATGTTGATGTCCAATCAGTGTTGGTGGTAAATAAAGTCCACTGAAGCGATACGTTTCTCAGTGCGTACGATATTGACTGAGAGACTGTTTCTCCTGTTTGCAGAGCCATGCTGGCAGTGCCTATATGTACCAGGATGCATTACAAGCAAGCTACTGACGCCCAGCCAAAAATGCTATAAAATGTACACTGTAAAAATCCTCCTCCATAACATCCTTTGCATTCATACATCTGGATGCCTTTTTCGTTGTTGGAAACGTCCCTTGTTTGCAATACGAGCAAAGGGAATAAAAAAAGTTCCTTTTTGGCTCCCCAGACAAATGAAAGCAGCCTGTAGATCTGCTTTGCTTCTATGTCGCTGTTCTATCAAATGATGGCACTGGATGCAGGAAGAACAACATATTTTGCAGTTGCGCCCCAAAGACACTGAGAACATCAGCAAATGCATTTTTCACTCTATATTCCAAGTTTGGATAGATAGAGATGAGGTTGAAAATCTGCGAATTTTCCCATGAAGGTAATTGTCAATGTGTGTAGTTTATTATATCATATAAATAATAAGTTATAGCAAAAGACATAGTGTAATAAATTTGACTTACGAATTACTTTAACATTTTTTTGATTTAGACAACATAATTGCATACTACAATTTACAATGTAGATTATCACAAAATGAATGCAACGGTAGACAACAATTCTAGCCTTTATATTAATGGCAAATAACACGGACTAACTAATATCCTATGGTTCCAAAAGACCAGTATCAGTCTGACAGATCAGCCAAACACTCAAACATGAAAGGAAGATAGGAGAGCAAAACATTGAAAGTCTTAAAAACATAAGCGGGGAGATAGATATACGGCTCTTATCTTGTCCTCCCTCAGGATCGGATTGCGTTCCAATGCACACATCCCTTCGAGAGGTTTAGCACTGAATAAGACAGGGAGGCGAGCTTTGGTGGACCACAACAACCCATGCTGTATAAGCTGGGACCTGGTGATCCAGACATGGTAAGTGGGGTGAGAGTCAGTGTGCCCCCCGGGGGCCAGCTACCAGCACCCCAGGTGGGGTGAAGAGATGGGGCCGTGTGGCTTAAGGGGGTAGTGAGAGAGATGTCACTGACCACATTAGTCACCATGAAAAAGCCGGCCATGAGTCAGGAAATCTCCCAGTCTCATCCATCACACACCCCCTTAACCCACTTTCCTTCCAGTTCAGCAACTTCGGCTTTTTTATTTTTCTATTTTCTGCGAGCTCTCCATCCCCCCCTTGCTGCTGACAGAGTATAACTTCGTCATCCTTCTTTTGACGGTGATGAAAAGGAGAAGAGGGCACACAGAGAATTGTTTAGTGCTGGACGGCAGGAGATGAGAGCGCGTCGAGATTTAGGGCCAACCTTTTGGAGTGCAACGAGGGAAACGGTTAGGAAACGGATTTTACATTCGGAGAAAATAAATATAAGTTTGTTTAGTCTATGTCACCGCAGGGAGACAGAGGAGAGAACACAGTGATGTAGCGCTTCTCATTTTCACACCAGATTCCCCATGGAGGTGTGTCGAGAGAAGTCCTTTGAGCTGGTGAGACTGCTGTGGGGTGATAAGTGATGATACGAGAGGGGTCTCACTTCTCAAAAAAAGGCTGCTGGCTGAAAATCCTGGACAAGGTTTTTGATTCACCGCTGAGACAAAAAACAGTGTATTGCTAGCTCAGCTGTGGAGGGATTAGTGGGGAATTTGGGGCGAAGCTGGTGATGAGTAATTGAACATTTGAAATGATACTCCACAGGGTAGTGATCTGAGGGTTCTCGATGTGGCTTAATTCCACAAGTATTTTCATGCAATCGTTATTGTTTTTGACGGGTAACCACCTCCCTCCCATGCGTGAGTGAGCTCAGTGTACCTGTAGTTTATTGTGTGCAGTGTGGAGCCTATAGTCACACATTCGTACCACGGCTCTGTCACAATTACATGTTATGTTAAAGAATAATTCCAGTTTATTACAACTCTTTAATTTACCTATCCATCAGTTCTACATTGTACTCACCAAGTTAATGTTGGAGATGTTCTATCAGTCTGTTGTGGCCAGTGCACTTCACTTCTCTGTAGTCTGATGGGGGAGCAGCATTGGAGCCGGAGACACCAACAGGCTTAACAAACTGGTTAAGAAGGCCAGCTCCATCATCGGCTGCAAACTGGACAGTCTGGAACAGGTGGTGGAGAGGAGGACACTGAAGAAACTATTATCCATATTGGATAACCAGGTCCACCCTCTCCACCACCTACTGCAGGGACAGACTGATCCAGCTCCACTGTCACAAGGACAGGTACAGGAGAACATTCCTGCCTACCGCAATCAGAATGTATATATAATATATACAATAAATCACCTCGGGCATTTTTTATATAACATCTTTACTCTATTATAATTGTGTATATTGTGTATTGTGACATGTGTATTTTTCTTTTTTTTTTCTTTTTTTTTTTTTATATATAATATTAAGATTTTTATACCTGTGACCTATTGCTGCTCTGGAACCTATTGCTGCTTGTAACGAAATAATTTCCCCTCGTGAGATCAATAAAGTTACTATCTATTTATCTATCTATCTATCTATCTATCTAATAGCTGAGATCTTGGGAATGGAGCAAAATTGCAAAAATAAAGGTTCCAATAGGGGTCTAGCTATATAGGTAACACCTATAGATGCATCGTCTGGCTAAATTGTTAGCTCGCTTCTAAACTGCCTTATTGTTTAACGCTCACAGTCAGATTTTGTTGTAGCAATGTTGCTGTCTGCCAACATCTCTGCAGTAACTTTTGCGAGTACCATATTTTCATAATCACTAGTAATGATGGTCAAAACTACGAAAATATGACCCAAGTTGTAGAAAAAACAGTGATCATCTTTTAACAAGTAATGTTTTAGCATAACAAATGTTTACATCATAAAATATAAAACATTTTGAGTACATTTTTGCTCTAATTCCAAAATGCATGCAGCACATAACTATGTGTATTGGCATAATAGTGCAGAACATGTCTAATGTCTTTGTACGCTAACAAAAATATGCTTGCTAAGTTTTAGATTTAAGCTGAACACTGTTTTATACAACACTCCCCAACAAATCCGTGGTTTCGATGCTCTTACACCTTTGCTGAGTGAATGCAGTAAAACACAAGCAGCTGTAGTTCTAGTGTCATAATGTCACATGTAATTCAAGTATGCATTAAATTAGTACTGTAATCAGTTCTGTTTTAACGAGAAATGGACTTTGATGTGGTATTTACCTTCCAATAAGAAGACGTCATGGCTTATCCATCTGCTTGTGTTTACTTCTACCATTGGTCACAGATGTGCGTTGCAAATTTTCCGCATTTCAATACTACATCACATTTTAAACCACCTCAGCCAGGGTAATTTGACCCTTTTAATTGTAGCTGTGGTAAAGAAAATGTGAACCTTTGCCACCCTGTCGTAGCCAGTGCAACGTGATCCAGGCAATCTGTGTGAAAACATGGTGTGACGGATCGAATTCATGTCCGCTGTCACAAGGTGATGTCGAGGGGGTGACTCAATGACTCACCTCATTAAAGATTTTATTGGATAATACATTTGATTGGGCCAAATAGGAGAGGCAAAGCAAAAGCTCCTCATGAACTCTCTTTTCTATTCATTTCACGGCTGTTGGCATTTGATTCAGATTTGTGTGTGTGTGTGTGTGTGTGTGTGTGTGTGTGCACCCGGCATAAAATTGCTCTGGAGAGTGTGAAATGGGAAATTTGTGAATATCCAATGGCGATGTGACTATCTGGTCAGTTTTTTTCTGATGTACTGTTCTCTCTTGGTCAATGTGATAGAAGAAGAAGAAGAAGAAGAAGAAGAAGAAGAAGAAATCAAATCTGTGTCAGAGCCGAGTGTTTTACAGAAGACTTGGATGTTAATTCAAGTTCATCAGCCAAGACATCGGGCCCCTGTCGCTCAACATTCCTCTCTCTTCTGCCACACTCTGGCACGTACATTCAGTACAGCATATGTGTGTTTGCACTGCGCTGGATTTTGTGTGTGATCCATTTGGCTCTGAGTTGTCCCCCACACAGCCTGGCACTCTTTACTCTGTCTGTGTGCGTGTGTGTGTGTGTGTGTATAGCTGCAACGCCAGCCTTCTGTTTTCACGCCTAAACAGACCCCTTATGATCAGAGAGGTACATCAGACACACACACACACACACACACACACACACACACACACACACACACACACACACACACACAACACCAGGCCCAACACAATGGCAGCAGGCGCCGGGCCGACACATACAGCATCATAACCTGGGAAGTATCCATGGTGGCTTCAACAGGAAGTGCGTTACAGCTCCTGCCTGTCCGTGTGCACTGCCAGTGCGACTGTTCATCGCAAATTTCTTTTTAATACTAGCCATTCTTCACTTTGCACTCATTTCACAACATGTTTACGATATAACATGTAAAACATGTAAATCTATGATCAGAATATGCAGTGTCATAAATGTTGTAGCAACATAGTAGTAACATGATATCTGGTTTCTTTTTAAACCAGTTCCTTGGTCATGTTCTCACAGCTTTTCTTCTGCACTGAGAAAACAGAGATTAACAATCTAGGCTACATCCTCCTTAAACTGTACAATATATTAAATGTCCTGTATCCTTAGGATTTTGACACCAATTACCAGGGAAGAATGAAGGAAGCACACCTGTTAAACACACACTAACAGGTGTTAGGCACACCTAACCTAACCTAAAAATATCAGCTCTTTAATTTAATTATAAATGCAGGATGTCTCAGCCAGGACGGCCTTAATCAAATTAATAGTGACACACCGGCTCTTCGTGGTAAACACTGGTGGTTGACGTTCAGATAACCACACATGGCATCTCAACATCTCATTCAATAGAAAGAGATTATTTGCAATTTATCTGATGACATTCGACCAATGTCCAATAACCAGTGCCGATAGATATTGTTTTTTTTTCTCTGTTAATTTTGCTATAACTCGGGTCAATTCACTCTCTACTGTCCCACATGGGAAAATGGGCTTGGCAGAGACACAACAAAACAGACTCATCTACCAGCAAACATTAAAAAACACCAAGTGTAGGCAATAAGTAAAAACAAATTAAAGAGAGGTAAAAGTAATAAAGAACTAGTTAAAAAATGTAGATATTTGTACTTTGGCTTTATATTAATTGCTTACAGACAAGACAGTCCGATCTACAGTGTATCGTTACCATCTACTTTGCAGCTAAACTGTAGGTTAATTAAGTGGCCGACAGTGGTAGTGTGGCCTGAATAAGGCAGCACCTTTTAAAGAGATCATTAATGCATCGCTCGGCCATATCTAATTACAAGGTTTCTTGCATTTGTGTTTAATGCGAGAAACTGAAAGGAAAGGTCACATTTCTACCCTTAGCTTCTCTGCATCAGCTTCCACTGACCGCACACAGTCATGCTGAGCTTAGTCACACTGAAAATCATGTCTTGTGGTTCTTCTGTACTGTATCTTGCAAGCAGAGTTTTCTGCAGGTGTAAAATTAAACCAGGGAAGAACAGTCAGGGTCCCCCCTAACCTTTGCACGCGATATCACAAGATCACCCGAGAATCCATCTGGTCAGGCTTCAAGTTATGCGTTTGCGCGAGATACGACACAGAGAGACGACTGTTCGTTCTAAACAGCAAATAGTCGGCTCCTGAAGAGGTTAGCATGGACGCTGCAATAGCATCAGTTATATCAGAACTGGAGGGTGACGGTGTGCTGACAGGAGGATAAATCAATGAGCTCTGAGATGAGAAGTTAGGGAGCGCAGAGACATACAGGGGAGCTGTCTGGCACAGAGATGAAGATAGATGGGCTCCTGGTTGTACTTTTCAGTCCAGCAAAACACAGTGTGGGGCCACTGGTACATGGTGGCATCTCCGAAGATTGTTGATACAGAGTACTCCATGCCCCACTTTAAAAAGAAATATTACATTTTAGTGGTTTGATTTATAAGCTATGGAGTTCACACAGCACAAGATAACTCTTTAAAAGCTGAGATATTTTTTGCCTTTGCTGCCCAAGAATAAATAAAACAAATTCATCAATGGCTTCTTCTAACATGTCCTTATATTTAAATAGCAGAATTGGTTGTTAACAAAATAATCTCAACCGCAGAATGTGTCAACTGCAACAAAAGGGGTCATTTGTCCATGACTGAAACAATTCACTGTCCCCTGGCTCTAGCTTCTTTCAAGAAAATGTTGAACTATTCCTTTCAAACTGATGAATCTCTACAAGACAAACTCACAACTAAGCAATGAAACCGCCATAGTTAGATGTCCTCTGGGCAAAACGTATATACAGTACACTTCAGTTCACCCTATTTCACTTTGGTGCCAGAGAAAGAGAGAGAGAGACACACACACACACACACACACACACACACACACACACACACACACACAGCCTGAGGATCTCATCATTAAGAGGAGAGGAGGAATGGATGCATCTCTCAGTTGTCACCATCAGTGTCATAGTCTTCTCCCTCTCCTTCTCTTTCTCATTATTTCTCACAGATCAGGCCCCAGCTTCCTGCATTTTATTTCTCCTTTTTGTCAATTCATAATGAAGCATCTTCTCCTCCCACATCTCTCTCCCTGTCCTTCGACTTTCCTCGCTCGGTCCTCTCTGTCCTCATAGCTCTCTGAAAGCAGAATGAATCTATTTGTCTGTCTTCTATCAGCGTCCTTCTAGATCCCTCCCCTACCCTCATTTTCTCCGGCTCTGTTCGCTGCGTGTTCAAAGCACAGCGGCCCCCCCAGAGAGCTGGAGAGAAGTGTGCATGGGCTGGAAAAGAGAAGAGAGGGCGAGCGGGGAAGAGAGGGATGGCAAAGAACGAGAGGAGAAGAAAATAAGGGCATAAAGGCTCACCTGAATTTTAGATTTCAAACCCCCCTCTTTCTTTTCCCCCTCAATAGCCTTTTCCACTCATAACAAATGTCACTGCGGTAGCTCTGTACAAAGCATGCGGTATTCCACTTATTATGAGTTTCATTACAAAATGCCAAAATTTGCCCTTTGCTACATCAGTTCAACGTCCCTCAATAGCACCCACTTCGGTTATTGTGGTACGGCGAAATGAATGCCTACAAAAAGTGGTGGTCAGCAACACTTCTTGGGCCATAAGCATCGCGGCTGTGGTGGTGTGACAAAGCAGGGCACAGATGATGATTTACAGAGACATCTGAAGCACAGGGCATTTACATCCTCAATTTAAAAAATGCATTAAGGGCAACTTCACTACTGTATATGTTTTATTTATGACTTGCAGTCATAGGAGTGAGTGTTTTAGTAGAAGAATTTGCGCACCGTTTCCTGCACTTAGTGGTGGATTATGTAAAACTGATGTCTTTTAGTCACGTCAGATGCATGACTCCAGAGATGGCATTCACAGGCAAAGTTAGCTGGGAAATATGTCTCTCCATAAATTCTAAAACAGGTCCAATAAAATTATTTCTTTTGTATATATTTTTGAGTTAAAACCCAGATAAGACAAACCCCCCAAAGAGCAGAAAGTATTACACATTATGAAGAAAGGAAAGATGATCTTTAAATAGAGCGATCTGAATCTAGCGCAAACAATTCCAGTTGAAACGAAGATTCACTTTGAGTTTCTGATAGAGCTCTGACATCAGCTTCGACTTTATGGCAAGCTTGGCACTAATGTCTTCTGTTATTTTATGGAGCTGATATGCATAACGCGCCACGCAATCGTTGGACTGTGTACCCGGGACACGCTGGCCATCGGGAAGTTCTGGAAGACCCCATACAACCCCAACAACTATATTATGTAGTAGTAACTGTATAGTCCTCGGCTTGAATTTGAATTCATCCAATACTTTTTTGACCAAATACCTGCAAAACATGAGTTGACATTTCTGTCGGCCTTAGCTGTAATAGCTTATGTTAATTAGCACATGTTAGCATACACACTAAACTAACTATGGTGATAAATATGCTAAATATTATATCTGATAAACATCAGCATGTTTTGCATTGTCAATGCTAACATGTTAGCATTGTGCCTAAGTACAGCTTTACAAAGCTGCTAGCATGGCTATAATACATATAACGCATTGAAGCATACCAGCTGAGCTGGACTCATGGCATCAAACATTTTTTGTAGGCTCTGAAACAGAAAAATACTGCATTGCTGGACTTACTGTGTAAAAACCCCCAGAAAAAAACCCAGCAGAAGTAAACTTATAAGCTAGGCAGTAATGATAGAGCAGGTGGAAAGAGAATTATATGGACGATAAGTAGTAAAGAAAGAGAAATATTTTTTAAAAAAGCAAGATGTTGGCCACAGTGCGTCTACATATTTAATGTGCCCTCGGGCTGTCGGTTTAGCCTCAGCATAATCACTCCGAAGTTGGGGAAGAGAAGGGGAAAGGAGATAAGGAAAAGAGTGAAGGAGAGGAGGACATTTTGACATGTCACATGAGGAGAAGCACAGGTGCAAATAATAAAATTAATGATGGCTGCATGCTGGCCCACTGTCACGCTGTCATGGCTTACTGGGACACTTCCATATAATGGAGCCATCATTAAGTTATTAGTAAGAAACCTCTGCTTTTCCCCCTGTGACGAGTCAAAATGTCTCCTGTGAAAATGGCCTGTTGTGACAGTTGTAGCTCTGTGTGCAGATATTAAAAAGTTTATCAAAGTATAGTGATAGGTGTGTCCTCCAAGGATTCAGCCAACTATTCACTTGAGCTGTATACTTTATCATGCGTCACTGTTTAAGATTAAAAAAACAAACAACACACACAAGACTAATACTAGATGACAGGGTGACCCCTCAACAGCAGGCCAGCCCTGACATTTGAGTGTGTGTGTGTGTGTGTGTGTGTGTGTGTGTGTGCGTGGAGATGTTTCTTAACTCACTCAAACAGTCTGCCGTCATCTGCACTGTCCTCGTCTGCTGTCCTTGTCTGCTGTCCTCGTCTGCTGTCCTCGTCTGCTGTCCTCTGTGTTCTTTGTTTTCTGAGTTTGCAAAATTATTGGAGGTCAAAAACACATTTTTCACAGCTTTTCACTCTTTATTTGTCTTTTATGGAGTAGGAAGTCATTTTCTGCTGCCTCTACAATAAGTGGGGAATTAAATTGAAAGCGTTTGCGGTTGAAATTTAAACTCTATGTCCTGTAAGACAAGCTACTATTCTGTATTTCAGACACACTGCACACCAAGATGTCCCTTTTTATTTGAGCTGTCCTTCAACCTCTCCCCTCTACTTCCACCTTCACCTTAACGTCTGTTTTTCTTGTTCCCTCCTCAGCCCCGCTCCATCTTTACACCCCCCCCCCCCCCCAGCCTACCGGTCCAGCGGGACCATGATGCTCAGCAGCTCTGTGGAGGTGCCCAGCCCCAGCAGGATGAGCGGCCTCGGCGGGCTGAGCGCAGCGGCTCGGAACGTGGTGCGCTCGTCCAGCATCTCGGGGGCCATGTACAGCCTGGAGAAGAGTCCCGGCGGCGGGGGCCCGGACTCCACGTCATTGGCCGGCAACAAGAAGCGGCGCTCCAGTCTGGGCGCCAAGATGGTGGCCATCGTGGGGTTGTCGCAGTGGAGCAGGAGCACGCAGCAGCTCAACCAGCAAGGTCAGTTAACAGTTTGAAATGATTGTGTTGGAGGTAAACTCTTAAGATTAAGTGTCATTTCTTTCCTCTACGCTCTCTATCTTTCCTTTACATGACGTTGGAGCCCCCATCGAATACTCTACGTCCTAAGATAGCTTCTCTCTTGTCCTTTTTTTGCCACCGTTTCAGCTTTAGGTCAGTGTGACTCCTTTCCTCATCATCCCTCCTTCCGTTTATCTTTGTTATTCTGCTTCCACTGTTTTTGTCACCCTTTCTCTTCTGCTCTCCCCAGCTTCAGTTTTGTCTGTTGGCTAAAGTGTGGGGATAACGATCTTTTGTTTCAATTTGGGTTTGGATTTAAAGCTGCAAATCATATTTATTTCCAAATGAAGATTCAATTCTTAATTGGTAAGACATTTAATCATCATCCTGGCTTCGCATTAACATTTCAAAATACTCCTCGTGCTTTTTAAAATGATTAAATGTTTCCCAGTGCAGTGAAATTGTTAAACTAAAACAAACACTGTTCTAACAGAACAGTGTTTGTTTTAGTGAATGCACAATAACATTAGCATAATCCACTCCAAAGGGTACTTGATGGTGCACTGCCTCAGTTATAATACCTGTAATATCTAATTCAACAAGCTCTCACTGGCTTCACCTTTCATGGTGTTGTCGATGTAATTACTTCTTTTTTTTTTAAAAGCCTGCAACACTATTGTGTGTTTAACTCTGTAGCAGCTTGTGTGTATGGTGGCTGTTTGTCAATGATAGCGGCGCTATGTTCTAGTATGCGTCCTGTGGGGTGTAATTACAGAATCTGTGCAGCTGCAACAAAAGTGTCTCTTGCTTTGTGCCTCAGCAGCGGACACAAACCCAGTCACTCCTGGTGGGAAATAGGAAAAACAGGTCGCACATCGAGGATTTGGTAAAGGCGGAGAGGCGGGGCCAGGAGGGGCCAGGAGGGGCAGGGGATGCTACACATTTCAATGCAGTTAAATTCTTTAACAAGGACGTTGTTCAGCTCCTAGCATCCTATTAGCACACTCTGCTTCTCCTTCCAGTACATTGAACTGTCGCCTTTTCAGAATGCTGTCTTTCTGCTTGCCTGCTCGCTTTGTGGCTGTACAGTATGTACGTCTAATTCTGTGAGAACATTCAGTCTTATTACTGAGCGTTGTTGCCTCCTGCTTGTGTAGCAGGCTGGGTACGGTTTCCAAAAATGTCATTGCTGGTTTAGAATACCAGAGTTTCTATACTAATACCAAAAATGATACCTTTATAATATCCTTAGTTTGAGGTGTATATAAATATGTTTTTCAAAAGTAATTTGATAACTCACTCATTATTTCAGTACTTTCTCGTGAACAATGCCACAAATAAACTGGCTCCAGCTTTTCAAACGTGTATATTCTTTAAGTCTTCTGTGAAATCTGAAGTGGGTTTCCATGTGGTTGATCAGACAAAGCAGGACATTCGGATGAGTTCACCTTGTGTGTTCGGCTCTGGGAACCTGTGATGAGCATTTTTCACTATTTTCTAATGTTTTACAATTTAAAAAAAGGTATCAGCAGATGAAAAGCAGATACAAAGCAGATAATGAAAATAATCGTATGTAGCACTAAATCCCACACAACAACAAAAATGTCATTGTTGACACATCAAAGTCCAAGACTTTCAATTGTGATTCTAAATGAATAAATGATTTGTATGTTTTTTTTATAATGTATTTTAACTAGAATTGTGAGCTTATTCTACCTTCTAATAGACAATTGTATTCTTAACTAAAACAATAATTAACTTAATTTGCAAATATATTTTTCAAACTTAAAACATTAATATTTATTGGTGTCTTCACAGCCTCACAAGATATATGCCTGACAAAGATAGACCGGGATTGGTTAAGTTATGATTGAGTTTAGAAAATAGGTCTTGGAATCTGACAAAGCAAAGTTCAGTGTCAACTTTCAATTCTTGACAATTTTTCGCTACTTCATGCTAATGTCACAATTTCCTAATAGGAAAGCAACTCTTCTCAAATAACTTCAGTCTTTAGGTTCACTGGATTTTGAGAATAAATATAACCAGACCCTCTCTCTGTTACTCTCTGTTCTTCTCATGACGGCTCTGACATGGTCCCTGTGTGGCTAATGGGCGGTGAACTCAGGGACACATTCACAGGCACACACACTCACCTAAATCCTGTATCATTATGTTGTATCATTACCTGCTTCTGTCTCCCATTTGTGTGAGGATGGCTGTTGCTCCAGTACTCAACACACACACACACACACACACACACACACACACACACACACACACATGCACAAAGAGCTTGGTGCACTGAGGCACAGCTGACACTTGTCTGACGCAGGAAGAACTGTCGATATTTTCACCACAGGAGCTTTCATGTCTCTGTGTTCGTGCTGAGGAGGAGAGCACAATGGAGGGAAAAGTGTAGATGAGGATGTTAGGAGGGGCTGAGGATGTAGAGAAGAGGAAGAGGAGACGAGTGGTGTGTCTAAATTTAGATGTTCTTAGCTGCCAGAAGAACACATCATGCCTGGAACAAAATCACAGGATCATGCACCGCTCGTTCCTTTTCCATCTATATCACATCTTGTTATAGCTATATCATGGTGAGATCCGGCATGATAGTTTTCTTGGGACATTTGGGAAAAAGAGAGCATTGGTATTGGATCTGGACTTATTATAGAGTTTAGGAATTTTAATTGGGGGTGAAGAGGGGGGATTGATTCAATCCTATTTTAAATTGTCTAAGGTAGGCTAACAAAAAAAACTGATCAATTGATTTAAGTGTAAATTAAATGGCAATCCAGATATTTTATGTAGATTATTTTTACGTAATAGCCATCCAACAACAAGATGATGTCACTGTTCTACTAGTTATAAGCTGTTACCTCACAACTTTAAACTGGAAATTGGTTCCTGGAGACAAACATAGCTGTTTTCTCAATGACCCAGAGAGGCTGAAACTGGCTACCACAATCTGTGGTTTTCCCTACTTTATAATTTATAACCAGCTAGACGTTCCAAAGGTCACACACACAGACAGACGGACAGAGTGACAGGCAAACGTTCCTCCTCGCCCGGTCGGGTTCCATTAGGGTCCTCTACGTGTTCGTTCCTGGCGTTACCGGCCCTATATCTGGTCAGGTGTCGCTGCTCCGTGGACCAAGTGACACGTGCATCGATTGGTTGACGGGGCGGGGCGGCCCAGGTGCCGGTCCCTCGCTTCACTCGGTCGGTCACCTAATAGACGATAAGCCACTGGATGAATTTTTTTTTTTATCTAAATAACAAGATTTATAGTGGATGAATGAATGGTTAAAACTGAATGAATGAAGAGATATAGAGAAAGTTAGTGAACACTGAGGAGGCTGAAATAGACATAAAGAAAAATGACAAAGTGAACGAAGACAGTGGGGTAATATGTCAGTGTCTCACCATTAAAGGGCTATTAGGAGGTAATGTGGTTATGGTTTTGTTATTGTGTCAGAGGTCCTGCAGGGTATGTTCTAGCCGTGATCAATTTTGTGAATTGGATCCAGTCAATTTACAACTATTGTCAGAATCTGTCCCGTTAAACTGTTATGCAAGCAAGGAAGTTTATTTGAAAAAGGAGAATTCCTGTTTTCTATTTGGTAATGCAGCCGTAATCTGTCCTCAGATAGTAAAGCCTTTCTCATCAGAGGTTCTTAGTTGGCTTTAAACTTTTGGCAACTTTGGTTTGATTTTTGTCCAATAATCTGGCCTTTTATAGTAGTCCTCATTAGGGGTGAAACAATACATTCACAATATTTGTAACAATGATGTAATGTATTCAAACTTTTTCACTAACTTAATCCTGGCATAAATCTACAATAAGATCTTTCCATTGTTCCATATCCCACTGTACAAAAATAGTAAAAAGAATTGAGTAAATGTCTGAACTGATTCACAGCATTCTGCGTATAATTTAGGAACACAAACTCCAATGGAAACATCTGCACACAAATTGACTTTTGATATATAGGACAACAACATTTCTTTAAGACTGCAGCCTTGTCAACATTTTTCAACAGCAGCTGAGACCTCTGACAGTTCTCAGAGTTAACGGTCATTATTCAGATTATTTTCATATTAACAATCCATTTGGCATCTCAAAATTGGGGCTGGGCGATGTGGCGATGCCATAAGCCTCTGGGGACAACGCATTGTTTCACAAGTAGTCAGTTTACAAGCTGATTCTAAACCAATAAAAAGCCAAATCTTCATCAGACGATAGCCGGTTGGTTCCTAGATTGCATTTCCGGCAATGCTTTCCTTCTCTTCTGCTCTCAACATGGACTGTTTACCTGCATTCAACCAAAGACTGCTCGAACATGATTGGTCAAAACTGCTCGGACTACGAAGGGAAACCAGAATGCTTCTAATGTCAAAATCTCGTCCCGTTGCCTACAGATGCATGTGACTGCAGAAACAGTTTATTGAGATTACTGTAGAAGGTGTGCTTCCATATTTAGACCCTTTGATATGGGCTATTTTCATGCATTCCTGCATGTTTGTTTTTCTTCCGCGTCATACCTCAGATTTCCTGATGTAATTCCATTCATAGCTCCAACTCCCACTGTGTTGTTGCCTCATTATTCTGGGTTTTGTAACAGGCAAGTGTTGAGGATGGCATTTTGATCTGCGTTGTATTTATTACCTGCTATTATTGGTATCGGTGAGGAGAAAGCACACACACACACACACACACACACACACACACACACACACACACACACACACACACACACACACACACACGGCTTACCAGGTCTAAAGGGTGAGTCACTCCACCGCTCAACACGGCCTTATCCTTGACTTATCACCTCAGTCCTCTCTGCTCCATTTAGCTCTCTAAACCCACTCAACACCCATCCTCTTTATTTTCTTAGCCTCAGTATTCAATTCCTTTCAAATGGTCTTTATTTAAATCTTTCTGTCTTCTTTGTGTGTATTTCTGTGGTGATCTAGACACTGTAGGAAATAAACCAGTGACACTGAAAAGAAGCAGACACAGGGAAGGAAAAATGTGACACAGGAAGAGAATACTTGTTTGTTTTGCTTATTGAATTGATTCCAACTTTGTCCTGAGACCAGTAGCAAACACATTGTCAGACAAATATCTGAGTTGGCAGACTGGAACTGTAGTTCCAACCAGGGAGTAAAGATGTGTGAAGAGGCTTTCACCATTGCCGTTAATGTTAAAACATTTCTTTTCCCTCATGCTTCTCTTTTATTTTGCCTTTCAATAAAATAGCACAGGTGTTTCTGTTTTTATTTGCCTGGCTGTAAAAAAACTGCTTAATTCAGTGTCACAAACCACAGTGCAGTGCCATGAATTTTGTTCTGTTTTGTTGCCAAATACTAGGAACAAAATCCCTTTTGTAAGCTTTGTTTCTGTGTGTGGAGCACATTTACCGAAAGCGATGCAGCTTTCTCTACTACAGAAACTCGTCCAAAACAGCTTTGGATACAATATGCTTACGTATGCTTGCAACATACGTCATGATATCTGACTAATTCTTTCATTCACATTCACGGTCACAGCGGTGGCGTTTCAGAGTTTTCTGTCTTCAGCTTACGAACGCCCACAGTTCTGTTTATTACAGATAAGCAAAGAGACGTGCTGATACTGCGTAACTGTTGACGGGACAATGTTTAGCCAAAGCTCTGCTTTGATCAGCTGGCCTGAACTCCAGTGTACATGAAAGGTCTTTGTAGTTCCCTAAATACCCCCCCCCCACCACCACCACACACATTCAGATAGCGCTACAGGACAGGATGATGTGATGCAGATGGAAGAAAGATATGGATAACATTTTAACATAACATTTCAAGAGTCTCTGCTTCTATCCCAAAATAAGTAAAAAAGGTGCCGGGCGATCACTTATAGAAACATTCACGTCACATTAGAAATATATTCTGTAAGAGACAGTGTCCGTCCTCTATAACAGTCAGTTTTTCAAATTCCTCATTATTGAAGATGCTGTGTATCATCTTTTGTATATGGTATATTATCTTGCCATATACTGTATTTTAATTGTCCTATTCATGATGATTGAGTGGCTTTGTGATATTTAAGCACATGAAAGTGACGAGGGAGGTTTTGGCAGGAGAAAGAAACCCAACAATAACACAGTTAAAGTTCCCAGTGGAGTATGTCCACTGGCTAAAAACAGTTGGCCTCTATGTGTCTCCTGGACCAGAGAATAGACCTGGCATTGTAGCACTCGGTGAGCTTTCAGGGTGACTCACTCGTGCCCTACTTCTAGCTCCGTTTCTGAGTCACAGCGACACACTTTAGGAATTTTGGAGAGCTCACAGCGATCAGACCCTTCGAGGGAAAAGTCGTACCTAAAGAGAATTTCACACATATCATGACAGCTCAGGAACGGCTTTTGAACCAAATGAGCAACAGTGGATACAAAGCAGCGGATTGTTAGAATAGCAACAATGAAAGTTGTTGAATCATCTGACCTGTGGCAACTGTGCTTTCATAATAATAGCTATTTCACAGGAGGACTACACATGATGGCTATTCATACTCACTATGACTAATGGAAAAAATCCTCTTTGAGTCTGTTGGAGCTTTGTAGTCTCCCTCACCCCATCTCGGGCTCCACCACCTCCATTTTTTTTTTTTTTTTTTTTATAAACATATTGACTCACTGGCTCTCCTGACACACACCAACTGAAACCTTACTCGTGTCTCTAAAAGCTTTCTCTTCCCCATCGGTGCTTTTAGGGGCTACCAAACACCGGCTAAGCTGACCTGCGATCAGCTTCACTCCATTCTCTGTTTCTGCCATACTCCCCCGTCGCCCTCTTTGTGTTTCCTCCAGCTTACTGACATCTTAATTTTCTCTCCGCTATCTCTGCTCCCTTCATCTCCATCTCTTTTTGCTCTCACTTTCATTCAGAGTGTCTATCATGTTTTCCTAATCTCGCCCACCGACTCTTCCATGCTCCACGCTCTATTCTTAGCCAGACAGATTGGTGAACCGTTCAACTGTGAATCTGTCTTTCTTTGTGCCTGTATACCTGCTATTGTGTGCATATAAATGTGTGTATGTGTGTGTCTACAGGAAAAACCCAGCCTTTCAACAAAGTGTGAAATTGTAAGGCACTGAACCTTCAATCTGAGGCAACCTTTATATTTAAAGGAAAATGTTGACATTTAAAAAAAAAAAAAGTTTTTGCTGAGAGTCACACGAGAGGATTGATACCAATCTAATGTGTGTATGTTAATATGAAGCTACCACGAGCACCAGTTAGCTGAGCTTAGGTTAGCTTAGCATAGCCCCGCTAAAGCTTACGAAGTGACTTCCTGGTGTCTTTTTGTCACTTTGAGGTTGCAAGTTGGAGTCTGGCCACACCAGCATTTAAGATGGCTGAAGTTGAAAGAAGTTGTCCTCTCTGGGGAGCCATCACCTTAACGTGGTGGAGAGGTTTGAGTGCCCTCATGACCCTGAGGGCTATGTTGTCTGGAGCCTAGAGCTCCTGGTAGGGTCTCCCATGGCAAATTGGTTTCAGGCGAAGGGCCAGACTAAGAATGGTTCAAAAACCCCAATGAAAGAACGAAGAAGAGTCGAGGAGACCCTGCCCGGAGGAAGCCCGGGGCCCACGTCTGGAGCCAGGCCCAGTCGGAGGGCCCGACAGCGAGCGCCTGGTGGCCGGGTTTGCCACGGAGCCCGGCCGGGCACAGCCCGAAGCAGCAACGTGGCACCTCCCTCCTCTCCATCCTGTGGGCTCACCACTTGCAGGAGGAACCGCTGGGGTCGGGTGCGCTGCCCCATGGGTGGCAGTGAAGGCCAGGGATCTCGACGGACCAGACCCGGGCAGCAAAGGCTGGCTCTGGGGACGTGGAACGTCACCTCTCTGTGGGGGAAGGAGCCGGAGCTTGTGCGGGAGGTGGAGCTCTACCAGTTAGATCTGGTGGGGCTTACCTCTACGCACTGCATCGGTTCTGGAACCGTACTCCCGGATAGGGGTTGGACTCTTTTCTTCTCTGGAGTTGCCCAGGGTGTGAGGCGCCAGGCGGGTGTGGGGATACTCACAAATCCCCGGCTGAGTGCTGCTGCGTCGGAGTTTACCCCGGTGGACGAGAGGGTCGCCTCCCTACGCCTGCGGGTTATGGGGGGGAAAACTCTGACTGTTGTCTGTGCATATGCACCGAACAACAGTTCAAAGTATTCGGCCTTCTTAGAGACCCTGACTGGAGTCCTGTATGGGGCTCCAGTGGGGGACTCCATAGTTCTGCTGGGGGATTTCAACTACGCACGTGGGCAACGATGGGGATACCTGGAGAGGCGTGATTGGGAGGAACGGCCTCCCTGATCTAAATCCGAGCGGTCGTTTGTTGTTGGACTTCTGTGCTAGTCATGGATTGTCCATAACGAACACCATGTTCGAGCATAAGGATGTTCATAAGTGTACGTGGTACCAGAGCACCCTAGGCCGAAGGTCGATGATCAATTTTGTTATCGTATCATCGGATCTGAGGCCGTATCTTTTGGACACTCGGGTGAAGAGAGGGGCGGAGCTGTCAACTGATCACCATCTGGTTGTGAGTTGGGTCAGAGGGTGGGGGAAAACTCTGGACAGACCTGGTAAGCCCAAACGGGTAGTGCGGGCGAACTGGGAACGTCTGGAGGAGGCCCCTGTCCGGGAGATCTTCAACTCACACCTCCGGCGGAGCTTTTCTAGCATCCCTGTGGAGGTTGGGGGCATCGAACAGGAATGGACGATGTTCAAAGCTTCTATTGCCAAAGCTACGGTGGTGAGCTGTGGTCTCTTAGGTGCCTCAAGGGGCGGTAACCCTCGAACAACGTGGTGGACACCGGTGGTCAGGGAAGCCGTCCGACTGAAGAAAGAGGCCTTCTGGGATATGCTATCCCGGAGGACTCCTGAGGCAGTTGCAAGGTACCGACAGACCCAAAGGGCTACAGCCGCTGCCGTGAAGGAGGCAAAGCAGCGGGTGTGGGAGGAGGTCGGAGTGGCCATGGAGAAGGACTTTCGGTCGGCACCAAGGTGTTTCTGGAAAACCATCCGGAACCTCAGGAGGGGAAAACGGGGAAACATCCAAGCTGTATACAGTAAGGATGGGACTCTGTTGACTTCAACTGAGGGGGTAATCGGGCGGTGGAAGGAGCACTTTGAGGAACTCCTGAATCCGACTAATACACCCTCTATTGTAGAGTCAGAGCTGGAGGCTGATGGCGGAGCATCATCAATTTCCCTGGTGGAAGTCACTGAGGTAGTCAAACAACTCCACAGTGGCAAAGCCCCAGGGATTGATGAGATCCGTCCAGAAATGCTGAAGGCACTGGGTGTGGAGGGACTGTCTTGGATGACACGTCTCTTCAACATTGTGTGGAGGTCTGGGACGGTGCCTAGGGAGTGGCAGACCGGGGTGGTGGTTCCCCTGTTCAAAAAGGGGGACCAGAGGGTGTGTGCCAATTACCGAGGTATCACACTACTCAGCCTCCCTGGTAAAGTCTATTCCAAGGTGCTGGAAAGGAGGGTTCGGCCGATAGTCGAACCTCGGATTGAAGAGGAACAATGCGGATTCCGTCCTGGCCGTGGAACAACGGACCAGCTCTTGACTCTCGCAAGGATCCTGGAGGGGGCTTGGGAATACACCCATCCGGTCTACATGTGTTTTGTGGACCTGGAGAAGGCGTATGACCGGGTCCCCCGGGAGATACTGTGGGAGGTGCTGCGGGAGTATGGGGTGAGGGGGCCACTTCTGGGGGCCATCCAATCCCTGTATGCCCAAAGCGAGAGCTGTGTCCGGGTTCTCGGTAGTAAGTCGGACTCATTTCCGGTGAGGGTTGGCCTCCGCCAGGGCTGCGCTTTGTCACCAATCCTGTTTGTGGTATTCATGGACAGGATATCGAGGCGTAGTCGTGGGGAGGAGTGTTTACAGTTCGGTGGGCTGAGGATTGCATCGCTGCTTTTTGCAGATGATGTGGTCCTGATGTCTTCATCGGGCTGTGACCTCCAGCACTCACTGGATCGGTTCGCAACCGAGTGTGAAGCGGTTGGGATGAGGATCAGCACCTCTAAATCTGAGGCCATGGTTCTCAGCAGGAAACCGGTGGATTGCCCACTCCGGGTAGGGAATGAGTCCTTACCCCAAGTGAAGGAGTTCATGTACCTCGGGGTCTTGTTCGCGAGTGAGGGAACAATGGAACGTGAGATTGGCCGGAGAATCGGAGCAGCTGGGGCGGTATTGCAGTCGCTTTACCACACCGTTGTGACGAAAAGAGAGCTGAGCCGCAAGGCAAAGCTCTCTATCTACCGGGCAATCTTCGTTCCTACCCTCACCTATGGTCATGTGGACTGGGTCATGACCGAAAGAATTAGATCGCGGGTACAAGCGGCCGAAATGGGTTTCCTCAGGAGGGTGGCTGGCATCTCCCTTAGAGATAGGGTGAGAAGTTCGGTCATCCGTGAGGGACTCGGAGTAGAGCCGCTGCTTCTTTGCGTGGAACGGAGCCAGTTGAGGTGGTTCGGGCATCTGGTGAGGATGCCACCTGGGCGCCTCCATAGGGAGGTGTTCCAGGCACGACCAGCTGGGAGGAGACCCCGAGGGAGGCCCAGGACCAGGTGGAGGGACTATATCTCCAAACTGGCCTGGGAGCGCCTCGGGATCCCCCAGTCAGAGCTGGCTGATGTGGCCCGGGAAAGGGAAGTTTGGGGTCCCCTGCTGGAGCTGTTGCCCCCGCGACCCGATCCCGGATAAGCGGACGAAGATGAATGAATGAATGAAAGAAGTTGTAGAAACTGCAGTTTCTAGTCAGGCAGAGGAGGCAGAGAGTTACTAACTAACAGTAAGCAGTTAGCAATAAGAGAGCTTTTCCCCCCTCTTTATTTAAATGATGAACTAATTCTTGCATGTCCCGCCTGGCTACCGTGTTATCCGTTAGCTTGCAAGCCACAGTTCCACACCTGCACACAAAGGGTCACTAACTTTTTTGTTTTTACTCTTCAATTGTTGCATGGAATAAACAAACAAGATATAACGTATATAACATCGTGAGCTTTAGAGATGCTTGTTGGCAGAATTGTTTAAACCTTTTGCACAGAGCCAGGCTAGCTGCTTCCAGTTATTTGTGCTAAGCCAAGCTAAGCAAAACCGTTTCTGGCTGTGGCCTCAAATTACTCTCCTCAAGAAAGCAATCATGCATATTTTCCAAACTATTCCTTGTACAGCAACAACTCAAAGCTTGTGCTTTGTTGGAGCTCATGGAGTTGCTATTTCTTCTTTGATGCATTTTACATCATGTCGGTGTTTTACACAACAGAACCAACTCGGGTGTTCTTTCCCATATATGTTGGTGCTTTTAGCCGATCTGGCTAACCACACTAATAGAGTAAGAGCTCTCAGATTTAGCAACCCGGGTCAAAAATGAGCAAGAGCACTTACAGGCACCCCTGCAAGGCTTTAACAGGCAATAAGTGGCAGTGTGTGTGTCACCGAGCTCTAAAGTGCGTGAGGTGCGTCACCGTGTTGTGTGCATTTATGAAGGACTGTGTGTAAAAGCCCTATGATCAAGGTATCATTACTACTTATCTTGATGTAAGAGCGCCGTAAACACACTCTCATACAGAACGTACACACTGCTGCCATTTGCCGTATGGTGCTGTTAAAGAAAGGGTGGATTGGAGAGCAGCTTTTGGTGCATAGGAGCAACACACACACACTTGTAGTTCCTTCTCAGCCAATGAGAACATACAGGTTGAGTTCTAAATCTGTGTTATAGAACAGGGTGGCTGCTGCTGCTGCTGCACTGCAGGAAACATTGATTGTGATTTTGTGTAGTTTTGTTAAACAGTATTTGCTCTTAATTCAGGCAGAACAAGCTAGTGAGATAATTTACTTTCTGCTGAATGTAAGTTGATTTGTCTGAGGGATTTTCTTGCCCTAAGTTTAATGTTCTTTCTACAAAGGGGAATTGTCTTCATTATTGTGCTTTGTGAAGTGAAGACAAGTAGTTTGATTAGATCAGAAGGAAAAGGAAATATCTCATCCCTCTGGCAGAATTTTGATAAGACAGTTTGCGGTTTACCAGATATTGTTCTGTTGTCTCTTTGTCTCACTGGGTATGTTTGTGGAAAGTGATGTTCAGTGCTTAACAGGCAACCGAAGGTTTTGTGAAACATTAAAATGTTAGTTTCCCACCAATTTGATGTCATGTGTTTCTTCTCATCTGCAACTCCCGTATAAGTTGTTCGGCCATCTTGCATCATTTGCCGGTCATCCTCCGAGTTGAGTAATCAAGAGGAAATTACATCTGAATTGGATTACTCTTTTCCTCATTGTAATTAATTGTCATTAGACAGGAGCCCGTGTGGCATATTAACTCACTGACAGACATCCTGCCATACGAGAAGGTTTTAGATTTCAAGAAATCGTTTCCTTTGCGGTGCTTAGAAAGAATAATCGCCTTGCATTGACCTCTCCCTGGTTTATGTCCCTGCCTGAGCTGTTAATGTCACTCTCACACACGCAAAGACAACAGGAGGAGATTAGTTTTGTTTATCTCCCATGCATTATCATTAAGGACAGAGTAACACTTAGGATACTAAGCTCCACTTAACTCCCCACCACATTTATTTGTTTTTACATGCTCTCTTAGAGTTGAATAACTGTCTAAGAAAAGTGGAATGCTGGCAGTGTCTCATAAATGGTTGAATAATAGAGAAAAATACTGGTAGTCTGATTTTATTAACTTCGGACAGGGCCAGACTGGCTGTTTCCCTTTGTTTCCTGGCTTTATGCTAAGCTAAGCTAAGTGCATGCTGGCTCCAGCTTAACACACAGGTATGAGAGTGGTATTGATCTCATCTCGGCAAGAAAGTAAGTTTAGCATATTTTCCAAAATGTCAAACTATGTCTTTAACACTTGATTGAAATGCTGATTGTGATTGGAGCGCTTAATTACGTGACATCACTTTTTTAACCAATTAGGCCCCGCCCACAACAAACCAGTGTAAAAAGCATTGTTAAAAATATCAATGTCATGTAAAAAAAACAAAACAGCAGGAAATAGTGTGTTAAGGCAAAATCACACTAATGTTCTAATAGCTGAACTTGAGGTATTGTTTTGTATTAATGGGACTGTGAATGAATCTTCTCTCGCTGCTTTGTGTGGAAAAAGTAAGGCTTCTGATTGTTCACACTGTCATGTTTTAACCAGAGATGTCCTGGAGGGTAGAACCATTGAACTCCATCTCAGTTCCTAATGTGTATGAAACAGTTACTATCACTTGGGCGAAGTGGGCTGATAGGATCCTTCTCCAGAAAACAATCAGGCGGTAACCTCTGGATCTGAGAAGTGAAGTAAATGCAGAAGTGGCTTGAACTTGCATTCTTTCTAATGACTATCAGGGGGCAACTAAAAACAAAAAACAAGTTTGATTGTATGGATGTCTATGAGAAAATGACCCTACTTCTGCCTTGATTTATTACCTCGGTATACATTATAAACATAAGTTTATGGTCTCAATTGCTAGTTTCAAGTCTACTTCAATACAGCATGGTTTTATTTAGTACATTTTGGTCCCATTTAGAGTGAAATAGACAATAAAGCAGGGTATGCTTTAGGGCGTGGCTACCTTGTGATTGACAGGTCGCTACCATGGCATTGTCCGGTCTGGGAGTTGTCCCTGTTTTTGTCTGTTTACAACTTTAACACTTTCACACTGAGTTTTAACTCCATGAAAGTTAATTGTAACATTTTGTTAAAAATGTTTTGCCTAAAAATGTCTATTACAGTAAGTCACAGTATATATATATATATATATACATATATACTGTATATATATATATATATATATGTATACTGTGACTTACTGAATCACTGGCTGTAATCTTATGTAACTGTACAATGCATGAATGTGGCTCTGCATTTACATAATCTCTTCCTACTTCTTCTTCTACCTTGAATCTTCCCTTTGTCCAAATTTAGCAGGCGTCCGGCGGGGAAGACGCCACAACAGATCTTTCATCTCCAACATTCCCGCTTAGTTACTGTTGCTATGCACGGTGGATCGTTGCCGTCACCGGTGCATCCAATAGGCATGTCGGCGCAGCCGGGGAGTCTAAAAACAGCATCCTATATTACGGCATATAATGAGAAAGGCTTCATCAGTGTTCTCTCCAAATGTCAGAGCAGCTTTAATGATCTATTGAGCACACACACACACACACACAACCACACACTCACACACACACACACACACACACACACACACACAGTGAAGCTCTATATCATGTGCAATTGTGCACGCCGTCTTTTCTGCATTGTTGGCATTTTCCAGTAATCCCACGTTTCTGCTATTAATTCTCTCCACTGAAGCTATTAATTCTCACCATCCTCATCACTTCTGTCTACCTCTCATCGTAAGCTTCTTCCCCATCACTTGATCTTGCCTTTTTATGATTATCAAGCATGTGGCCTGCTTGACAGTTTCAATGAATACCTCGGCTTTTGCACGGACAAAGAAAGTTTTGAGCGTGTTTCTTTTGGGACTTTGTATTACTCATCATAGTGAAGCCAACAGGAGACACTTTAAATAGCCTTGTAGCACAAAAAAGACTCCCTCTTCTCAAGCATGGTGAAGCACAACAGCTTATGTAATGTTGTTATTTTTGTCATGTATGTCAGACTTCCTCTAATTACTCCTTCCAGGATGTGTGTGTTGCATTTGATGTTAACTACTGTATAACAAAGTTGGTTCAGCAGGGAGAGGAGAGAAGACGCTAAATAATTTAGATGGGATGGACCGGGAAAAGAGATAGAAGTTACTGTGATAAAGATGGACGGAGAACTTTGAGTAATGGGAAAATAAGAGTGAGAAGGACTTTGGAAATGCAGATAAATGTTTAGAAAAAGGGACAGCAATGAAACAAAGAGCAGTAATACATGAAAGAAGAGTGTTGTGAGGTCCGATTGAAAGACGGAGGAATAAAAAGAAGTGGTGGCGGATTGAGGAGTGAGGCTGAGAGGACGATACGAGCGAGGAAAGACACAGAGTGAGGGGGAAAGGCTTATCAGCGAACACGCCAGCCGGGGCTCTTGGTGCAATGCAGACGCATTGCCATGGAAACGAATGGAGGGAAAGCGCAGACGAGGAGGAGGGGATTAAATAGGAAGGAAGGAGATCACTTGGGGGGGGGGGGGGGGGGGGCTGACAAATGAGTATCATGTGGATATGAAGTTAAATGAATGAAGTACTTGAGAGTTCAAAGATGAGTTTACGGTGGGGATGTCACACTTTCTGTGTATATGAACTTGCTCTCGAGGTTATTTTGACATTTGACCACCATGGTACTTTTCATCAAACACACTTTTCAGTTAATATTGTTCGAATAACAGTTTTAAAAGCTGCGTTCAAGACCAGCAGACCCGTGTGGTTCAGTTTACACCAGTTGGGTCCTTGTGGTCAGTGCAAAGTGCAGGAGTTTCGGGGAAATGTTGCCTCTATAAATAAAATAAATTCAAAAATAAAAAAAGTGATGGGGAGATGAGGCTGTCTCCATGGCGCCATTTGTCTCAGGTGGTTATTGTCTGGGTCCAGATCTGAGGGCGGGGGTTGTCATGGCAGCAGGAGGGCATGGAGTTTGTCTGGGTGTGATGCTGCAAAACATACACACACATGTATACACACACACACACACACACACACACACACACACACACACACACACACACACACACTCTTGACTGCAGGATTATAAATAGAAGGCAGCAGAAGGCAGCACCTCTCTCCTCATGTCCAACACCTATGGGACCCCATCATTCTCATCTTCCTCTTCTCCTCTTACTTCTGCTTGTCCTCTCTTCTGTTTCACTCTTCATCCCTCTTTCAAAGCCCTCTCTCCTCTTGTTGAATCTCATCTTCTCTTTTTTATTTTTTCAGCCCCCCCCACAAAAGTCTCATCAACTGGCTTTGTTTGCTATCTGTTTATTGCCATAGTGACGATGATGATGCGGGGTGTCTGCGGTTGTCATGGCGATGAGATACGGGCACGGCAAAGGATGCTTAATGAGCTTAAAGTTGCTCGGGCTAATGAAGTGGGACAGCTGTGACTGGGTGTGCGCTTAACTGACATCAATAAAGCAATCGCTTGTTAAAAGTCTCCTTATAGAGGAGAGGTGTACGACCGCAAATGCACTCGTAAGGAGCTGCAAGGATGCAGCACTCAAAAAGAACAATGTAAAGCACGCAATATTGTCTTAACCAGTGATTCACCTCTTAATTAACACGTTAAAGGGGAACAAGTCAGAGATGTCTGTAAAAGGTTTATGACATTTTTAAGAATTTAAACCCCTTACTGCAGGATTATTTAAAAAAAATGTGCCGGCCTAGAAAGCTCCTGTCAAAGGGAAGTCCTGGAAATAAGACTCTGTAGAGGTCTTTAGGACTCATAGCCGCGCTCTCATCCTCCTGCCTGACTAACCTGTCACCCTGTAGCCCAGACTGCTCACGTGCAGACTCTGTGCGTTAGAGTGTAAATGCTGCACGGAGGTGTGAATGTACCGACACTAGCGATACCAACTGTCAGCATGACGTTTGTGTGTGAATGTCTGCACGTGTCTCTATAGATCATTGTCTTGCTTTGGGAATTTGAAGTCTTTATATTGTTTACAGTTGTAGACCTCAGGGAGAATGAAAGTGTTTCTTTGTTCCCCCTCTCTTTTACATCCTTTCTACTACCAGCCTCTAGCCTTGAGTGTTTTAATATTAACTGCAAAGAACAATTAGCATTTTTTTCCTAGTGAACATAATGTGTGTATACATAAATGTAATTTATGATTATTTTCATGACTTTTCATCCATTAATCTGATGATTATTTTCTAGATTAATCAGTTAATTATTTTGTAAGTAAACTCTCAGTTAAAGTTTTTAATAATTTCCCAGAATTCAAGGTGAAAATCCTCATTTTTTGCAAAACCTTGAGGATATTTTGCACTAATGCTTGAACAATTACCAAAACAATTATCATCAAAATACATGCATCAGTGTGTGTTTGTGTATCTGTGTAAAGTTTCCCTGAGGTGCATTGGTGAGATGTAAGCCCACATTGCCTCTTTGGACCGTGAGAACTCTGGGTATTGTCGCAAGAAGGATGGCGAGACAAATATGGGAGTGACGGAAGGAATAAACAAAGTGTTGTCTGCTAAAAACTGTGAGAGTGTGCAACCTTCCATGTCACAGCCTGAGCCCAGAGCACTTCGACTGTGTCTACTTTGAACTCAGCGTGTCAAGTCACATAAATATCCAGTGTGTCATTACAGGGGATGATGCCCTGAACGCTTCTTGTGGGGTTAGCAGCTCTCCAGCTCGCTCCCGTTCTCCTAGCGTCAGCGGAGCTGTAAAACCTAAACACCTCTCCCCCCTCCCTCCGTCCCCCTCTCAGCTCAGCCTGCTATCTTTCTCTCTTCCCCACCACTCGCAACGTTCCTCAAGTCGCCAATTTGTGTGTGTTTGTACTTCGCAAGTCAGGCTCAGGAGTCCCCCTAAAAGCTTATTGCGCCCCACTCACAGCAGCCATTGTAAAATGGGCTTTACCTGTTTGAAATGGGCCGTAGTAATACCTGTGAAGTGGAGAGATTTTTCCAATAGTGCGGGGACGTCCCGGTGGAAATTATGTGAGATTGCCTTCTTGCCTGAGTGAACTTGCTTCAAAATAAATAGTGGAGAGATGGGTGTTCTCAGGGCTAACTTGAATTTGTCTTTTATTTCTAGTGAGTTTAAAAAAAACTGGTCCTGTGTAATACCCGACTTGCTTATCAGACAGCTCTACGACTTCCTCTGATTACTCTGCTTAGTGGATCATCCTGCTGAAACAAGGTCACTTAAAGCCAGAGCTGTTTTTTTTTAGATGGTGGGACGAAGAAGCTTCGCAGCACCATCCGACGGAGCACGGAGACCGGCATCGCCGTCGAGATGAGGAACCGAGTGACACGGCAGGGCAGCAAGGACTCAACTGACGGCAGCACCAACTCAAATAGCTCTGATGGAACGTAAGTACCCGAGCAACCATTCATCCACTCGTCCATGCGTGTACAGTGTCCATTATTCTGTTTCTTCCCGCTCAGGTTTGTCTTCCCCACAACACGCCTGGGCCCTGAGAGCCAGTTCAGTGACTTTCTGGATGGACTAGGCCCCGCTCAGATTGTCGGCCGGCAAACACTAGCTACACCCCCCATGGGTAAGCCAATAAAGAAGTAGACCAACAACATCATCTTTTCCTGTTCAGTCCATCTCATTACTGTCAAGTATAGTTTGCTTCTTCCTGAGATTTTATGAGAGTCTTTGCACTCATAGTTTTTGTGACCTTAGGTACAATTTTAATACGATTTACATTAAATGTCTCAATATCTATTACTGTAAGGGCAAGATTTAGGTCTGTTAAACAATGTAAAAACTATCATAGGTAATTAAAGATGTAATGCACGAGAATGTCACTATTCTACAGCCTTAAACCAACATACACGCTGTGAGATGCGCAGCAGCGTCTAAAAATACTGCACAATACTAGTGTATTCACTCAGCACGATGAAGTTATTCCTGCATGAGGTATAAATCTTTGATGCAAAGGTCATTGCTTGTGAAAAACATCAGAACAGAGCACTGTGCTCCAACATACCTGGTTGTGAAGACGTACCTACAGCTCTGCGTCGCCCTCTGCAGTTAGATATTGGCCATTGCACCATCAGTGAAGCAATGTTTGGAGTTTTTCATTGTGATTATATATATATGTCTATTGGATTATTAGACATGGTATGTTGTCCCTCTACAGGGGATGTCCATGTAGGCATGGTAGATAGAGGAGGGCAGCTGGAGGTGGAGGTTAACCAGGCAAGACGGTTGACCCCCAAACCGGGCTCCAAGAACATACCAGGTACTCTGAGCTGACTTCACCTTCTGCGTTAAAACTCTACTGAGTTAGCTTCTGTGTCCAATCTGTAAGTGTAGGATTTTTCACTGTGTTGTCCTTCGTGGCTTTGTCTGCAGCGACCTACGTGAAGGTGTATGTGCTGGAGAATGGCCTGTGCCTGGCCAAGAAGAAAACCAAAGTAGTAAAGAAGAATCTGGACCCCACCTACCAGCAGGCTCTGTTGTTTGATGAGAGTCCTCAGGGCAAAGTCCTACAGGTATGACAAGTAGACTCAACCAACTGACAGAACTCTTCCTGACTTACAAAATGTCCCATTACCTGGACTTAATAATCAGGACATTTTATATTTTCCTGAGATCAAGGTGCATTCAGCAAATATATTTTGATATTTTACAGGAGGACAAATAAGTGGAGGTATTTGGAGGTATTTATCTGTCACATTAAAGATTTATAACTAAATAAGCAACAATCAAAGCGTAAAGATATCTTACAGTTTTATTTGTTAATAATGTACCACTTAAAAAGACTGTGTTGTTGTGGTTGTCATCAGATTATGATTCATACTAAATGCTGATTGGGGCATGGAAGTATGTGACACCACCATTTTCAAAATAAGCCCCACCCACCTTAAATCAGTGAGAAGAACAGAGGAAAAAAACCCAGAAATCTCTGCTGTGAAATGACCAAAGCTTTTCTAACTTTGTGTGTTCATGTAGGACCTCATTACTCATATGAAGCTGATAAAACGTTCGACATATACCCATATCTTAGTGTTGTACTGTATGTATAATTTCTTCTCATCTCTCCCTCTAGGTAATAGTGTGGGGGGATTACGGGCGTATGGACCACAAGTGCTTCATGGGAATGGCCCAGATCCTTCTCGAGGACTTGGACCTGTCTGCCACAGTCAGCGGCTGGTACAAGCTGTTCCCTACCTCCTCTCTGGCAGATCCCAGCATCGGACCCCTCACCAGACGCCTCTCCCAGTCCTCCCTGGAGAGCGCCACCAGCCCCTCGTGCACCTAGACACCTAGTAGACACCCACAATGCACGGGCACAGGCAGAGTCATGCAGACACGGACACACGTACTGTATATACACAACGACTGTAAGTGCAAGACAGGTAGGCATACACATACACACATATATACCCATGTGCGTCTGTGGAGCAAGACACAGTTGACGTAAAAGTGCAAATACCTGATTTCATCCACATGAGTACACACACTGACACGCTGCCATATCCTTCACTACGTCCATATTCTCACACACTAGATTTGCTTTGAGAAAGCGAAGCAAATTCAACTTGAAGTAGACTTAATTTACCAGAACATGTAGCATTTTTCACCGTCCCATTTCAGCATTTCCTACCATGACACAGCAAATCTGCATTCCAATGTACCAGATTGTGGCACGACTCATCCCAGGTTCATCCTGATGCCAGTTTCTAAACTCTCTATGCCAAACTAAGGAAAAAAAACAAACTTTATTTTTTAAAACCAAAGCAATTGTTATTGTTGTTATTACTACTATAACTCGTAGGTGAACTAGTATACAATATAAAGTATGGATATGTAGCAGAGTCAATGACTTAGATGTAATGCAAAAAAAGAACATACATTCTACACACATGAGATGAGAATGACATAAAGACGTAAACTTACCTGGGCAACAGGCTTGGATGTTCACATAATGGCTGTTATGTGAGGTAGCAACACTGCTATTCTATAATTTCACAGGGCAGAGTTTATATATAGATACACACACATATATATATACATATATATATATATATATATATATATATATATATATATATATATATATGAATATATGAATAGATAGCTAAATACGTATTTGTGTTTATATATGTATCAGCTGCATTCTGCATGTTTGCTTGCAATCCTTGTATAGACATTTTAAAGCGCTTCAATCATTTTATTTAGCTTGCCTCGACCAATGTAACCGGTTTAGCGCCACTTTATTTTGCAATAAGAGCACTGCACTGAGTTAGGTGGGAGGATGGCATTTTTGTGATGGGGGGGTGCTATCATTGCCAATTGCAGAGGAAGACAACAAATTAGTCAGCCAGCTACCCATTCGCTGGTGGACTAAATATCTGATCCTGCCTTCATCTTTATAGTAAAGGACTGTTGCGCCACACAGGCCACACAGCACAAAGGTATTCTGGGAAATGTGTCTAGCTCAAGTCTGGGGCTCTTGTGCCACAGTCACACACTCTCTCTGAAAAACCAGCACCCAGACTTTGTTTGAACTTCCTGTTGATTTCCCCCTTTTTGATTTTCACACTCTTGAATGATAAAGGAGGTCAGAAGGTGGCGAGCATGCCTCTGTCTTTCACACGCCAACGCGTGCAAACACAGCACACAGCTGGTACCAACTACAACCTTTAACCCTTCTCTTTGGTCACCCCTCTCTGTCACACTTACTGTAACTGAACCTGTTGTAAATGTGTAAACTTATATTGAAATCCAGATTAGTTTTTTTTTTTATATATATATATATATATATATATATATATATATATATATATATATATATATATATATATATATATATATATATATATATATATCTGACTATAATGCCAGTGTTACTTGTCTAGCAGATTGATTGTTAACCTGCTATGTACGGTAGTTTTACTCGTTTCAGGTGCAACACGTCACTCTTTATATTTCCTGTCAGGCAGCGGGTTTGTGTTTAAGATGGCACTTTACTGAAATATATTTATTTTGTTTGATTTACAAAGATGCAGTGGTTGACTACCTGTTTATGTTTATTTTACCTGCTTATTTTTTTTTAAATGATTTGGTCCCACTGCATTTCTGAATCTTTTAATTGAATGCCAGCATGGAAATGTAATTCAAGTGTATTTTGAATTTCAATGTAAAGGCTTACTAGGACAGCTAAAACGGGTCAGTGCTGCCACTGATTTTCGACTTTAATCGGAGCATCATAATAAGTAACTTGTTTACAAAGAACTTCAATATTTTGCAACATTGGCATATTAAAAACATAAAGGATAAAGACATGTGTTCCAAAAAAAACACATTTGCTATGATGCATTTGTGTGTGTGATGTATTTAAATTTTTTCCTCTTTTGAGAAAATCTAACTTTCTCTTTTAATGTTTACCTTGCACAATTGCCAACGCCACTTTGTTCTTATCATTCAAAGTATTTTATTTGCATTTGAAAACACACACAAAAAAGGTATATATTGTCCTGGCTGTTCAAGTAAAATGTACAGTGGGTGAGTCTTCATTGATGGCAGTGGATTAGCAGTAATTGAGCTACTGGTGTTTACGGTTTACGGTAGTGTTTTTTTAATCTGTCTGTCTTGGGACCAACACCAAACCTCGTGAATGGATAAAGACACTAGAGTTGTATTTTCGTAGATGTAGAAGAGATGACAGTCTCGTTACAGACTATCAATAGCTTGTGCATGTTTAGGAGGTCACATTTGGTTTCATCACCACCATATGTTCTATTGTCTGCTAAGAACTTTGTAGCTCACTCCTCTCTTCATCTTTCTGCAAAAAGGGAGACACAAAGGCACTTTTTCTCATCAGCACAACAGACCAACAGAATTCACATTTTTTAAACTTTGGATAAAGGGATCTCTGGCATTCTTGAATTTTTTGGGATGTTTACAACCCTTTTAGAAGAACCATCAAGGTCTGGGTTCCAATTTCTTTTTAAGTTTTGGAGCTATTCCTTGCCAGATCTTTAAATGTATGGTGATGTATATGAATTCATTTTATGTACCTTTTTAATTTCTATCTAGTTTTGTGGACAGCTGGCATGATGTTAAAATAGGGACTTATACTCTTGGTATTTGCACACATTCTCTTTAGTGCGCGTCTTTTTGTGAGGACAAAAGTAATGTTGGTTGACGAGCGAGAAAATAATGGAAAGAACGTTAAAAAAAATCTAAAAGAAATTTCTAGATCTATATAACTTCCTTGCTGAATGTTTAGTGCTTTTATGGAGAGCGGAGGGCATTTGCCAGATTTGTCCAAATCGTTTGATTCCTGCAACCAAATGAAAAGTTAAAATATTGCCTTTCTTCAAAGTGCAGTGTGGATGTATGTCTTTCAGTGAGGTGCATTTATTGTTCTGCGTGATGGATAATAATGAGCAGCGAGATGTGAGAGAGATATTTAGATGTGTACATATTTATTAAAAAGCCACGTGTTAACTTAAGTTGTGGACCACAGTGAAGAGAATTTAAGGATCAGGGTTTTCAGATATGAACATTAACACCTATTAATGCATTTACCTTACATTAGAGCAAATTGTAGTTACACGTGATTAACATGTCTCATACGTGGTCATTTGATTTATTCTGACACAGTTTTAAATGAGTTGATAAAGGTTGGAGCCTCACAAGCTGCAGGGCAGAGTTACGGCAGGTTGTCGGGTTGTTTAATCAGAGTGTCAATTGGAGACACTTAGGAGCAGTCTATTGGAAACAGCATGGAGCATGTAGAGCTTGGTGAACTGTTTCCGATTGGTAACGATAGTATCAGCTTGAGGTTGAATGAAAAGGCTGCGGATGCTTTGGAATGAAAACCCATTTGCTCGCTTGCTTCCCTGTTAAATCCACATTGAGCATTCTCGAACCCAACTTTATTGTGTGCAAAACTTTTCTAATGCATCTTCAATCAACCTGAATCGTCTCTTGAGCGCTATGTTGGAAATGTGTTTTATTTTTGTAAGGAGAGCGGTATTATTCAGAGGAGGAGGAGGAGGAGAGAGTCGGAGAGGCAAAAACCTGTCTTGAGATTTTTCACGAAAATGAGGGCTTGTTCAGTTTACAATGGCCTTATTTTGTGTAGGAGACATTGCTATCACTATTGTAGCACTCAACTGAAAGTTTTGACAAATGTATTTTGCTTGAAATATTTTACCGAAGTTATATATGTGTATATGTATAGTTTTATGAATGTATTTCTTAATCCTTACACCAGAACTGAGTGTAATTTTTTTGTCATCTTGTTTGCTATACCGTCTATTTGAAGACTTTCCAGGGACCTCACCTGCGTGGTTCAGGCAGCCCCTACTTTTCCTGTACTGTATACTGTATGTCTTATTCTTTGTGTGTTCATTTAAAAAAAGAACAGCTCTGTGGTTGAAACAAGCATGAGTTCTGTCTGGCGAAATGCATTTTTATTTATTTAAGTCGCCACGATGGGTTTCAAGCAGAAAAGATTGCCACCCCCAATGTACCAATTAACTTTAACTCAATTTATCTATCAAGCAGATGGAATATTTACAATTTTTATACTTTGAGCTTGAAAATGTTTGCCGCATGGTTACTCTGATGATTTTCATGTATTTAATCTTTATGATGGTATGATGATTATGGTGATAATACTTAATCATAATAATAATTAGACCCAGTACAATGTCAAAGGAAAGTCATTGAGATGCAAAAACCTTGAAGTAGCATGGATTTAGCCTTCCACTTTCTGAAATACTTCTTGTGGCAATAACCATTTCCTGTAGCCTCTACTGTTGCCGGGGCGTACACATCTGGCCTCGGCCTCTGTGTCACTAATTAGTCGTGGAAACCTCGGGCTGAATCTGTATCAGCACAACATGATGAGGAATAAGATTTAAAGTCAAATCCCATTTTTAAGCACTTGAAGCAATTCAGACTCAACAGAGCATGTGATGCATTGTGAATAACTGCTATTTTATGATAGCCCCCATGAGCAACACATTTTTGTTTGGGAGTTTTTGGTTTACTTTCATTTTCTTACGAAGCATGCATTCCAAGTGTCTGTTTACCGATGTAGCAACAAAACAAACAATACTGCTGAGCTGATGGGCAAATTGTTAGTGAGGCATGTTTGTCTTCATCCACGTCTATAAATGTCAGTAATCACAGCACAAGTCTCCTCAGTAGCCATTTTGTCCTTTTAGCTGTCTGTCAAACTATATAAAGGCCACTGTAGCTCCCCTCCCCACTATCAAGACAACCTTCACCTTCATCAAGCCCAGCAAAGCACAATTTCCAACACTGAGGTGAATCTTGGGAAATAAATCTAAAGATGGATGGAAGCATCTGGCGAAATAACAGCCCAGTTGAATTGGATTGCTGGTGTTGGTAGATGATCGGTTGTCCTTTCTTAACCGGCCTTAACCTTTCCACCGAGGAGCGCTCACAGTGTACGTTTTAAAGGGCAAAGCATAGCAGACCGTCTGATGAAAGGGTGCTTACAAAGAGGAAAAAGGGAGCTGTAATTTTATACCTGTGCTTTGTAAATGTTTTCTATGTGCAGTATTTGATAATGTAAAACTGGTATTTTTGTGGTTTGTACGCTGCAGAATTGATAACTTAAGGTGCACGTAGTTTTGTAAGAAAATTGAACCAAACTGAGGAAAAAAAGAACAATTTCGGATTCAGAAGCCTGTATTTGCATGCCCTTTGACATCTGGACGCAAAGTCAATAAAGTTAATTTGAATCACAAACATTTGTCAGGTGTGTATTTGAAACTATAAAGTCCCATGTTTTCTGCCTCAGTTCATGCATAAGCCTTAGGCTACTCAAACAGCCAGCAGAATGTCAGCACTTGGGACTGAAAACCTTCAAATCAACATAATATATAGAATTTAATCAAAACAATATTTATTTTGTATATTTTCATAGAGACAAGTATCATGTGTTACATATTCTGAAACGCAATTGACTAACTTGTGGAGACATAAAATCAAAAGGGGCAAAGCATGTGAAAAAAATGCAGAACTAATATACAGTACATGTTCATCAATGTTGTTTAAGGGACACACTATACATAGATATTCTGATAAAGAATAAAGTACACAATAGCTTGATTGACAAGTACATAAAAAATATGCATTCCTTTAATTGCTCTTATTTCACAGAAAATATACCAGACAAAAAAAAGGAACCGAATACAAGCAAACTAAAATTAAAAGGTATCGCTCACAGAGATAGATTTATACTGCTAGCTGACAGATCTGCCGTTACACTGCGAAGACGACACATTGTCTTATGGTGATATTGCTCTCAGCAGAAAAAAGTGACTGCTGCAGTCACACTGTTGCCTCAACTGCCACAAAATGAGCTAAAATCGAAAGAAAAATCCTGGAAGGTATAGAGAAGTTGCTGAGTTGTGAAAGGCTTTGCTGCTTGCTCTTTGGCAGCAGTTAATATGAATGTTATGCCCTGTATGTTCATTTCTTTCTCTTTCCGCTCTTACCCCTCACATTCAAAGTGGCAACACAATAACTAACTGTTTAAAACAAAAAAAGACAGAATATTTACACTATTGGTGCCATGCATTTATAAAAATGAATATTTTTAGAAACGCCTTTTAGGAGAAGTCAGGACTCTAAAATGTTGAGAGGTGAGGTTTTTGCTTCACAATGCCGTTTCGGACAAATTTCAGTGGCCTTAAGCTGCGTCAGCCTGGTCACAGTTAGCTTCTAATTTGACCTCATGACATTAAAACATAGTTGAACTATGGTTCTGTTGTCCACAGAAAATTCAAAAGTGTAAATTGCTTGACAAAGTCGTTGAATATCAAAAAACAAACGCACCCCGGCAACACTAAGGTGTGTGTCTGCAAAAACGAGTCCGATACAGTCGTGAAACACATTCAGGACGCACATTCATTGAGACATTTTGTCGGTCTTGATCGGAGATCGATTGACATGTAGAGAGGAACATTCAGAGAGACACATTCAGATATCGCAATAAACATACAGTATATACAATCAGAGATAAACATTCTCTACATGCAATTCAGTGGAAGAATCTGAAACATGGCGGATCTGTACTTTTGCCTCTGTCCCCACCTCTCCCTCTATTTCTCTCTTACTTACAGACATTCAGCATTATTTGAGGCCTCTATTGTACAAGGTAGATTAACTTGAGGTGTGTGAGCGTTACCTCAACATTTACATACATGCAAGTGACTTTTTAAGTGTCCCACTCTTGCTGAGGAAGTTGCACAGTGAACTGATATTCCCAGACATTCATCATGTAAGAGCACGGTCGACCAAACATACTTTAAAAGGACTGCTGAATTGAATGTTACACTAATCACTAGTTAAGCGGCTGCACAGATGTAACAAAGCATTGGAATACTGTACAACCATAATAAAGCTAGCGTTGATCTTTGGTCTCCCAAATCCAGTTTTGGATTTTAGACACTGATTATATATTGACTCTAAAAGAAGCCATCTGTTGATTGGGTAGAAGACATCATTAATACGGGCTGTTTAGGTAGGTTGTGTAGCTGCTTTAACTTGTGAGACAGTGAGGCTCTAGGAACTTAACAACACAAAAAAGGATTTCTTATATTTTTTATATTGTTGGACAGTAGAATAACTTAAGTATTTAGGAAGGGGATATATTGTTTTTTATAAGATTTTACAATTTTTTCCAACTTACGCAGAGCTAGGCTAATTCATTAATGCCTTTACCTTGAAGATAGAGACTAGCATAGCATAGCCTAGTTTGATTCTCCTCTAACCAAAATGGTAACATAATCCTAAATGATTCGTCACTTTAAACCTTTAGGTATCAAACTCTTAACTCCTCTGTGAGCGTAAAAGCTGGCTAGAAAAACATTCGCAGTTGCTCCTTCACAAATATGGTTGCAGCTTAAATATTAAGCTAATTGTAGGATTCCGTTGTGACTTATATGTTAAGCTAATGCTAGGCTAAACGAACATTTTGGAACATAAGCTGAACGCCGATTCACTTTCTTGTCAAAAGTTGGAAAAGAACATCAATAGCACTCTCATGTCTGCATGGTTTATGAAGCTAATGGCAGCAGCCGCCAGACAGCTTAGCGGAAAGACTGGAACAAGGTGGAAACAGCTAGCCTGGCTCTGTCAAGGTACAAAATCCAGCTTCCAACATACATATCTAAAGCCTATTGATTATCACTATACATATCATTTGTTTGATCTGTAAACAGTGAAAGTCTTCGGACAGAGCCAGGCTAGTTGTTTTTTCATGTTTCCAGTCTTTATGCTAAGCTAAGCTAACCATCTGCTGGTGGCAGCCTCATATTTGGTATACGGACTCAAGAGTGGTATACTATCAATCTTTTTATCTAACGCTCATCAAAAAAAGCAAATAAGCATAATTCCCAAAATGTCTAACTATCCAACAAATTCAAAATGATTAAACCTTATCCTTGCAACAAGGTATGTTTCTATACTTTTGGGGGAAATGCATCTTGTTCCAATAAATGTCAAGATTCAGGCACACAGACCAATTGAGTTTAGCTTGGCTAACCTTCTTAATTCTGATTCTGATCAAGTAAGAAAAACTGTAAAATTCTCCCAAAAACAAACGTCAAAGCAGTTTGTTGACACCCACATAATGCGGGGGTGTGTGCACACACTCCAACATGTTAGGTACAAAGAAAGATGTGTAACCTCTGAACCCTGTTGTCTTGGTCATCATACCAAAGTGTTCTGAAGGCAAACATGGAAATATGCAAAACATGGCCATGGATGTGTCGAGAAGAGGAAGCATGGTCAGAGAAGAGAGGGAAAGAGAGGTAGTAGTGGTTTCCCAAACCTTGATCTTCTTCACACTTGTCTCCTCCTCCTCTTCCCCCTCCCTTGCATTAGAAAATGTCTCCTGGAGAGTCTGACCCACAGATTCCTACAACTCAGTTTGCCTCTCTTTTGTCGGTCATTGTCATTACATCACTTCCTGGATAGATGAAATCATTTCCAAACGTGTGCCGTCATGTGCGCTGAGCTTGGAGTTGTTGAGCCTCCCATCTGTTGACTGTTGTATCCCGTCATGCCGTTGGTGTTGTAGAGATTCACGCCGGCCACGTGTTGAGTCATCTGAACGACACAAAACACACTTTGTTATGAACAGAACTCTCACTACCCAAATTCATCCAGGCCAAAACAAATACACATACACATACACACACACACACACACACACACACACACACACACACACACACACCTGGGTCGTGTTCCACTGTAGCTGTTGGGCATGTTGCACTCCATACCCCTGCTGATGAGGTAAGCCTCCAACCTGCTGCTGCCCCATCACCCCACTCTGCTGCTGTACCATCATCCCACTCTGTTGTTGTTGTCCCATAATGCCACTCTGCTGCTGTACCATCATCCCACTCTGTTGTTGTCGTCCCATAATGCCACTCTGTTGCTGTACCATCATCCCACTCTGTTGTTGTCGTCCCATAACGCCATTCTGCTGCTGTACCATTATTCCACTTTGCTGCTGTCCCATCATGCCCTGGGTCATGCCCGTCATGTAGGGTGGCGCCATAGCACCACTCGGCTGAGCCATGACACCTTGCTGTCCCATCATGCCGTTCTGTTGAACTCTAATCATGCCGCTCTGTTGTTGTTGTCCCATCATGGCCATCTGGGATGTGATCATGGCACCTCCCATTCCACCTGCCTGGGCTAAAGAATGGTACGATCCATACGGGTGCGTCGGGTATCCCATTTGGTTCATGTACAAGCCTGCTGAAAATAATCACAGATAGAAAGTGGCCATTTTGGCAATTGGTAAGAAATTAATAATGTTAATTTGATGAAACCAACTGATCCAGTAAATTAAGACTGAAGGAATCATGGAGAGAACAACATTTGAGAGAAGGTTTGCCTCACCGTGAGTCGACATACTGCTGGCGTGCACTGAGGGGGTGGAGGCGTAAAGGGAGAGAATAGAGTCCTTAGACAGTTTCTTGACAGTGCCCTCCTCTGCTTTGGGTGCCGAACGCAGGAACAGACTGAGGTTGTCAGGCACCGAGGCAGTCACTCTGCTCTGAGGCATGGAGCTGGAAACAGGCTGGAGTGGGAGGGAAACAGGGTGCCATGAATAGAGAAACAGAGAGAAGGCGGGAAAAAGTTGTCAACAGTGGAAGGATGCAAGTAGGGGTGACAAAAGCAACAAATGGTATCTCCAAAGGCAAATTTAAACAAGTCAATCTATCGCTCTATGACGGAGAGTGGTGCTTTGAGCTAAATGCTAACTCTGGCATGCTAACATGCTCACAATGAAAATGCTAACGAGCTGGTGTTTAGCATGTATGTTCACCATCTTAGTTCTGCATTTTAGTATGCTAACATTTGCCAATTAGCAATATAAAAAGCACGACTGAGGCTGATGGGAATGAAAGCTTTGCATGTATCGTAAATGGCAAATTGAAATTTGATTAAATGAAAAGTCAGGGGATCAATAGAGTTATTACAACTCAAGGGCGACATTTATGTCTGTATTTATTGGTAATCCAGTCAGTAGTTGTCGAGATTTCCGTCTTTATTGTCAACCTCATTTTGGCACGCTAGATAGATATTCAGAAGAATTACATCTTTTTGATACTACGAATGTCTGTACAAAATTGTATGTCAATCCATCCAAAATATTTCGGTCTGGACCAAAATGTTAGACTGACCGACAGACTGCCATCCCTAGAGGCGTGCAAGCAGCATGGCTACAGACACAAGGGCTCTGTGGAGAGCAGACTGTGTGTAGTATTTGCAGTGTGTTACCGTGGTTTTAATGGAGGAAGCACAGGAGGGTGCTGGCAAGGAGCTGAAGAGATCCAGTGCAGAGTGCGCCAAAGCTGGACTGGACACCGCCGGGCTCCCATTACCGTCTGGAACACATCCTCCACCATTAGACACTGCGGCACTTGGAGCAGGGGCATCTAATAGCGTGTAGATGGAAGCATGTATGATTATTCAAAATTACTCGCGGCTCAAGTACAACCCGTCTGTTTCTCTAACTATTTCTTTCTCTTCCCTCTATGCTGTAAATGGGTGTTAGGGTGTACATGTGTGTGAAGTGCAATACCTAATCCAAGCAGGTCTGTCACAGACTGGGGATCTGTCTTGGGGCTGATGTCTTTTTTCTGTCACAACAGAGAAAGCCCATGTAAATTTATGCCTCCGTTGACGAATGAGCTTGCATACAGAATCCTTTCACTCCAGACTCCCTGGTGTTGAAATGACCTTCCCAGTCCAGTCAGAACAGTTACTCCCTAAAGATGTACTTCCTCTCATGTCAACTTCTCCTCACTGACTGACACATCCTCTCTCCTCTTTCTTTAGCTCCTACTCTTCTTCTCCTAGCACTCTCCAGCGCAATCTATTGTTACACTCACTCACTCTGCATCAGAGCGTCAGCTTAATGCTTGAAATCTAACAATCTTTAAGGAAGATCAGTTCTCTTTTAATGCTGCGATTCAGCCAGTACTCACCAATTTCATCTTCTCAAACACAACGGGTTCCTTGGGTATATTGTCACAGCTCTTTTCTTTCTGTACAGAGAAAAACAAATGGTTTTGTTGAGCAAGCAGACACTTTAGGTAGAATGGCCCTGTTCAAGAGTACCATGACAGTACTAGATAAAAAGAGGCGAGACAAGAGTTACACAGTTTTTGTTTCTGCTGAGACACAAGCACAAAGCTTTTTCTGTGTGTGTGTGTGTGTGTGTGTGTGAGAGAGTGCGTGGACTCACCCTAAGCATCTGGATGTCAATGACCTTATCCATGTACTTCTTCTTGTCATACTTGTCCCTGATGAAGGTCTCTGCAGACTGGTCCGTCTCAGGGCGCTGAAAGCACTCGGGTAAGAAAGCCTCATAGAGACGTTTGGCTTTGGCATTTCCCATCTCCTGAACACACTAGTGACACCGAAACACAACAAACATTGTTGCATTTTGAAGCAGTCTAATAAAGGAGAGATACAATATCCAGGGTAATGTATTGTGTATGGTGGAGTTCAGCCAATAAAACAGTGTGAATTATTTTTTTATGGATGTAGAGAAAAGAGAAAAATAAAGATGCTGACTTTAGGAAAATGATCGCACTGGGAAGCACAATGCTGACTGTCGTGCCTATCAGACCCAGACAAAACGAGCTGCATACTGATGAGAAACTGTCTACTTCCTCTACTGCATGTGAACACGCAAGTAAATGTTGACAAATTCTAAATTGGTGGTTTTTCCCCTGCTGTTAGAAATAGATATATTAATACAAGGTTTTATAATACTACTGTTGGTTGTATCAAAAAAGTCTCTTTTTAATACAACTCTCAATATAATTTCATTGCATGAATCACGTACCAACACAATAACAAGAAGGTACAGTGGAAGAAAACAATTTCAGAGTTTAGAGGAAAGGATAAATAAATCATTACAACATTAGAGCTGACCTAGGTTCTCCAACATAACAACTATATCTGTATAGCAGCTTTTCTATTATGGCACCTTACCTAATAACTACCATGAGCAAAGACTAAAAAAATATTGTTTTGATACTTCCAATACAATAAGGAACAGCACCCACACTGTAGATAATCCAATGAACATAAGCTGGTATTGTAAGTACTGTTGTCTATTGTGGGATGTATTCTACATATTTTATATGTTCTTCAATTTTTCACAAATCTGCTTACCGCACCTCTAACTAATAAACAAATTATATCTCACTTGTTTGATCCGTTGTGATCGATAACCAAAGCGTAAAAATGACAAGTAGTGGTTGTGTAGAGGACAGAACTATGCTTTCTGTGTCCAGTCTTTATGCTAAGCTAAGTTAACTAAGCTGAGCTAATGTGAGGTAACATATTTCTCAAACTATTCCGTTCATACCTGCAAATATAAATACGTTTTTTTTTTTTTTTTACATTTTGACAGTCCAGATCTATTGTATGCGAAATAAATGAATATTTTGTGAAAAACCTTGAACTGTGTTTCACACATTAACACTTTGCAAATATCCCCATCTTGATTTTTTTATCTGGAGTTTGAGCTCTGACCTGGACCTGCTCCTGCGTCCACTGGTCCAGATTGACAGACTTGACCTTGGAGATGTGGACCCCCAGGTTTCGATGGATACCAGCACAGCGAATACAGACGAAGATGCCCAAATTCCAGGACGCCCATCTTGGACCTGGCAGAGAGAGGAAGGTAGTGTTTAAAATTTAGAGCAGAGGGTCTTTAAAAAGGGGAGGCGGTTAATTAATTAGGCGAAAAAGAGACTAGAAGTATAATAGACAAGTAGAGTAAGCAGGTGAGCGGGTTGGGTGAAGAGTGATGAGAAAACACTGATTCATTTTAGTCCAATTATAGAGAGACACGCCTGAAATTAAATTAGGAGTTTGAATTCATCTGGGAACTCAACTAATCCAGTGTAAGTCATGCGGTGTCCTGACACATAATGGGATCCAGTAGGAGAGTTAGCCTACATAACTGAGACTGAGAGGAGAGAGCGGGAGTGGAAAGTAACACACACACACACACACACACACACACACACACACACACACACACACACACACACACACACACACACACACACACTCTAGATACCTGCAGGGATGATTACTCATGTGGTCATGAGCCTGTGTGTGTGTGTGTGGGTGCGTGGTTCTCTGAGTGGGCCATTTTGTCCATCTTGCTGCCATATCTGTCTTAATGGTTACATTTGAGTGCCCCGTATTCTCCCCTGTGCTTTGTAGGTTTAAGCCTTATATCATGTTGTGTGCCTCGCTGTCTAGGATCCTTGCCTGAACAGACAACTAAGAGAAGTGGGGAAATAGAAACAACACCGTCAGGCTATTTTTCTGCTGAAAATTATGCAACCGTCCTCTTCAGAGAATACAGGCAGCTTCAAAGAGAATGCTGCCGCTTCTCTCCCCATCTCTCCTATCATCTCCCTCTCTTCTTCCCCCTCCTCCTCTCTTTCCGCCTTCTCCTCCGGCCACCCTCTGCCTCTGCGCTCATCTCCGCTATGAGTCTTGACTTTACAAGTTGATGCGCTGCAGCCTTTACACCACTAGATGGAAGAGCAGCTCCGATTTGGATTTCTCATTGGCCTCTCCTGTCTGGCAAAGCCACTGTGCATCATTGAAGAAAGGCCATTCTATGCAAATAAAAGAGGAAGTTGAGTTTCAGAAGAGAAAACATACAAGACCTTCCCCTTTACAGCAGCTGTGGAAACACTGTGTCTGGGTGCAGAGTCAGTTAATAGCCTCCTGTCTTGGTTGCATCCTGAACTATGAATGCTAAAAAGGTTATTCTTCTTGCATCATTAGAATGAAATCATCCGACTGACTCTATATTTCTGGATTGCAAAGTTTGCATGCTGCATATTCAAGTTAGGAAACAGAAAGACATCAATGGGGAATGAATGACAGAGAGCAAACAACAGTAGAGGGTTCACACCAGACAGACAGAGGGTGTCCATCACTCTGACCGTCTGGCTGCAACGTTAGCTGTCATGCCGGCTAATAATAGTAGAATTACTCCGCAAAGCTGGCTTAGCCGCTGTAAACATTGGCACTGACGGAGAGAAAGAAAGAGACATTGTGAATTGAGTAGAACTCCCTCAACTGCTGGAATTAGTTTGTCCTTCTCATGCTTATTCTAAAGCTCCTCTGTGTCCTGGCTGCCATTTCTTATCTCTCTCATTCACCACCGCCGCCTCCCTCTGCCTCTCCTCTGTCCGTCCATATCTCCCGCTCACAGTTTTAATTCTCCCTCTCTGCATCGGTATCCACCCTCACTTTCTGGGGTTTTGCCACCACCTTTACTTTTTTTTTGTTTTGCATACTGTACTGACTTTTTATCTCTTTTCAGCCAGGCTAGTGGCATGGCTCTAGGGGTGACTGCTTTGACCCAGACTGGAATATCTCAGCTGATATCGGATTTGATACAGACATCCATGGAGCCCAGAGGATGAATCCTATTGCCTCTGATGATCCTGGCCTTTTCCTCTATAGCACCAGCTACATTTCGGGTTTTTAGTGAAATAGCTAAACAGCTATATGATGGACTTCCATAAAATGTGGTAAAGCTATTCTTAATTCATAGACAATGTATCCTAATGACTTTGGAGATCCCTCAGCTTTTTCCTCTAACTCCACTAAGAGGTTGACCTTTATAGTTTTGACTGAAATGTCTCATAAATTATTGGACGGACTGCAATGAAATTATACACTGCCACTTTTTTTTCTTTCCAAAACATGTGCGTTCATGCGTCCAGTGGTCTAAGCACGGGTGTAAGTCTAATCTGCTTACAACAGGGTGCTATTTAAAGTGAATCACACCTGCACACTGCACCACAGTAGCCTCTTTGGTCCTAATCAATGCAGTGCTTGAGTAAGAACCCATATACAGCACGTCTGTCCAGCAACAATGCACACCTCCAGGTACTTTGAATAGATGTAGTAGAGCGAGAGTAGGAGGAATAGACTTCTAAAAAAGGAAGGAAAGCAGCCTCTACAAATCAGACTTTGTGTAACAGGGTTTGCATTGCAGCGTTGATTTCTCCAAAGTTGAGTAAGAGCGATGAGTAAACTTCCTCATTTCTTTTTGCAATCAAAGAACAAATACCAACACCTTCTTTTGAGGTGCAACAGAGGTTTGACTAATAAATCTGTCCAATTTTTACAGGTTAAACTACCCAAAAGTAGAGGGTTTGCATGGGAGATGGATGAATCATCCTGGCAAAAAATGAGTGTGGTTGTGATTGTCAAAATGCAGCTTGAAGCACATCAGGGGAGGAGAAGGCAGAGAGCCAAAAACAGAGACAAACAAGAGGGGATTTTTATAATCATCAAATGGTATGATGGCCTGCTGGGATTTACAGTACAGGGGGTATGACGAGCAGCGAGCAAGTGCCAACAGAGATCTATAATGAACCTCTCTGTCACTCACCCACACACCCATTTATTGTGATTACAACACTTGTAAGGACATTTACTGGCTACTTTCATTTTGTGAAACAACCTAACTTTGATCCTTTTCTGAAATAAAATCTTTAATTCAAAGTGGCAATTGTGTAATTGCAATTTTTACGTATGTAATTACATTTTTATTGATATTGCATTTTTGAATGCATGCTACAGTGTACTTTTTCAGTCAGAATTAAAATGCAATTTATTCACCTTTAAAGTTGCCATTGATTACCAGACATTTCAGTACAGTTTGGAATTAGCAAAATCTTGGCTGTATTGATAAAGTTAATGTCCAGTCTACATACAGTAGCAACACATTTTAGTCAATGGTGCATGGTAAAACTGGAAATTGGAACAGTGAACTTCAACCACTCATCATGATAATAGAGGAAGAATTATACATTCAGCCAATAGATTCCCATACATCATTCAGAAATAAATTAAAATCAATTAAATAGAATGTAAATTCAATGTAAATAGAACAATACAATCCATTGTGATGCATTAGCAATCACACACACACACACACACACACACACACACACACACACACACACACACACACACACACACACACACACTGAACAGAATTGCATTAAATGTCAGATTTCCTGCCTGATGTTTGTTCGACAGTAATATGTGTTGAGACGAGCTCATTGCATTAAAGACTGGGGAGGGTGAACAACAGAACTGATTTGATTGATAAAGGAAGTGAAAAGCTGTTGACCAATTCTCCTGCTACTCAATCTGCACATGCCTTTAAAGGTCTGGGGAAACAAGCAATTCCAACAGGTCCAACAGGTCAGGTCAGTGTGGTACATAATATATATAACAGAAGTATCTCAGTACCTCAAACACCACCACAGGTACCTTTTTGCTTAGTTTCTGTGGTGCCAGAAATTGGATATTGTGTTTGTTTGTTTGATAGTATAGTCACCTGGACTCATCATTGTTATCCAGCACCAAAATGGATAGAAGTCTTTGACTTCATTGTGTAACACACACACGCACGCACACACACACACACACACACACACACACACACACACACACACACACACACACACACACACACACACACAAGCAGGTGCATATGGCTCATTAACATATATCCCACAAGGATAAGCGTTGCTTTCTGCATGCACCCAGTTAATCCCACAGAGCCTCAGTCATCAGTGGATCCTGAACCCTCCTACAGCACCACACAAATGCACACTCACTTATGCACACACTTGTCCCATCCATCCAGAATCTAAACCAATCCAGAAACCCTGAGGCCTCCCGATGACCCAGTCCCAGTCTGAGCTAAGCAGATGGACCCATATTGATAATTTACTAATACACGGCCACCATCTGTGTTGCAATGCGAGTGTGCACGACTGAGCTGCAACACAAACAGTACTGTACGGTATATACATCCTTGGACTCTATTTGTCACTTGAAAGCTACTGCTAGTGACACAAAAGGGAAAACAGTACAATAACCCTGCAAGTCCTACTATATCTGTGAATGTGATTTGTTGCCGTGTTCGTCACATTTCATTGTAAGCTGTCCCGTTTTGCATATTTCCTGTACAGTAATGAAACAATTTCCAGGTAACCTTGATGTTTGATCTTATCACACTTTTAGTGTGTTTTTCCATTCTATACAGTTGTACAAGTCTGATTATCAACCAGGCCAAGCGGGCAACTGCCCCAAGGCCGCAGACTGCAAGGCCCCTCAAAAGGTTCACTTTGTGGCAATTGCTGTGTGGTTATTTGATAGATTTGTAACTGTAAGTTTGAGAATATGGGAATATACAGTACACCACTAAAGCACAACATCAAATGGCATGATGAGGACCTTAAGGGGTCCTTCTGTATTACTTCATAGAGGGACTATCTGTCAAAATCTAGCTTTAAGAGCGTCGGCTGATGCTGTGCTTACATGTTGAATTATGGAAATACCAGAATACTGTAGACTCTTAACACTGTGCCACCCTCTCTGTTGTACTGTGAGACTCTGTCCAGGGGACACAAACAGCCAATCACCTTCTTGTTTCAAAGGAAATCCCTGCTGGCATCTGATTGGATGAGATTAGAGGGTGTAAGGGGATGGGGGCTAGGTGGTGGTGGAGGGAAAAGGCATGGCGTCACCAGGTGATATCTCCACGGCAACCGGTGTGTACGTAAACACAAGTACAATGGAGACAATAAAGGAGGGAGGCTTTTATGCAAACACACAAACACACACACACACACACACACACACACACACACACACACATGTACGTAATCCCCTTGACACTGAAGCCAGAGGTAGACGCCTTGACTACGTTCACCCCCTCTCGCTCATCTCTTCATTACTTCCTGGCAGTATTGAGGATTTACAGTAAAAGTGTCACATAGTGAGGAAGTCATTAAAAAAAAAATGCAGTAAGTCACGTGGTACAGAGGAAAGGAGAGACAGGAAGTTGGACAGCACAGGCACTAAACTGCAGTCAAAAAGCAGAGAGATTATTCTGCAGTGTCTGTACAGTATGCATACTGTAGAATAGGGATGACCTAATAGCATCGTTAATGTGTTTTTGTGTTTTCATGTGCTGCTTTAAGCGCGCACTTGGCTCCACACGTCTCGCCACTTCCTCTTCAATCACCCAGAAGGGGGGGGGGGGGGGGAAGGTGATAAACGGCACAGTAATCTATGTCAAGGCAAACAAGATTAGACCAAACCTCATCACAGGCCATATGGCCAAAAGCCTGATTTAAGACGAGGAAGGGGAGGGGACATATGCTTTCAAAGCGTGCACACATGTGTGGTTCTGTGAGAGCATGAGCTTGTCATCTAATGCACCGAAGAGCAACGCTTAGACGGTAGATTCTGGAAAGAAGGTGCTAATCAGGCAGGAGGTAAAATGCCTTTCACTGAGATTACAAGTGTCAGCTTTTGGGCACAGTTTCATGAAAAAAAAAAAAAAAGGTGGGAAATGAGAGTGATGTGTGACCTTTCAATCAGTGTGGAGCCATATGCTATTACATGGTTAAATGCAAACAGACCATTTTCTTCCGCTTACTTGATGGAAATCACACCTTAGATTATAGCAAAAGACCACTAAATGATCAAAAGATTATTTTTTTTACGATTAAAGCTAGAGCTTCAGCACCCTTGGTGTTGGTGTGTGTGTGGGGTTGCTATTTTCTCCCTTAACCCCTAATCTCATCTGCAGTCTAGTTAGACTAGTCTATTGTAGATGGAAGTCATGCCAATCCAAAAAAAAGACAAAACAATGCGCAGGCATGCCTCATGACCGCATGTTTGAGTATGTGAGAAAAAGAGAAAAGAACGGTTGGGAAGCACGATGTGGCAGATAGCAAATCAAATACAACAACAATCAAACCAAAAGGATCTAAATCCGTCTCAAATGTTGCCTTATCATTTATTATCTGCGTATTCTGTCGACAGTCCAGTCTTTAGATAAGCTCCAAGAGTCTGATCAGCGTGTTTTTTAAAAGGGACTTCTGAACAGTCACAAGTTTGCCTTTAGTCTAACAACGTCTGCAGTCCTATTTATATCTCATTAAAAAGACATCCAAAGGCCAAATGATCTGGAACAAAATCCTGATTTGTGAAACAAGGCATTCACAATGTCCTGGTAAAGTGTCCGATTTTAGATTTAGACCTTGACATCACATGTCATCTCAACAAAGCACTGCACAAATCGAGCCATTGTCTTTGTACTGTGAATGTACTGTGTGTGTCCAAGATAAGGTTTGATGAGATCATTTCAACTCAAATTGGGGAATTTGATTTAGTGTTTTAACAGAAACATTAAGCAAGAAAACTAAAAACTAAAACAGAGCATATGAAGAATCTATCTGTCTCTAAAAATGTGATTCCTCACTCAGATTACCGACAGGGTTTGAAATTAACAGAATACTTTTGAGCTAAAACTTGAAAAAAGTCTCTCCACGTCTGTATTGACAGTTGGGGTATTTTCAGCACCTATCTGACCCGCTTAGTGTTTCCTGTGAAATGTTTGTTGCACTCCAGATCTTTTTTAACCTTCATTTGGCAGCTTCCTGGAAGAGATACAGAGTTTCAGACCCATTCTTGTGAATGAGCAGAGAGACAGAGGCAGACAGAGACTAAGAAATCTAAAGAGAGACACCGAACAAACAACCAGATTGGGATTTCGGCCCAAATAAACAACGAGCATAAACTGAGTGGCAGCTTTGAGACTATGTGTTCACTTGTTTTTACCAAATATTATAAATGTTTCCCCCCTGTCATGAGGCAGCCTGGAACACACATCCAGAGAGAAGCTTCCAACACGTATTGATTTTGACTCTGAGTGTGCTTTGTACACCTCAGATCTCTCTGCTGTTGTTTGTCCGTCCATTTGTCTGTTAAAGAAGCGAACACAGATCTGAGCCTGAGTGCAGCACTACAGAATACAGCTTAATCCCTGTTAAATGTAGGGAGCTGCTTATTTGTATCATAAAGTTTTCATGAGGAATCCCAACGGTGTCCCCTGCCTGACAGCCCGCAGTGATACACTCAGGGCCTTCACTTGAGAATTTATGACTGAGGTGGGAGCAGTGGAAGCCATGGAAGTGATATGCAGCTTCCCCAATGAATCACTTCTCGGACATGCTATGGAGAGGCTTATCTTATCAATCTCGACAACAGTAGTGGCACAGATTTATATCAGACCCAGTTTGAAATATAGGACATATAGGTATCAAACAGGTAAAAACTAAAACAGGGTATCAGCACCAGATATTATGTTTAAAGTTTCAATGTCTGTCAATATAAAGAGTAGAGTTGTTCACTTTCACTCGAGGTTTGTCCCTGGGACCCAGTGCTGGTTGTGTATTTTGTTTTAGTGCCACAAGAATTTTACATTCACAGATATTATCAACTCAATGACAGTTGATCTTAAAACGAAATGCAGAGTAGATGTTGGAAACTTTTTTGCTTTGTTGATTCAGTCTTCCAACTCTGTATTTGTGACCAAAACAGCAGTGTTTACCAAGTGGTTCAGCAAACAGCTGATGACATAGTTCAAGGCCTCATTGAGGCTACAAACAGAGTGATGCACAAACACATACAATGGGGTGTCTGTCTGTGGTGATTTGTATATCAAATAATCATGTAATACATTTTAGAACGTATGAGTCACTACTAACCATGTCAAGTCCTTAATTCCCTTTAACTATTAGACAATAGGTGGACGGCAGTCTTACAGTGCCTCCCAATAATTCCAATTATAATGTGTTATAATACTGTTGTGCCCTTTTGTAAAGGCTTCCTTATTCCCCATCTGCACTACTCAGACTGCAGGACCAGTCTGTTCAGGGTGACTCAAAGTCAGTACTGATATGTCAATCTCGATGTCTCGCTAGTCCCTGAGGTTTAAATACTGGGCTTCAGGGAGCCTCGTGTGTTTTGGGTCCCAACAGTTGGAATAATTCTCACTTATTATCTTATTTATCATGTAATAAACTTGTCCAACATTATCAACAAAAAAGCCCCTCTTCGATGAAAGGTATTTCAAATAAAATATGTATCTATTGTTGTTATAGATAGCCTACCCTATTATTTCGAGGGAGCTGGCACGATGTAGCAGCGTGCCACGCTCCAGCCGAGTGAGGACCCGTGTCTTGCACCATAGTACAACGTAATTGGTCGAGGAATCATGAATGCAGCGCCGCATTTCTTAGCGTAGTAAATTAACAAGAGGGCCGATTCATCCGCCGGCCGTATGCAGGCATGGACAGGATCAGCCAGTGAAGATAGACATTGATAATGACCTACCTTTGGATTCGCAATCAGCGCAGAATTTATTCTCTTCCAGCGCTAGTAAAGAGTTGAGGACAGCCTGGTATCTGTCCACGTCTTTCACAGATTTGCCCGTCATCATTGCACTAGTCCACCTCCTGTCGGCTCCAGCCCCTGCTGTTCGTATACCGGCTTTTGTCAATTAGCTTCTTATTTGACAAAATAAAAAGCAGTGTGTGTGTGTGTGTGTGTGTGAGTGAGTGTGTGTGTATGCAGAGCCGATGCGCCCCGGTCCCTCCTCTTCGCTTTCGCAGGGCTAGTTTGTTTCAAGAAGATGTGGGATGATTGTCTCTCAGCATGCGGGTTATGCTAAATACTGATAACTAATCAAGACGTACCGTGGAGGAAAACACCCTGAATGCTGAGTTTAATAATGTAGGCTAGTGTAAGGTCGACTTAAAGGCGCATCTGTAACCTATCTCTGATTGGTACCGACTCCTCCACCTCTCTCGCTCTCTCTCTCTCTCTCTCTCTCTCTCTCTCTCTCTCTCTCTCTCTGTCTCTCTCTCTCTCTCTCTCTCTCTCTCTCTCTCTCTCTCTCTCTCTCTCTCTCTCTTACACACACACACACGCGCACACGCATGCACACACATACTATGATACATTTTTATCAAAAATAAAGCTACAGTGTGAATAGTCATGCCTTTTTCAGTTTCTGTAATGCTATACAATATTTTAAAGATAAATAAAGGAAATTACAGTGTTGTTCGGCTTATTCTACTGTCAAAATGTCACGTATACTGCCATCCTGTGGTCAATCATGAGACACTTTTGAGAAGTAGGTCTCCCTGTGAGCCTTTGTTCCTCTCCAGGACGCAAGGTGGCGATAACACAACCTGCCAAGAGGAAAATAACCGAGGAAATGTTGGTGAGGCAGCTGACTGGAAGAGCACGCCAAACTAGTAAAGTTAACACAGAAATACCGGAAGTAAGACATTTTTGTCTTCACAATAAAATTTATAATGTGTTTATCCTGTAACAAGGAAACTCGATATGCAAGGATATGATAACAACAACAGTTTTGCTTTCATTAACTGAATTTAGTTTTTCTCAAATAAGTTGTCTCTTATCATATATGTGCTTTGTATGTTTATTACTATGACTTCAACGTTTACAGACCGGACGTGTATGGTTTAATCTAACGAGCTTGACTTTAGTGGAAGTGTGTGACTACACTGGTGATTGCGGAAATAACTACTAAGCCAGAATCAAATAAATAAAGGATTAATATCGAGTCGTAAGCCTGTAACACGGTCCACAATGTCCAGGCAATCCAACCGAACAACAGACAGCAAGAAGATGGTAGGCGACTTCCGCAGGATTAAAAGCAAACAAACCTAGCCAGCCTAACTAGCAAAATGCTAACCGTAGCCTACTAGCTAACCTAACCAACTGGCTATACTACACCTCTGCGAGCTAAATTAATAGTCTTCAGTCATGTGTCTTTGTTTGACAGATGTGGCTACATACATGAGTATTATAGACACATTTGAATCAGTTAACTAGCTAAGTATTTCATTCATAGTTGGGGAACACTGGCTGTGACAGAATGTGTAACGTTAGTTCGATGTAGCACACATGCTAAATAGTTAACGTAGCTGAACCACGATCCCCTCCTTGCCCGTTCACTTTTTAAGATAACCTTTTAAATGAAGTCCATAGTGTGCATGATAACACATACATATACATATATATATGTACTTCATATAGCGTCAAAGGTCTGTAATAATGTTGCTGTGGGTCAGTTTTTATTTGGCATTAAAGGCTTATGTTGCAGCTGCAGTGAATACTAAAAATAACTAAGCATTATGTCAACTAATTATAAATTGTATGTAAACTGTATTTATTGTTTATTATAACCATATATATATATATATACCTGTGTTTTTTATTATTATTTTTATTACTGTTAGACTTCATTTCAGCACCATGAGCTGTCCATAGCATGATCTGTTAAACCTCATTGTGCAGAAACCTGGATCTCTTCCGCATTGACCAAATTACATTTTAGCCAAAATTCAGGGTGTTTTATAGATTTGAGAGAGACAAAAGTAATTGCCTACACTACTTTAAACAGTGTGGACCAAGTGCTACAAGTGGCTACTTGTCACTAAATATATATTTTGTATAATTTTACATGGATTCCTCCTGACCTGTTCAGCATATCTTTGAAGGTGGATTGATGTTATGAAATGAAAAAAAGAAATCAAAGAGATTGGTCTTTAGACTACGCTGGTAGTTTTCCCACATGTGTTTCAGTTAATTTTTGAGCCCGATTCATTTTCAGCACAACTAACATGAGAATTGTGTTTCCTCTGTTGTAGAACTCTGAACTGTTCACGCTGACTTACGGGGCCCTGGTCACCCAGCTCTGTAAAGACTACGAGAATGACGAGGAAGTTAATAAACAACTGGACAAGATGTAAGTGTGACTCGACTGTCACTAACTTAAAACCGGTATGATGTTATCATACCGGTTTTAATTTCCCGTATGTTATTAATTTTTCATATACCGCCATACCGGTGCATAGCCGAAACAATTACTGTCACTCTTCAACAGGCAGCTAGCTAGCTAGCTAAATAAATAAATAAATATATATATATATTTTGCCACTACGGTTGGAGCTAGTTGTCTTAAGTGTATTGAGATGGACCCTTAATCATGGTTATAACTTTATAACACAACAATTAATAACCCACAACTAATGCTCTTTAACAGTGCAAAACGCCACGACACAACAGTTTGTGACACATAAACAATTTGTAACATTAATAATTGTACATTTATAAAATTACATCGCTGAACGGCATGCTGGGTACAGCTCGCTAGCTAGCCCGGTAGTACAAGTCTGCTAACAGCTGAGAGAGGCTCCGTCGCTACATTAAGAACAGAAAAGAGCAGGAGGAACAAAGAGACTTTTGCTTTTTTGGGTATTTTGGTTAGACACATATGCAACGCTGATTACCGTGTAATTAGTGTGGTATTTGTTATAAACGGACGTTGGTACATAGAGGGTGATACGAAGCTGTACGAGGAGGGATTTAGGACCCAGGGGAATGTAGGTGAAGGAAACAGGAAGTGACGGAAGACATGCCACACAAACAGCTGTTCACCGGTTCTTGTGGTAAAAATGTCCACTTAATAATTAAACGTGCGATAAAATAATCTTCGGCATTAATTAATTAATGCGTTAGCGCGGGGGAAAAAATACCGTGACATACAGTGAAACCGCCAGAATCTTACAAAATACCGTGATACACATTTTTGGTCATACCGCCCAGCACTAGTTCACACCCAACATCAACTGCATATGAAAAGGTCACAGTGTTGACGTTATGTCAAAGACGTCTATATCTTGTGTTGTAGAGACTAAAATGAGCATTCTAACCAGCCTGCACCGGCCCGTCCTGTGTTGCAATACCACTAGTTTCTAGAGAGGTGATAGTGAGTCACTGTATAGCGTCCAGTCTGCCCTCAGTCTAGAGGATGAAGAAGTACAGTGCCTCGCGAAATTACGCAATTCCTATTTTGTTGCTGTACAACCTGGAATTGAAACATTATTTCATTTATTCAAAAGCGGTGTTTTCATATGTTCAACTCCATTCCTAAGCCCCTTACTAAGATCTGGTGCTACCAATTACCTTCAGAAGTCACATAATTACTTAAATTAAGTCCACCTGTGACTGCCGATACACAGGTTAGACGAAGCGTAAATAATAGTGGTTTCATCGTCTCTCTGCCACGCCGGACCCAAGCCGATACACAAGCTATCAAAACGTCTACTGACCGTATTGTCCCTGGTCAGTGACTCAGTAATACAGTCCTATTTCTTTGGAGCATGTGGCCAGACATTACATATTGCACCTTTATTATCATATCAATAATTGGATGTTGGCGTTTAACTAATAGAAGTTGTAACTGCATTAGCTAGATTGTATGCTTTGTGCATATTGAGCACATCAAAGGAGCTGCTTTGCTAAAACATGTTAAAGTTCATCGTTTGCTTGTTAAACCATCGGAAGAGAAGTGATTTTTCTGGCCTCTTGGATGTCTCCCTTTTAAAGAAGAGAATACTGATTATATATCAGTATTTATGAAGGAGAGGGACATCTCTGGAAGGCAATGCTGGATACTGCTCTCCCACTAAATAAGATTAAGAAAAATGAATGGGTTTATAACTCAAAAAATTCAAAACATCCTGTCCCGCCGACAGGTCTTTGGACTGGATTTTCTCCGCTTGCCTGGTTGTGAAGCAACCTTAAGCTCTCTCTGAGCTAAGTCATGATGAGGCTCGTCTTACCTCGCCTTAGAAGGCAGTCTTAGTCTGAAGCAGACCATGTTAGGATCAGGAGGAATCAGTTGGCTCTAGAGTCTGTAGGATAAGTTGACTTGGCATTTTAATCGTGATTATCATCATTTTGCAAAGTGTATGACACAATAATGACTCTTTACGATGCACTGCATTTTTCCTCAGCACTTTTCCTCTACGATGAAGAAGAAGAATGACTTAATCTCTCTGTCTCCTGCTCCTCTCTCTGTCTTCTCTCTCTGTCTTAGGGGTTATAACATTGGCGTGCGCCTGATCGAGGACTTCCTGGCGCGCTCCAGCATCGGCAGGTGTCAGGATTTCCGAGAAACAGCCGATGTCATTGCTAAGGTAATTGGACTTTTCCAGGCCAATCAGAGCGTGACCGTGGAACTTCTCCCAAAGATGGAGGGAGGCAGGAGGGGAAGGAGGGATGACAGAAACAGAAAGATTAGAGAGGAGTGATGTTGAGGAAGCCTCTGAACAATTAATGAGGGAAAGACGGATGTTGGGAGGGTTTGGGGGAAAATTGATGATTGTGACTGGGTAGATCGGAAAAAGTTAAAGTCCCAGTCTGCATCCTTTGAAACTTGAGACCAAGATTAGATAGCAACCTAGATGACTCAAGATGTCAGATATAAAAATACTTATTATGGCAAGGCTGCTGCGTCTCCGGTGTCACTCCCTTTTACATACGCAAAAAACCCTGAAAAATCCGCTCCAAAGCCATTGAATATTTTCATTGGTGTAACTGCAACGCTGATTTGTGCATGCGTGAGAATGCTGACACGTCACAGGGACAAAGTGCGGCAGAAGGAAAGAAGCAACAGACAGCTGTTATCAGATATCAGGTGTGTGTGTGTGTGTGTGTGTGTGTGTGTGTGTGAGAATTGGAATTCCAGCTAAATGAATGTGCTGTGCTGTGTTTTCAATCGAATAACCCATTGTTTTTTTGTTTTTTATCCACTCCACTCGCCGTGTTGTTGTTAGGTTGCATTTAAGATGTACCTGGGATGTACCCCCAGTGTGACCAACTGGAGTCCAGCGGGAGATGAATTCTCCCTCATCCTTGAGAACAACCCGCTGGTAGACTTTGTGGAGCTGCCGGATAACCACAGCACGCTGGTCTACTCCAACCTGCTGTGTGGGGTCCTCAGAGGAGCCCTGGAGATGGTAAGGTCCACTCACTATACATTTTACACTTCCTGGTGATCGTAGAATAGAGTAATCCATATATTTACTGTGCAAAGAGGACAGAATTGTAAGTGATTATTTGTCTGATTTAGGTCCAGATGGCCGTGGATGTGAGATTTGCTCAGGACACTCTGAGAGGGGACAATGTGACAGAAATCCGCATGAAGTTTATCAAGAGGATTGAAGAAAATCTCCCAGCAGGAGACGAGTGATGGAAACGGAAAGATCCTTCCCGCAACTTCTTGTCTGATTTAGGGAGGACCGAGTCACGTGAGGAACACCGTCAGAAGATGAATGAACTCAGAATCAAAACATCAAAATGAGAGCTCCATGGCACCGATCTGTGCTCCAGTTCCTAAATGAGATGTTCCTGCTGTGGAGAAGAGAATGCCTCTGACCATTTATCTCGCACCATCCCTCATTGAAAGTCACTTTTTTCTTAATTTACTGTTCAAATATCTGTCCTGTTTCTTAAAAGAATTATTTCGTTTTTTTTTCTTTTTTGATGCAAGGCTGGGAAGCCTTACGTCGTAATGTTTTTATGTATGTCTTGTCTGTTTTCCTTTTTTTTTTAAAGAAATCACACTCTATTTCTGCCATTTATATGGCATGTTAATTTATGTAGGTAGATATGTCAAATAAAAGCAACATATTTAATACGATACTTTTCTTGTGTGTCTGTAATGGTCGAGGCACACACACACACACACACACACACACACACACACACACACAGTGTCCTCTGTACCACCTTGTCAGCTCTGCTTCAGCGTACTCTGCTAGCGTTATTCCTTTGGAGTGCTGCAGCCGCTCTGGGAAGGCAAACAATAACAGACTTAATGCTTCTCTTATGTTTGTTCAGGGGACATGGAAGTAATCTGTGTGTTTGTGTGTGTGTTGGTTCTGGTTGTCACACCTGTGAATGGCTTTACATCACTCTGAAGTAACGAACAGAACTGCTCGTTCAGACCGACTGCACACCTCATCAATAACTGAAAACACTGGCGGCCATTCACACACACACACACACACACACAGTTTACATACACAAATCATTAGTCTGGTTTTAGAAGCAAATATCTGGTCCGGATACTATGAGAACGTTAGCCATGTTTTTCTTATTCTTTTGTCTTTTTTTTGTTGTGCAACAGAAGAATAACATTGGTACCAAACTCACAAGTCTGCTGAAAGTAGTGCACAGAGAGGATGAGATTGTCAGATATGGATTTGGAGAAATCTGTCAGCTATTAGCTGCTGCAAACCTTCGGGCTCTACACATCCCATTTTACAGCTGTTATTACACCAACCCATTTCTGCTTTTACAGTTTTAGTCTTCAGGCACTTGAAGTACAAATTCTCCAAAGAGCCACCAGAGGTTGCTGTGTACATAACGTTCCTCAGCCCTTGGCAGCATTGTTCCCAGTAAAAAGCTGGAGTGGGAATTGTGGGAGAAAAACGTTCCCTGTTTTGTGGGAGTAAAGGCTAGAGCTGCCAGAAAACTTAAAAAAAAAAAAAGGTTCATTTCACATTATGAATATGGAAAGAGCAGACAATTCGCAGTCGTTAAGCAGAGTTGCCGATGCCAATAGTCTAGCTTTGATTTGGCTGGAGATTAGACAAACAATGACAACATGCAGTCTTTGTGCTTCATAATGCCGGGGAAGATGTATTAGGATGGGATTTCAGAGTATTATTTACTGTCTTAAGCCTCTGCCTACTCCTGTCTGGGGTAGTGCTCATTTAAAAGGATGAATAATGGAAAGTGGAAGCACCCGGACTGCAGTCGGCTTGCAGTAAGCCTGGTGGGCCATTAGACGAGCTCTCAACACATTATACGTGCGCATATCTACGCACCCTGCAGACCTGTGAGGTGGATGTTGGATGGAAAGTGGGCAGGAAATAGTTTTTGTGCACAAGCTCAATGTAAATGACTTGGCAGAATTAGAGCCGTGTACCTGGGGGATGGACGGACAGCTGGGTTTTCTGTGCACTTGTGAAAACCTGTATCACTCTGCCATATGCTCGCAGGTATTTGACTTTATAAACACACACATATATGCACGTGTACTATGTGGAGGCCAACGTTTGGGATGAATTCATCACAACCACTGTACTCACAAATAGGTGTTAATAAGCCTTAGAAGGACCTTGTCCAATTTTTTGGGGTCTCCAAAGCATTTAAAGGCATTCCAATGTTGATTGTTTTCACAGGAAGTGGGTGATGATTAAACAAGAAAGTTTAAAGACCACCAACTAGCACTCCGTTATGACTTCACTCCTCATAACCTGTCCATCTGTGATTGCTATTCCCTTTGTAAGACCACAGATGTTATTGCAGAATGAAAACACAAGGAGAAGAAAAAGTTGTTGTTGATGCACTTAAGACTCCCTCTTAGTCATGAGGAATTGCTTCAAAGATGCTATTTTTGTCGTCTCCCTCTCCTTTCGCTCCGTCATAAATGTGAAACACACACACATGCACTCTGGGAAGAAGGACATCTCCCATCACGGACAGTTTAGTTTGGTGTCTCCCATCGGCACACACAACATTTTATTTTTGCTTATGTTATCATCATTCATATTTTATATTGCAGCTAGCCCATATTTTTCAGAAAACTTCACCAGGACAGACCTGAAAAACAAGTAGCAAAATGTTACGGGCCCAAGACAACGTGCGCCGATCTGCTTTAAGCCAGCTAAACGGTTCCATGTGGCCTTTATGGGAAACAAATGGTGAAAGGCACGCTGTGACAGTAAAGCCCAGCACACAGCCTGTTATTGACCTGCGCTTATTGAATACCGCATCCCTTTCTTCTACCTCCAATCCATCCATTTCCATCCACCGTTTCTCTTAGTTTTCCCACTTTATTTTGTCAGTCATTGTTTCAATCATTCCTCCTTTTTTTCTGTTTTCTTAGTCTTAATGTTTTGCTGATGTGCTCAAGGAAAGCCAGCAGTCCCTAAATCAAAGAAAGGATGTGTGATAGTCAACCTTTTGGGAATGTTCTGTGTCTGATGGGAAACGTGCTGTCTCTCAGGTGAGGTAAGGTCTGACTGGAGACGCAGTCGACCGGGATTTCCAGAGGTTTCCGGAGTGTGTGTTTTGTGTCTGGTCAGTGGAAAGAGCGGAGATCACAGCAGGATGGACAGCACTCTTTAAGAAGAGAATGCATGGAGTCAGCAAACAAGTGTGTTTGTGGTAAAAAAACCCATCCCTGACAGACTGAATAATGCTCCCAGGCAGTGAAGCGGTGGGAAGAGGTGGTTGATTTAATGATTGTCTCTCTGTTGCGCACCTGAAAAGATGATCACATGGACATGAGAGTTGTTGCTACATAAATTCACAGGCTCTGCACTTGTCTGCTAAAACACATTCAGAGATTTTAGCGGTTTGAGGGATGTTCTTTTGGGATTTATGTGCATAAACACCTCAGTAAATAAGTGTGCATGTGCTTTTTGAGGGGTAATTATGAGTTGAGTTGGTAGTTGGTCACATTATCTACCCACTGAAATCTGCTACAGCATCTGTAAGCCATTCGGAATATGAATCATCACCCACTTCCAGACAAACCATTGAGCACTTCCTATAAATCGAATAACTCATGCGTTGCTCAACCATTTAGCATGGACAGCACATCCACTAGAATGTGAGACATGTTTAGGCCTCTCTGAGTTATGTCTGGGTCATCAGGAGCGTTGGCAGGAAGGGTGAAACGAGAAGCAAAACTAGTGAAACGCACCTCTCCAAGCTCAAAATAAAAGCATGGATCGGATCCAGCTAACCCGTTCGATAAACTCCTGGATCCCCAGTGTCACAAGGGATTCTTGTTAACAAAGAAAACATCTTCTCAGCAGGAAGACATGTCAGGTTGAAATGGGTCCAAAGTGGGGTCATTTCTCTGTCTCAGGAATGACCTGACTGGTTCCACGAGGGTTTCAGTCGGAGCCCTCGACGACGCCGAGCCATTTAATGCCTTGTTTTGAGTTTTTCCTCGTTCCCTTTCTTCCAGGCTTTTTGGATGGGAGCTGCTAAGCTGCCTTCACTCTGCTTCCAATTTCCTCCTGCTCTTTTGTTCTTCCTCTTTTCTCCAAGATGTGACGAAGAGGAGTTTTTAGAAAGTTCCTGATGATACAGGCTTTACCCTTTCCAGATCCTCTTTATCTTTAAGCCTGATTTTCCCTACAACACACTGAACTTTTGTCTTGTTTTTCTCCGTCTTTTCTTCCTTTTTTTCCTGACCCCGCAGACGTTGGAGCTGTAGTTTATGTAACAGCGGCAGGACTTTCCAGCTTGGAACGGTCTTTCTTGAAGATGGAGCAAGGAGAATGAGTGGGAAAGAAAGAAAGAAAAAACAAGTGTCATGTAATATTACACTGGCTAGCCCTGAGGGCAAACGGCACCTCACCTTAGACTTCATTATTCCAGGGCCTTTTCCTCCAAATGCACATGTGTAATCATATATTTATATCAGTCTCCCAGGCAGCAACAAATACGTTAATTCCAATTGAAAAGCAGGAATGTGAAAGTCCTGGTTTGCCCTGGACTAAAATCAAACCAGGCTTCCCTCCCATAGCACAGGGCTGCCTAGAGGCTGCACACCAGCTGCACTGGACGGGATATCGCCGCTCACCACTGCCAAGCATGAACCGACCGCCTGTGTGTGTGTGTCACATTCATATTTTGGAGTTACAGAACACACACCGTATATTGATTAGAGCGAAGTACTTCTGATGACGCATGTCTTCCAGGCAGGTCATCTGTCTAACTTTTAAAGCATGATATCTGAGCTAATATCGCAACATCAATCCAGACCCCAGCCCAAAGGCTTTATGTCTTCAGCAAGTCATTTATTATCCGCCCACTTCAAGCACCTTTCACACTAGTCAATGTGATTGTAAGGAGTCTGGATCTCCTATTATGTAGGCTAGACATTTCAGTCTGTATGACTTTCCATATAAAACACCTCAAGCTGTCACACTGGAAAAGACTGGAATCGGACGGATGCAGGTTCATGAAAAATGCTCAGCGTTGGCGATGCATGGTGGGATATTATTCTTTTTATTTCTATTCAGCTGTTGTTTACATTTTTGCAATTGATAATTATGTGTGACATTAAAGCTAACATATTAAACACATTTAATGGCAAAATAACAAAAAGGTTTTGAAGAGGGCAAGTTGTTAAGTTAATGACAAAAAGTTGCACATGGGAATATTTCTGTGCACCAACATTATGCTGTACAGTTATGCGTTTTAATACATGACCATTAACTCGTAATTTGTTTGAATTAATTTGAACCCAACCATTGTAGCCCAATCCAAAACTATATTGCAGAATTGAAGAAGCTTTCTCCATTTTGTTTTCGCAAAGAGATTAGCAATTGAGAACATGACCTGTTGCACTTATAAATCATGCATTTAGCCAGACCAGACATACCAGACCTCTCACCATTTATTCACCAAATTTTCTTTGTGTAATTGACATTTTGATAAAGATTTCTCTACTCTTAGCCAATGCAGACTAACTAATAGTTAGTTCAAATGTTAACCTGATGGCCCAAGAGGTCTGGGGACAGCCAAAGTTGTATATCATCTAGGGACCATGAATTTCAATGTTGTGCCGATCTATTCATGTTGGAATATTTTATTGGATAAGTGTAAACTTTGACTTGAGTGTAAATTTGAGTGTAAAGATGGTGGCACTAGAGAAAAAAGTCAGGGGATCGCCAAGGTCTTTAGGATTCACCCTTTGGGGACCATGCATGTCAAAACCATCCAATAGCCTGATTGTTAAGATATTTTAGGCTGGACTAAAGTGCTAGATTGACTGGCAGAGATCTCTGCCGCTAGTGTGGCTAAATAAAGATGGTGAATTTGTCCTTGTAACTCAGCTACAGAAAGCATAATCCATTATCTGGTGTTTTTATGTTTTATGATCCACCTGTATTTTGTTTTATTCTATTGTTTTTTTTGTTTTGTTTTTTTCTTATGAAAAACACCTTGTAACCTTTTAAAGAAAAGTGCTAAATAAATTAAGTTTATACTCTTTAACCATTAACCAATGTTCACACTGTTACTCGTGGTATTATTTCCATCAGGTATAGTCTTTCTCTATCCCAATATTGCTGGAGTCTGTGGTAGTGTGTCTGTCCAACTGTAAAGCCTTCAAAGTCTTTCTAATGTTGCCAAGTTCAAGACCCCTTGTTCAACCGCTGGGCAGTGATACAAAGGCATCTGGGTGAAGAGGGATTTATGTTTTTGGCTGTATTCATCGGACAGGCCAATATGCACAGAGCATGCCTCTTCAGCGGGAGTGATTCTCTTGAACATTTTCTTGCTTAACATGAAAGTCCTGTTCTTCCAGGTGTATACGATGTTGCAAAATGCAAGATTTTAACAAGATCTCACTGCAGTTTGATTTATGCTAACAATGTGGATCTTTGAGAAGCCCTTTAGCAGAAAAAAAGGATGTTGTCAATACAGAAAAGGAGTTGTGTTTGAGAGAGGACACATATACCTGTGTGTATTTATTGTCCTTTGAATACAACAAGTGCATAGATGTGTGTGGGATGCATAATGGAAGTGTATTCTCAAATGGCAATGTTCGTGCCAAACATGTGTATAGCTGAATGTTAAACTTTTGCCTTTCCCATTTCCTCACTCATGTCATTCAGTAATGTGAGCACTGTGCCAAAAGTTCTTCTTAATTTTTATGGCGTCGAATTTGTGATGTTTGCGTCTGCGTGCGTACGTATCGTAGAAGATTTCTCCCTGCACACGTGAACATGTGTGCATCTGCTTCACCTATGTACCTACCTCCCTGTGTGATTTTGTTACTCATTCAATGTAGAGGTGTTGAAAGCACTCTCTGCGGGCCTCATAACACACAAACCTTTTTCCAATTAGCCGACCAGGTTGTGCTCAGTGGTGCTTAGATCTACTGTAAATCTGACCCAGACTAAACACCCACTGGGTCCTGCTCCAAAGGGACAGATAGAGAGAGGAAGAGGGAGGAAGCTGTCAAGAGCTGTGTAGCATTTTGTCGGATGCTTTCCGGGCCTCTCATGCTGCAGGTCAGTGTCTGGCCCTCTGACTGTCATCATCCACATCAGTCAGCCAGTTAAAGGACAGTCATATGGTTTCATGCAGGGAAGAAATTAAAGATTCTGATCTCTGTGGCAATGTTACAGCCACACACACGCATGCAGCCACAATCACATCTTTTCTCTCTGTACTGACTGGACAAGAAACCAGAAGGGTCTCTTGTTTTCAGCAAACAGCGGGTAGCTAACTGTCACAGAGTGAGATTCTCTTTCCAGCCACCATCAGTGTTTATGTTTCACAGAAACTATGAACCAATTTAGTTGTTAATATGCTGTGAGACCATGTCATTGTTTCCTATTCCCTCTTCTTTAATTCTATGAAAGAGTTTCTTTGATTCAGAAATCAAACCACAATAACTTAAACCAAAATTGTATTCCAAAAAACAAAGCAAAGTGAAACACAATCCCTGAAAACAATCTGTTTTCAGAAATCATATTTGGTTTCTTTTGCCCTCGGTATGTAGAAACACACCATGGAGATGCTTTCAATGGACATGAAAGCTGAGTGAATTAGACCTGGATGTCCTCGGAGATTTGCTTTGAAAGACAATAGCATGACTCCACCTACAAGGGAACATCCATCCATAACATTTTTTTCTCTTCACTTTTCTCTCTCCTATGTCCTTCTCTGTTTTATCTCCGTCTTGGCAGGTGTAAAGTCCAAATAGATGATGCTGTGAGAAAAAAATGAAGGCATGTCTTAGCCAAGATGAAAGTAAGGACACTTTTTTTGAGCAGTATGCTTATACCTGGCATGAGCAACCAGTTCATGTCTTGGTCCACGACAGTGAATCCAAAAAACCTAACCACGAATCACAGCATTTAACAGATGATTAATATGTAAAAGGTATTTTTATTATTATTTATTCCTCTTAAAATCTGAGAAAAAAATAATGTTTGTAAAAATAACAAAAACAATAGTATGAAAAATGACTAAGGCAAAAATTACAGGCATAACAGCAAAGTCTTTACGACTTAGTTTTAGCAAGGATGGCATGGTTCACCACTTTAATATAGAGTGAAATATCTCAAACACTGTTGGAGGGATTGCCATAAAGTTTTGAACAGTTATTTGCTCTAATGCCATGGGCTCAATGTTGTGGTTTTGAATTGATTCAGATTAGACTATTTGATTAATTCCCATGACATTTGGTTCCAACTTCTTATCCCCCTTTGGATGAATAGTAATCACTTAGGTGATCCATTAGCTTTTCACGCAGCATCATGTCCAAATTTGTCCAATATTTTTTGTTTATAACTAATGACATTTCCATCAGCTGTACTTTTCATTTAGTAGTAATTTGCAAATGTTAGCATGCTAATAGCCTACACTAAGAGGGGAAACATGGAAAAAACAATACCTGCTAAACATTAGCATGTTGATATTAGCTTTTAGCTCAAAACTACTGGGCCACAGTCTCATGAAGATGATTGTATGATGGTAGAGACATAACCTTGTTTAGCTATATCAAGGGCATCTGTAATGTAAAATATTATTTGTGTTTTCTTGCAACTCTAAACAACGCAAATTTGTCTTCTTGTCATTTTTGTAAAATTGCTCCACTGCTTTTACATAATTTCCCTAGTAGAAGCTTTAAAAGCAGCTACTGATGACTGATAGCAATGTTGTAGTGAACAATGTAACTTGTGCAACTCAAAAACAGTCCTTAAAAAATCTTTTTACAGCACATAAAAAACCCTAAAGGTTAAGGCGGAATCATAAGTGATTTCACTGATGTTGCTATGGTTTGTTGTAATGGGATGTGCTGCAACCAGTAGAAACACTAAATCCACTCTCACACCTGAGGCCAGAGGCACCAACCATCCTGATGGTGACACCTCCACCATGAAAGCTCGATCCATAGGGTGGGCCTGGTAATGGAAGCTCAAAGAGTTAACTGTTCAGAGACACAACCCCCCATTCACACCCAGCTCCGGTGCTGCATGGTCTGGTTCAACTTTACAACATGAATGGGGGTCTTAAAAACATGCCCTGTCACTACTCAACCTCCAAAAAATGGCACTGATTTTGAGACACATACACAGACACACACACACACACACACACACACACACACACACACACACACACACACACACACACACACACAGACACACACACACACACACACACACACACACACACACACACACACACACACCTGCCCACTGCTCACCAATCTTTGACACATGCCGGGAGAAAGGTGGGGCTCTAGTTTAAGCAGGGTATTTATGATATGACATCATCAGGCCAGGTGATGGAGTGCTGTGTCATGCTTTGTTTGGTTTTCCAGCACTAACCGTATAAGCAACAACACCAGCTTGCGGAAAACACGTCAGTTGGGGGATATAACTGAGATTGGCACACAGCGGTGAGGAGAGGACAATAACATAAAATAATAACCCAGGGGGTGAATGTGTTTGGAAGAAATTCAGGTTTGAGCCTAAGTGTGTAATTATAACAAGGTGCCGTCAATCACAGTTTCCGCTCCCTCAACCACTGCCTTAACACCTCAGTGACCCCTGACTCCGCCACATACATCACAACACCAACATTATGCTCCTTGTGACCCATGAGGTACCTCTCAACACCTTCATATTGAACATACGGTATGATGGTTACATACATACTGTAGAGCCAAATACACACATGCACACATGAGGGTTCATTTGCCGACTTTGCCAGTGGTTAGGGATGTTTTAGTCAATTTAAAACCACAGTGTAAACAGAAATTTCATATTCTGTGTAATTTTCTAAATCATTTTGCATGTTTTTTGATTCATTTTCTACCAATGTGGCATTGGTTTTAGTTTCACATTTGTCTTCTTTATTCATTCATTCATTTTGACAGAAGTTACATATAATAATCCATTATGAATAATGGATAAATGGATGGATGGATCTTAACTCTTTCACTAAGCTTCCATTTTTTGTCCATTTTTTAAACCATTTTACAAGCACTTCTCTGCACATTAAAAAAAGATGGAAACAGAGAGTGAGCTCGACCCCCAAAATAATAGAATGGCTGTGGTCAGTAGTGCAAAGTTTGGACGCATGAATCAGCAAGGAAAGAATGACGCACATAGTGGAGGTTTCCATGAATTGTGACTCATTCATTAGCACCTCTTTATAGAGTTGTGTACCTCGTTGTAAAAAGGTACACTGTACCTAAAAATAGGAGCAAGTAACATGCTAGGAAAACAGCATCTGATGTTTCCATGCTCCTATTTTAGGCACTTATGTAAAGTTTGTGACGGGGTTAAGACTAAAAATGGTGGTGTGATGTGGTCAAAGACACATCACACCACCTGTAGACCCGCCCTCGCTACTGGTGTTCCAATAGGGCCGTAACACCAACCAGCAGCTCCAAGGAAAAGCATAATTATTTCCAATTCCTGAAAGGGATTGAATACACCCTGTTCTGTGTGTAAGGGTATGTTTGTGAACAGTGTGTCTGGGTTTGTCAGTAATGTGAAATCCCTCACATCTGCATATTTTGATGTCTATTGTTGAAAGGAAGCATCAGTGAACTTTCATAATCTAACAGGAACTTGTCATGTGTTAAAGACAGTGAAATGTTAACAATGTTTCCTGTCCATTGTTTCCGTTTCAGGGCACCTAGAGACTGAAGTGGGAGGAGTGTGGATGCCTGCAACAGCTGACAGATGAGGCCACTGTAGGAAAAGGAAGTGGGATGTACTTGTTTGACCTGTCAACTGGGCGGAGGAAATGTGAATTGTCATCTGGGGTCAGGTCAGTCTGTCTGTGTCTTTTGCACCAGAAACTAAATCTAAATTTTATGAGCGTTAGTCAACTAAGAATTTCTTAGTTTATAGTTAGTGATGAGAAGGACAGCTCTGTCACAGCTAAACTTGAAACCAGGGTATTCTCAGAACTAGCTAGCAAAAGGGTTGATAGTTATTCCGAACAGCCACGCTCGAAGGTGGCATAAAAAGTCTCTGTAATAGATAAGGGGCAAAATGTGATGATTTTTCAAACAGTTGCAGTGAACGCTATGCCTTGAAGGCATATAGCGCTCATCATCACTTAAAAAAAGTCACTGATTCCGTTGAAGCATACTGACTTCAGACACAAATCAGCAATGTAGGATCCCACTTGATTGTGCAAAAGAGGATTTTAATGCAGTGTATTTTGCCAGCTTTATCTAATCTATTTTTGATTCCTGGTTTCTCTTGACAAAATTTGGTGGGAACGGATCTGTCACATAGAACCCCAGTGGTCAGTGGTGCGAGATAATTGGCTTCTATTATCCTTGTCTGAATGAGTGAGGGCAAACAAAGCTGTCCTGCAGAGGAGGGGAGCAATGGTCATCCCACTGGCCATATTACCGAAGCCACTTTTCAGGTGAAACTGGAGAAGAGATCACATTTTGTGGTGAAGGACTTTTGGCTAGCTGAGGGGATCAGATATGGAAGAGGAAATTAGAGGAGAAATAATTTGGCAAAATTGTTTAATAGAGGCGTGACACACGCTGCTGTAGATAGAGGGTGGATTAGGTTAAATTGGATGAGGTCTGGCCTCTGTACATGAAGAGAAACAACCGCAAACCATATATCCACTAAGTCATTCCTGAGCAGTTTTTGGCATAAACCGCTGATTCATTTTCCTCTTTTCAATATTCTGCTCTATACTCATCTCCTGTTCACTCAGCTTCTCATCATTTTCTCTCCACGGTATTAAGGTTTCAATGTGATAATTCCAATTTACCTTCACGGTTTTGACAAAGCATACATTTCTTTTACTGGTCTTCAACATGGATTTTACGCAGCATAGCAGGCCCAGCCCAAACACACTTTCCTTCATAAACCTCCCTCCCTATTTCCCAGACTATTATGCTTGCATATTTCAATCGGCATGGAGCACAAGTGACGGGTGGAGGAAGGGCTGAGAGGGAGGAGGGAGAGGGGAGGAATGAAAAACACAAGGTCAGCGAGAGAGACATTTCATTCTTTCACACCATGTGTTACTGTAAGATATTCATTTCCTCTGTGATTCCTCTCCCTCCCTCCAGCCCTTTGTTTTTCTTCTCCATCACTGTCAGCGTGCACTGGCTGAGGTAGTCCAGGTCGCATCAAGTCCACTGGATCCCCTCTGTATCTTGAATCCATCCCTCCATATAGGTTTCCCTAACTGTGAACCGTGCAGAGTGCAGCTGTGGTAACCCAAGAGCTTTTTGTTGTAGTTCTGAGCCGCCAAAGCCCAAAATGAGAATGTTTGACTTCTGAGCCTGGTTTTGTGATTGAACTAAAGTAACAATCTTATTCATCAAATCAAATCTAGATAGAGATCTGTTGACTTTGTGTGAGATTTCTAGTCAGCCTTGGATTGACTGTACGATAACATGGCAGCAACATAATCTGAAAACAGGGCTTTTTTAGTTTGCAAACCAATGAAATGTTATTAATTTATGTCAGGCAGTAATTAATACATTATTTAACAGTCATGGCAAATAGGGAACAAACTGATCCCTTTCCTCATTTCTGTCTCATTCTTCTTCTTTTTCTTTTTGTCCATTTCTAACCCCTGCTCTGTACTGCCTCTACAGTAAGCCTGAAGTTACTACTTAATAGTGCAGCATTGCTCTGACTTAAGACATTCTTATCATAAAATTATAAAAACACGATTGTGGTTATGCTTCAAATGCAAAGCATTCTGGCAGCTAGAGAGTGGATATAAGTCATTCCATGTGGCGACGAGGGTTGCTAAGGCCCAAAGTGTCACATGCGTCTGTTGCAGCTCTTTGGTTCCCATGCACAGTAGCCAAGGATCCTCATTAAATCATGTGCTTTCATTTTAGTCATAATGTGCTGTAGCTAACTGGTTACATCATTGAAATAAGGAACAGTATGTTTATGACATCCAGCCTGATTCAAATGTAATCCATCTTTGTACCAGATGTACTGTGATAAGCAGATCAGAGGTCGCAGAGACACAGGTGTTCAAAAACACTCTAACAGTGGTTTGTTATGCTGACAGGAAACAGAGCTGTTACTCAGGGTAACCATAAGGTATAGCCTACCATGCACCCCTGTCCCGCTTTCGAACTTTCTTTGAGGTCAATTGTGGATGCAATCTTTTTGCGTGGTTGATGAGACTTGTGTCAGCTCCTGGTTCCTAATTCAAACGAGCCCAGCAGAGTCCTGGAGCTCTCCAAATATTGTATATAAGGCTCCATCAGACTAATCTTCTCGGTCTCATATTCTAGTCAAGCTCTTAAAGTCTGTCCATAATGGGTACTACAAACTCACAATTGACAGTTTGCTAAACCCTAACTGCAACCATCAGCCATGTCAAGCTCTGGATTTTCTCAGCATGTTAAAACAGTATATGCATGGGTCTGTTCTAAGAGAGCTTCGCCGAATTTAAGGAGGTTGTAGGATGCATCTTTTTCACAAAAAGAGCACAAGTGCAAGGAAAGCATCAAACAGTGCGTTTGTCTGCTAACTGTAAGTGGCAATTGTTACCATGGCAGTTAACCAGCTTACTTAGCATAAAACTACTGTCACGTATTGTTCATAGCACAGCACAGTGAAATGTATCTTCTGCATTTGGTAGGGAGCTACTTTATAGCACTCAGGGAGCAGTTTTGGGGTTTAAGGTTACATGAAAAAAAGCCCTGTTCATGTCTGGCAAATCCACTGTGTAGTATTTCCCCACTGGGTTGAAGCTGGTCCTATGCTATCAGAGTTTAGGCTAAAGTTAGCCCCTCTGACCTGCTCTTCATTGAATTTGGGACATGCAGATTTAGCCTCAGTTTTGTAGCTTGATATTATGTATCTATCAAGTGCATACTTAAAATTCCTGTTAACATTTTAGTATAAGACAGCTTGAAACATTAAAAAGTCAACTCGTGGAGCAAATGTTAGCTTAATTAGCCAGCTAGCTACAGCGGATAAGCTGTTACAAATTTCAGGTAATAAATCTGCCACTGTTATCATCGTAAACTGCATACAGTGTGTGCTGTTTGGATAGTTACGTTGTTAATCACAACAGAGAACTTGTCATCAGACGATGCCGTCGTGATTTCTGAGGACGTCACCCTAGCATTGCTGGGATAATATTTAGCCAGGTGCTGAATGTGGATTGGGAGTCGTTTATAGAGTTGAGTGCTTTATGGAATCCATATCCCTCCTCAACGGGGCCCTCTCTGGGATCCGAGCAGTAACGTGGTGGTCTGCGTGCACAGTGTCCAACAGAGAGAGACAGAAAAAGAGACAGGGGAAGATGGAGTGAAGAGAAAAGTGCAGGACACAATGATGGAGAGAGCGGAGAGAAAGTGAATAACAGATTGAGTCGAGACAAATACCCCTGTGTCTGACTGTGACAGTTGAATTCAATACCCTCTAATGCTGCAAATCAGGCTTCGCACTCCAGCTATTCTTTGAACAATTTGTAAGGGAGATAATCACATTTTGGATCGAAAAAAGCTCCACACCACAGTGAAGCAGAACTAAAGAGCTCTGCTAAATTCCTGCCTTTGGAATTTAGATTCCTGTGTTTGCAGACATATGCTTTATATACGAGCCTGGACTGGGCCCACGCACTGTTTTATTTTCTTAACCAAACACCCACTGGCATGTAGCGTAACTGTGGTCAAAAACTGTGGTCAGCAGTGTCCGGACCCCACCCGCACCCGCCGAAGTCCGTACACTGCGCGTCGTTTCACGCGTTCAGCTCGCTCGTATGTGTCCGTGAAAGTGAGAGAGGCTTAGAGATTCAGGAAAGAGTATAGTAGGGTTTGGGCCCTACCAGAGGGCCACCTCGGTGGCTAGGGTTACCTCCACTCCCTCCCCTCTTCCCTCCTTTTTTCCACATGAACAGGAAAACCCTGGCTCTCCCTCCCTCCGAGTAGTGGTGTGTAACGCCATGTGTCTATGAGAGAGAGGTGGGTCGAGCTGGATCTGCTTGGCCTTGGGAAAACCACATACTAGAGTGCACCTAACCTCCAATATGCTTCCCACAGAGAAACGTACATCAGGGGTGTTCACGACCCCCTCAAAAAATCTGCACCCTGCTTTAACCCCCCCCCTTGCCTTTCTTTGTTTCTTTGTGTCTTACTCCCATTCTTTTTCTTGTTTTTCTTAGGTTTCACCAAGTTTAGCACTTATTCATCCCCTCTTTCTTTTTCAAAACGTGCAAACATGTCAGTGGTAATTCATGTTGATAGCAGCCTTTTGTCCAAATATTTCCACTGTAACTTTAACCAAGAAATCAATGGTAAATCCTTTTAATCGAGCTGTTTGCTGAGGTGGCCACAAAGTCCTGCTTTCCTTGGCTAGTTGGCAACGACCTGTTTAAACATACGCCTGTTCCTCTGTTTGGAGTGGAGTTTTGGATTTAACCCCTCAATCCGCCAGTCATCACACCTGATGGGAACAGATAGGCTGAATCTGCTTAAGCTGTCAGTCAGGCTTGGTCTTGGCTGCAAATGCAGCATGTGCGGTGGGTGGTGTGTACAGAATGTGCAATGGATCTACAGTGTGTGAGTGTGTGTTTGTATTGTGCATATGGTTTTGGGTAGAGAATGTATGCAGGGATTGTGTGGGTCATCTGGATGTACCGTGATAATGTTGAGTGTGATGTATGTGTAGTGTGAAGGTTTTTTGGCTTGTATAGTATCGTGCACCGTACAAACAGTGTGCTTCAGTGTGTGTTTGCACTATGTGTGGATTATGTTCAGAGATGTTTTCTTATCTACCACCTCTATAGTGGCCATCCCCGACAGCAACGCTGGTATTGTTTTTTACCTTGTAAGTCTGTATGTGAATCATCATGGCAAAATTTGGGGAAGGGGACCCCTAATTTACGCCACTGGCCCGATTTGGCGTGGTCGCTGGTGTGACCACATTGCACGATGATTTTGAATGCAATTTTAGTTTAGGCAAGACTATTGTATACTAATCATCACTGGTACTGTAAGGACTGCACCCGTCTGCCGTGTTTAAGTACAGTAGCATGAATACATGAAAATCTATATAAAAGGTCGCCAGAACATGTTAAAAATGTTTCATAAGGAAACATAAAGTATTTCAGTGCCAGCACAAAATCTGCCAAGATTTGCAATGTCGATGAATCTGTTGCTCTCTCACTACTTTTTTATTTTATTAGATATTAGATATTTATTATATATTACAAATATTTTTGCCTTACTGACTAAATTGGGGGGTGCTCCAAAAATGTGAATATACAGTAAAGGCATTATGGACACACACACACACACACTCCTCCTCTTGGTCTATTCTTGCATATGATGTCAATTACAGAATTATATCCCCTTCGAACAGCCTCACTCTCCCCAATGACTGATGACTGTGGGATTTTAGGGAATCAGACCGTACAGCTTGATGGCACATGCACACACTGACACACACACACACACACACTGACACACACTAATACGTAGTAATACTTGTAATTGGGTGTCCACAGAAGGATACATCTTACACATACATGAACTTAAATGCAGTTTGACATAAATCATACCCTACCCACCTATTTATTCAACCACACACTTCCACAATCTTTCTTTCTCACACACACACACACACACACACACACACACACACACACACACACACACACACACACACACACACACACACACACTCACACACACACACACACACACACACACACACACACACACACCATTACACAGCACAGTCTGTTCTCATCTGCAGGCCGTCCTAGCCCACAGATGTTCCCTCTCAGGGTGATCTCCAGGATTTGGGGAGTGTTTTGAAGTGTCGGGCCAATGACGCGCTACAAAGCCATGGAGATTTCAGTGGCGAGTCCTAAAAGAGTATTTGCACTACCTGCTAAACACCGCCGAGATGCCACTACTGACCAACGAAGTGACAAAAATGAGCGCATGTATATTTGTGTGAATGAGTGAAAAGGCAAATTAATTTTGCACTTTATTCATCGGTGTAGCACAGCAATCCTGCAAGCTTCCATTCTTTAGACTGTAGACTTTTTGTTGTGTCCAGTTGGTAACCTGCCTCTGATACACATGTTTTCTGTTCCCTAATTGGAGAGACTCTACATTGACCCATTAACATTGTTGTTCCCCTGATAGATAGCTGATATGTTTTCTAGATTCGGCCTCTCAAATGTAAGAGCCAATTGGGAATGTTTCCTATAAAAACCAGAAAAAACATTTGTATACAAATCTGTGTTTGTTTTGGTCTGCTGCACACTTTAAATGTTTTTATATTTAAATGTTTTTTATGATAGTTTCCTGACCAGTGAGCATGACATATGGCAGACTTGGAATAGTGACGGGCAGTTTCATTGTTATTTATCATGCTTGCCCTGAGGGTGGAGGATGAAAACATTTAACCAGACAAAATTTGGACCATATTACCATTTAGTTTTTCCTGTCGTCACTGTCATGTCTTCGCATATGAATGGATTTCGCTCTGATAGATACCACACAAAAGAAGACTAAATTGATTGGAAAAAAAACTTTAAACGAGTCCAGACTCAACACACTGTAATAAACATTTCATTTAAATTAGGTTCTGGGGGAAAATCTGTAAATGCTTTTACAATTTATTGCAAGACACATTCTAATCAATTTGTGTTGACTGTGAAGTATTTCATGGTCATTGCACAACAGACAAAGAGACTCCAGCCATGCTTTATCCATCCGTGACCTCTTCATCACCAATGATGAAGAATTCAGTAGTGTCCCCAGACTGCAACACCTGGGTCTCCCAGTTTTCCCACATTACGCTGCTCCTCCACACCTTCCACTGGCTACTGTTGGCTGCTCAAATCCGCTTTTGGACACTGGTACTTGCTTTTTGTGCTGTAAACAGCTGAGGCCCATCCTACATCCAGGACATGGTCAAACTATAAGCCCCAGTCCGTCCACTACGCTCTGCTACTGCCAATTGGCTTGCTTTTCCCTCAAGGGGGCTCAGCTACTGCTCTGCCAAGTCCTGACTGTTTGCTGTCCTCAGTCCTCAATGGTGGAACAAACTCCTCATTGACATCAGGACAGCAGAAACTCTACAGATCTAACGTTGCAGATTGAAAACTCAAATGTTCAGACTGCACCTTGGCCCATGAAATAACAATTTAAAAATCTTTCTCAATCTCCTGTTGTCTCTAAATGTAGCACTTGAAGTTGATGTACTTGATTATTGCACTTTTGGGGTCGTACCCACATGGTTGAATACCCTTATTGTAAGTCGCTTTGGATAAAAGCATCAGTTGAATAAATGTAGCGTAATGTAAAGCTCAACGCTCTGTGAGGCTGTACATTGTCACGGCAATGCTTTGAGATAAATGTTAAGATCTGCACACAGTGACAACGCTAACATGCTAACTTTGGCAGGAATAACATCTAGCATGCTTGTAATTTTTTTATTTGAACAGGTTAGCATACTAACATTAATTAGCACCAAACATAGTAAAGCTAAGGTTGATGGGAATGGCATTATTTTTGTGAAATTTGTGAAACCAAAGTATTGGACAAATAAGGTTTAACCCGATGTTGTCGCTACAGGAAAATGGAAGTGATCCCAGAGATTGCACGGTTGCAACGCTATCATGATAGACAATCATGAATGAGAGTAACATGAACAACTCATGGCAATCCTTCAAAGAGTTGTTGAGATCTTTAAGTTTAGACCAAAGTGGTGAACCAGCCAACAAACCAACATTGCATCCATGTCACTAACATGGCTAAAAATGGTATAACTATGGGGCAACAATGGTAACAAGAATTACCCCGACTCTCAGTCAGAACCATAAATTGTGTTGCAGTTACACACGTGCCATGATTTTCCATTGAATGCAATACAGATGATGGATGACGGTATAAAAACGAGACATGTTTAGTGTTATTGTGATCCTGCTGTATGGTAAAATCATTTCTGCTCTGACTGTGGTTTGATTTTAATCAGAGGCAAGCAGAATGTGCTTGTACGCAGGCCCATTTTGGGGTTGCACAGTCTGCGGTCATTTTGGCTTCCTTCCCTTCTGAAGGGAATAGTGAATACAGAGAACATTAATGATTTGATCATTCCTACCATTACCATGGGAAGCAACAAGAAGTGCCGTTGTCCAACTGTGGCTGTGGTTCCACTGGCAGTGCAGGGCCTATTCCAGACCTTGATTATACACTGCAAACTCCCTAAAAGGAGCAGAATATTAGCTCAGATAATTGTACTTCAAGCTTTCTAAACTGGAGAGCTCCAGAAATATGTTTTCTGACAGCTGAAAGCAACAGAATATCTGTGCATTTTCATTTGGACTCTAAGCGAGGCCGTCGCCCAACTGAGATGACCAGTGGCATTTTGTTGCCCTGAGCCTCTTGGTTTTGCAACTTTTGTTGTGTAACTCTTTCTGATTCAGCAGTGCTCACTGCCGATGAAGAATGTACACAACTAAAAGAGAGCTGAATCGGTACCAAGGATTCAATATGTTTCCATTTTGATCCTCAGAACCCACACTGGAAACACACAGCTTCGGCCAAGACCATTTTTGAAACAAGCGCGCATATGAGTGAATGTTATAACTTACAAACATGTTTTCCTTTTTGTAACATGCGGAATGGAAAAGGAAAGAGCTGAGAACTTTAGCGCTTCATATTAATGACTGTCTTTAAATAGATCAACCCATTGGAGGGTCAGGCTTTCCCGTCATGAACAATATTGGCCGTGAGACTACGACACCATGTTCTCCATTTATTTTTTGCATTTTTTTGTCTATGTGCACAAAAATCCCTTCTGAGGTTTGTTGTTAACATGTTAAAATAAAATAACATTAATGACCCCATTTTGGTTTGTATCTTTGAGACTAATGTTTCAGTAGATCATTTATAACAGTTTTATACAAGATACTCAATCCAGGAGATGTCAGTTTTCAAAGATTTTGCTCAAAGTGTGAAGCTGGTTTCTAAATTGGATTTCATGATCAGATCATTGACCCATTGGTCAAACCTTTAGTGAACAAAATATATATATATATATATATATATATATATATATATATATATATATATATATATATATATATATATATATATATATATATATATATATATATATATTTACAATGAAGTGCATCCTTTCTAAATAAGCCTCTAGCCTCTGTTTGAATATGCTAGTTGGATTTTATGAAACCTCTCCATCAATAATGATTGTTCGCGGACCAATCACTTGATATTTATGAGTTCTATTCCTCGATTCTACCAAATGCCTTTGTTTCTGTGGTTCTGAAATTTTCCACTGTGTCGACAGAGAGCGTAACCATCTCTCCAGGCCATGGTGTGTGTGCGTTTGTGTGTGTGTGCGTGTATGTGTGTGTGTGTGTGTGTGTGCCTGTGTGCTTTTAAAGAATGAGGATGGGATTCATTGAGGTTTGAAATGGGAAACAGACTAGCATAGACTCTTCCAGGGGTGATTATATCTGTGGGATAGTGGGGCCATCCATGTGTGGCGTCTTTGTCTCCGCCCGGCTCCCTAATGCCCCTCAGGGGTGCAGAGCAGCTTGAGGCTGGAGGATCCTGCTTACCTGTGTCTCTTGATATTCAGTCATTATTGTTCTCCATTACACTGGCCCTTTTCCTGCTATGGTTGGATTTGGTATTCAGTCATGTCCCTTATCAGACAAGAACAGATTATTTGTATTTGACTATGCCAAGACTGGGATAGAGATTATTTTACTCAAAGCATGTTGACTGGGAATATGAAACTTATGTATCCTTGTCATGTTTGTTCCACGGCATGCCCTTTATTCTGATGCACACACTAGTAACTTCCTGTCTGTTTGTCCGCATGATGCTTGTGGCCCATTTCTGGATGTTGGTGTTTAATTTTTGCTTGAAGTTCGGTGGGATTTTTTGTTTTGTTTTCTTGCAGATCAGAAACAGGCCCTGCATACACCCTGGCCCCTATTAGGAACAAATTCAGACACTACTTCGCTTTGATTACTTCAAGATGAGAATTTGAGCCTAATCACTGTGACCTGTTTATCAGTGTTGCATCAAAACCAAAATAAAAACATGGAGCATTTGTTCAGGAGGAGGTGCGCTTAAGCCGTTATTCTCTTTCAAGTTACAAAAACCATGAAAGCATCCTTTCCATTGCCTAATTGACATGATTTGATTACTCATGATTAGACGTTGAAACAATTAATAATTTCAAGTTTTTTTGTATATACTGTTTGCAAATGACAGCTGGCTTTTCCAAACAGTTTATCTGAAGTCAGATGCATGCTGACCTTGTGCAACGCAATAGGGGAAGGAATGGCCGATGAGGAAGTAAACAGGTTTTGTTTCAGCGTGTATGTATGTTTGTGTGAGATGCTTCCCCGCAGGAAACAAATGTCCCTTTTCCCCAGAGTGCTGGATTGAGGCAGCGTGGTGACGTTTTGTTTGTAATGAACTTGTGTACCGTTTGCCCTCTTATACCAGTATTTTATAATACTTATGCCCCCTCAAATACCTCCAGCCACACATTGCCAGTTTTCTTAGATCAACACACGGTTTCTCCCATTAGGATGTTCATGGCATCGAGTCATAATCTGAACCGCATGTCAGAGTCTTGGTTCCATTCGCTACTATCCCCATTCCTCTTCGCTTTCATTCCAACTTCCTCTTACTCTCTCTTCCTGACCCTGCAGCTGTTTTAGGGGAATAGTTGTGTCTTTCATTCTCTATTTGATCAGAGTGTCTTAATATATTACCTGGTTGAAAAGGGTATGTGATGCCTATCTCTCACCTTCTGAACCTTTACTTTGTCTAAAACCTCCCTCCCACTAGCAAGATGTGTGTGTGAATGTGTGCACTTGTGTGTGTGTTGTGTACTAGGTCCATCCACTCTATTCAGCACATCTGCGCCGCAGCTGAACGGTCCTTCAGGCAACGTCTGCACTGTTTGGTTTTCAACATCTTGTGTGTGTGTGTGTGTGTGTGTGTGTGTGTGTGTGTAGGGATGTGTGTGTGTTTTTGTATGCTCTATAAGATAAGACAACCCTGAAAAGGATAAGTGATTTAGAAAAAAAGGATGAATGGATGTCTTTTATGTCCAGGCATGTGCGTTTGTGCTTTCCTCAACTCTACACAATCATAATTACGGCGTGTTTGATGTGCATGTGCATCTTGCATATGTAGAACACAGGTGGACGTCACCCCTTTATGAACCCAGTCACCCCTACTTCTATACAGCTGCCATACCGCTCCAGGGCCCTACAGAGCTAATGTCCTATTAGGTAACCAAACTCCAAGCCAATATGGGGGAACTGTACATTGCAGACATCTCTTTTATTTTTAGCTCAAGGATCAGACCAAGGTCCACAGACAGCGGTGATGGCTTTTAGAGAACGACTCATACACACTGCAGCCTTACAACTCTCATGCAAGCTTTGAGTCTTTGGCAGGCGCCGAGGCCTGTGTGAGCCGAGCCAGGTGATTGTCTTTTTGCCTGCGTATTTTCTCTGTAGTCAGGTACAAATATTTAGTATATGAAAAAACAGAACAGAAGAGGCTGTTTGTATTCACGACTTCAGCCCCCAGATGATTTTCCTTATTCATGTGTTGTGGATTTTTCTCGATAATTCAGATTTGTTAACATCACTTTAAAATTGTAGCAACTGTACAGAACATGAGGTTTTGATTTGTGTTTTTCCCATGTGAAATTCTAAAAGTTTTTTGGAACTCTTGGGCTGATTTGGGATTCTCTAAAATTAGGCTGGCTCATACAAACAGAATGAGTGCCTCAAGTGCCTTGTTTGCTATGGTCGTTGTGGGATATTCAAACTTCCTTGGCTGAATTACTGTTTTGCACATCAACACACTACGTGATTTTCTGCGATTTGTCCAAATTTTCACACTTTTGTATTGACTTGTGAGCAAATGTCTCAATTTCCTGTCTTCATTTCACTGCTCACAGTAAAAGTGTGGACAAACAGCTGTAGCATGTCTGGGATTTGAGCTTCCCAGATTTGAACCAGTAAGTAACTTATGGATTACTGAGGAGGTTAAAGGGCTAACGCTAGCTAGACCCTCTCATTTATAGAACGTGTGATGGACACAACAACTGAGTGTGTGGGAGCCGCCGATGTCTCAGCAAGTGTTGAAGAAACGTGAATAAAAAGTGACATTGGAATAAGTTAGCAAGCTAAGCTAACTAGCTTCCAGTGTCAGAGTGAAGTACCAGTGGGATGCATGATGGGCCCACCCAAATACTGAGTATTTTAAAGGACAAGACGTCTTAAATTGCTATTGGTACATAATCGAAACTATGTGGACTTGCCTCATATCAATGTTTTGTAGTCTTTTCAGTATGTCTCCAGTCAGTTGCACACCACCTATGTTAACAGTGCGTCTCTTTGCAACCAGTCAGATTGCCGCCAAGGCTGTTTCTGAAATTTAAAAACAATACGCACAATGACTGCAGTATCATGCTAGTTTCTTTTTTAATGGAATTCAAGCTTTTAAGGACAGACTTTCATTGTTTAGTGTTAACTGCTGAAGACCGTTAACACCTGCACCACAAAGACTGTCCCGTAGAGAGGGCTTTGTTCATGGCAGGGCATTTACTACCAGTGTAAACACTGCAAATGTTTTTGATTCTGAGTGCTGTGTCTTGTTTCTGATTTTTTTTTTTTTTACATTTCTTCCTCCTCTGGCAAAACAAATGGATGTGAGTGAAACGCAGATAGAAGGACAAGAGACAGAGTAAATGACCCCTTACGCTTTCCACACATGATTCCTGTGAGTAATGGGCAGTCAGCACATGTGATTTGGTGTAATCGAAGTGCCAGGGAATGGTGCTATATCTAAATCGAGATGAATTGTAAACTGCTGAAAAGGTGCCCTGGACTACCTCATGGGGTGGGTGAACTGCTCGCCAAGATTTTGTATGAAATTACTGCAAAATATGTGTAAATGCTGCATTTGATCTTTTGAGTAGGTGGGTGTATTTTAGATATATTGTGGGCTCCACCACAAAATGAATCAGTGCATGCTACTCATAAGTGAATTATTTGAATTCTACACTTGTATATTCCCATTTGATAAAAATGTGTTGTTTTTTATATATAATTGCCCACTTTCACATTCGCTTGAGTAAGTTACTTCATTTGACTCCTCTTTTGGTTTAGAAATGTATTTTCAGCTCTTACCTAAACATGTACAGTATTGCTAAATGGTCCTTTTCACAGATAGATTTCAGAATTTTTTTCTCTTATCAGCCATGTATTGGTTTAATCTTTCAAAAAGCTAAAGCTAAATGAGTGAACTGATTGACCATCTCTGACTGCAATGGAAGCTACCATATGAGGGAGTGAGGCAGACACACACACACACACACACACACACACACACACACACACACACACACACACACACACACACACACACACACTCTGACATTTTACCTTATTGCTGTACGTTTGTGATGATAGCATGCTGCTGAGGTCAAGAAATACATCATTATCAGACCAAAATGAATGACACAGTGGGTTTACTTTCATCATATCAGCGAGTCGCAGGTGTCCGACAGGCACTCATCACAATGAATGTCACAGTGTCACGCACAAAAGGTTCACACACAACTTTCAACGCAGCGATTGGGCGTGAATGTAAAACCAAACGAAAAGGGAAAACAAGCCAAGCAATAAACTGTAAATCAGGAGTGCATTGGGACCACTGGGTGATGGATGCTGGCTACAGTGTTTGTGTTTACTGAGGTATTGAATGCTCTTTATGAGATCAGGGCACCGGAGGTTACCATGGGAGCAGACGGACCATCCGGGGGTCGTGTGACGGAGGCCTGGGGCGCTCTGTCATCACCAAGTGGAGCTCTCTGCTTTGATTTCCTTTATTAGCTCCCTCATGTTTGCCTCTGTGTCTGCGTGTGCTGGTCGGGGTTGATTCACGTCACGGCTGCTTGCGCCCTCGATGATTAATTTAACAGTGGAATGTTGTCCATAAATGTTGAGTGACATGTTAGAGCATTGTTAAGTGTTTTTTTTTTGTCGCAGCCCTCTGGTTTCTTGTATAGGCTTCGGGCTTAAATGCACACATGTAGCGTTTGACAGAGTACAGAGCAGGTCACTCAGGAAACACATTGCACACAAAACAGTGTATTGCATACTGTGGTTAGTACAATACATGGGCCAAAGTCTTTAACAAGCACAATATTGCTGTTTGGGAATTGGTGCCTTTGTGTTGTCTGGTGCTGGATATTAATTAATTTCAATGGAATTGCGGCAGAAAGAGTTCAACCTTTGGTGAATTTTGACAGGCACATTATCGTCGTTGACCGATTGCAGCCCCTCTTGAAAATCCTGACCTTAATGGAAACGGAGAGAACTGAAAAGTACGAAATAGAGGGAGCTATTTCATCGATTATATTGATTATTTTATATCTACACTGATAAAGGAGATCCAAGCAACACCAAAAGACCTTTCCTTTTTGTATCCATTTTCCAGGAACAAAACTCGCCACAATCTACGGTAACTATCACACGTCCAGAAGTAAGCTTTCAGCATCACCGCCTACAGTTTAGTGTGACTGTGCACCAAGGCTGTAAGGCATTTACCCAAAAAAGTTGAGTATTCCTTCATCCCTCAGAGATATTGCAGTGAACAGTCTTTGCCGGCAAAATGACGGACTCCAAAGTTTTTCTTTACCGTAATTTAATAAAGCATACTTTAAGACAGAACCTTCTAAAATCAGGGAAGCTTGCAGCTCAAAGCGACATCACAGTCATACAGCAGATAATACGGTATAAAGATCAGATTTTAACAACACTTTCAATAAGACCCGCAGTTTCCAAATGTTTTCACAGTCAACATTCATGGTCTTCACCATGAAATTTGTCAATTACATCATCCAGATATGAACATTCTTCTGTCACTGGCTGTGGCCTCAGTTTACTGCCAATTGGGAGGACCGCAGATTTCTCACCAGACTAACACAGGGAAGGCGTCCAGGCCACAGAGTCATTTTAATTCAGACATTAACTAAATGTAACTCTCTGTATCTGTCAAACACGGCAGTGCTAAATGACTTTGGGACAAACTAAGACTAAAACTCAAAGGAGGTGTTAACAAATATTAAGTCTAAAAATGTTGCTTTGACATTTACCAAGATTACAAATTATTCATGAAAGCAGAACATCTTTTCCATTTCTTCACTTCTTTTTTTCTATTTTCTTCCTTAACATCAATATTTTTACTTTCTGCTTTTCCTATAAGATTTTGCCAATTTGCAAGTTTGCATTGAACAGCCAATACACTTTGGCACCACCTGTTGGGTTGTATCTCAACTAATGAGATCACTTCTCCCTCCAGAGCAGTTTTGCCTGATGTTTGTCACTTAACGTCCAATCTGCTGTTTGCGCCTGCTGAGTGCAGACAGGATATTATGATAGGCCCACTTTCACAAACAGGAAACATTTTAACCTAAGCGACAGTGCAGTTTATTTGGATTATGATTTTTTTATAACTCCACAACATTTCCCCAAACAGTATTGTATGCAAATGCAAGATTTATTTTGATACGCTTGCTTGCTCCTCCAAGTGATGAAACATGAATGCATGGATCCATTTAATGTGACGAAAGCTCTTCTTTTCTGGTTCTTTATCAGACTTTGTTTGGGTTTTTCTGAGTATTGTTTTGACGTTTGAATCAAGGCAAGCAAGAAAGGAAATGAACACTGTTGGCTGTGTTTTTATCTGTGATCGATGACATTTTCATATCAAAATGTCAGCTGTGATGCAATAAAGTCCGCTGCTGAAAAACAATCCTTGAACAGTATTTGTTCTTATATGATATAGAAATCCCCATGCAAAAACCTTTTTATGAGGGACTCCCTAAGTCTTTCAATTCCTGCCATTACATGTGCATGTGTGTGTTTCTGCACTGATTTGCACCGTTGCGGCAAAATTGATTTCCTCAGATTGTCTCATCACACAGCGAGAGCAGGAAGCAGGAAGTCCTTGTTGCCATGGACGTTTTGTTCTTACAAACACAGCCCAGTGACACTTGGCAAAGAGAGTTGTTACTGTCTGGACCGCCCTGTGAATGCACAGACGCGTGTGTCCGTGGCTGTGCGAGTTTTCCTGCCTCCTTAATGCGTCACTTCCTTCATCTATTTGTCTTCTCACAGACGGACGGCTGACTTTGCACTGGGGGCTCATGTGAGATAAGCTCGGGGTTGAGGTTGCAGAGCGCTCATAAAGCACCCTCCTCATTGACAGGTTCATCCAGCTCACATGTTTTCAAAGCCTCCCTAGACCTCTACATCACCAAATATTATTACAGCTATTAAAAAGTAAATTAAAATGGGATAAATGACAGGAATAAGTCACATCCCTGACTTGGAGAAGCATCATAATTGATGCCAAGGAGTGCAGCGTTACAGCATTAATGCTACAGCATTACACATGTGACTGGAGCAGGGTTGAAGAGGCTGTTGTGGGGGTTTGCAGGCGCCCCAGGGAAGATGAATGGACTGTGAGCCCTGACGTCTGCCTCCCCCAGCCATGCTTTCCTCCTTATCCCTGGAAGTCACCCCTGACAGAGGCCCTATTTGTCCAATTCACATTTGCTCTTTGTCAAAAAGGAAATGAATGATGGGATGAAGGACGGGCTGTGTGTGAGAGCGTTACGTAACAACAGCGCTTTGATATCTGCACCCATGAGCCTAACACAAAGTCCTAGGCATGCTCAAGAACACATGCAGCAGACTGTCAAAAAGTGCCTTTGATTGCAGTAAGGCTGGCTAGTGTCACGTCTCAACTACCCACCGGGGAACAGAGACTTTGTAACCGACCTGTAATCACCTGTCACCCTACAATCCTCTAACTACCTCTGAGGTCACGCAAGTGTGTGTGTGGTTTTTAGTCTCAGGCAAGAGGCAGACAGACACACGGGAGGTATGAAATACTAAGACTAATGTATCATCAAGACAAATGCATGGAGAGAATTAGTATTAGCTTGTAATTTCTTTCTAGACAGCAGCAGAGTGTGAGGTAAGTGAGAGTCTCCAAAAGCATTTGGAATGTTTAACAAATGTTTCCGGCGCTTCCGGTGTTTTTTCAGTGTTTTTACATTCCAGACATGCAGTGATGAGGGTCATTTGTCTTATGTGGTCATTTGTCTGAGTGTATGTGTAAATGAGCATGGGCGGAGCACATAGGATGGGAAACAAAGTGATTCTGACCAAAGGATTATGTATTAATTGGTGTACTGCGAAAGACAAGAAAAACAGGGTGAAGCTAGATAAAGAGGGTGGAGTGAGGTTAGAAAAAAATACAGGAAAATAAATGTGAGGGTAGAGAGGCAAGTAGAAGTAGAGGAGTGGAATAGGATGGAAAACAGTGGAAAAAATAAGGAGGGCAGGAGGGAGGGCTGAGGGCCTGAGGGAGTGGCAGCGAGGGTCGTTTGAGTTGGAGCGAGAGGAGAAGGGGCTTTGGGAGGGGAAAGGGAGAGAGGGACACTGTGAAATGTTGAAAAACCTCACAATTGATGGTGTTTGATTTCCACAGTAATTACCATTCCTCTGGCTCTGTACATTCCCAATCTGGGCCTATCTTATATCCACGCCACATTCCCCAAATGATTAGCTGGCCCACTGCTTCTCCCTGCTGCCCACGGACCAAGTCTGCAAGAAAGACGGTGAGAGCTTAGATGTACCGTTTTGAAACAAAAACAAAGAAAAAGTTGCATAAAACGCCTTCAAACTCAGCAGTCAAATCTTCAATTTACCCATTAACTCCCAACAAAAACTTTTTGTTTAAAATTCCCACAGCTTCCTTTTAATATTCATGAAAAATGCTAATACTCAACACAAAGGTGCTGAGGCTATCCGTAACAGCGTTGCCACATGCCCTTATGTTGAGAAAAACTAAATAATGAAATAGAGGAAAAAGGAAGACAGAGAACACGAGAGCTACTGTGCCAAGCTTATTCGTACACAGCTCCAACAGCAGCCATGCTTCGCTGTGTGAAAAGAACTGGCTCCGGTCTTTTAGAAAACATCCACTTCACTTTTCTCTGATGACAATTCTTCACCAAAGGAGAGTTGGAGTGCCAGACCAAAGTACATGCAGCCCATCAGAATGTACTGCTGCACAGATACTGACATATGCCTCAGCTGGTGCTGCAGCCTGGTGGGAGCATGTGTTTGTGTGTCTTCTCATGTCTGCTTGTTGTGTTTGTGTGCTTGCGTTTGTGTCTTTGTGTGTGTTGCGACGTGATATAAAGTTAGGGCGTGGGAGATTTAATGATGCCATAATGCGGAGGAGGAGACTGTAGATCAACGGGCCCCCAGACTCCTGAGCACCTGGAGGTCTCGGTGGCCCAGCCTCTATCCCATCAGCCCCGTCATCAATCACTGTCCAGTTACACAGCAGGAGGCTTCACTGTATGTCCCCAAAGCCCACAGAGCGATAAAGGCACGCTCATAGTTTTCACTACTGCGCAGGGGAGCATGTGAACGGTCACATACTGTAAGTGTTGAAGCTTAGTCAGGCCATTCAACAGACATACACATACTGTAAAATGCAGACACAAACTATAACTTGCATCCCACACGGATACATCAACCAGGTGCAAACAGGACGACCCAATGTGCTACACCCAGGGGTGCCTCTGCAACACTGCAGTGTTGAAGGGTGCTTACTTTTTGTCTACTCCTATGGTTCCCAACTCGTAGGTCTTGTACTACGGTTACATTCTCAGTGGATGGCCAGCATGTGAGCCGACTTTCTGCTTCTGTCGTCATGTGACCTTCGCCTTGCATGTCCCTTGACTCTAAAGGTCCCTTCAGAGTCTCCACTGCTCGTAGCAGACAGAGAAGAAGCTAGCTCCCCCCACACAATTACTCATGTCTTTTCTTCAACTCAGCAAGAGGATCTTGAGTTTGAATTTACTACAAAAGACAAAAATGATGGGTGGAAATATTACTAAATAGGTGTTCTTATAGCCTCTGATAAACCACTATCTGATCATATCATCATTGAAATACAACCATATTCTTTTAAGGTTTGATGACAAAATATACATATTTTTTTCAGAAAGGAAGCCTTTTCCTTTACTAACAACGTACAAGGTATTTGACAGTAGATGCTACAGTCTCCATTGTATTTCAATGTGACAGTGTTTTTCAGTATTTTCTTTTGCCAAAACTCAAGAAATCATTGTGGTAGGAAAACATTTAGCTTTGTTTGTCTTTGAAAGAAATGTCATGTGAATTTCTGCATTCAGTAACAATGGGAACACATTTCATGAATAAGTAATTACACACCATTTACAGCAAAGTGTTTCCTGATGTAGCAAGGTCCTTTTTATCGTTTCTATTTTCTCTGCCAGTCAAAGCACACCTAACTCACATTACATTGTTTTGTTACATGTAAGATTGCCTGCACAGCTGGATGGAAACATGATTATAGATTATTTCTACCCAGTCTCTTTAAACATTTCTGCAGTGGAAAGCTGCAGCTTTTGTGTTGTTGATAATTTCTGACTGAATAAAATGACCAAATATGTTTATTTTACTTAGAAGAATTGCACAATAGAACTCTCTCGAATGTGTTTAAACAGGCCCAGTTAAACCCATAGCTGTGGATTCCTGTGTAAATGGGAGATGACGGATGAAAGAGATGGGGTTGCTGCTGTTGGAGAACTCTTGGGCAGATTATCAACATTTCTTCTCCCTGAGACATTGAATATTTGGAGAAGTGACAGTTGTGTATTTGGGTAAGGATGAGAAAATTCGTTTAAGCCAAAATAGAGGAGGGAAAATGAAAGTGAGAAAACAAACAGTGAATTCGGTTGCACACTTCAGTTGTGCAATGATTGCAAATATGAAATTAATTTTCCCTTCTCCCTATCGTTCAAGGACAATCTCACGTTTTCCCCCTGCCTCCTTTTCTCTTCCCTTTATCCCTCTTTAATAAGCACGTTTTTTTTCTCCACCTCCTCTCCAGGGAGCTCGGATAAATATTTTTTACCACTCTGTTCCAAGCTGGTGTCCCACTGTATCACATGCACAAGTGGTCACAGGTGTGTAGCGGCTCTTTGGAAAAGTTTTTCCTTTACGAGGTTTGATCGATATATCCGGAAGAAGGTCGGAGTGATGCCATGATTTGGGATTTTGGAATTATCCACTGATGGGTTGCAAAGGGTCTGGTGAAAGGCTTTAATCAGACATGCTGGGAGAGGACAGCTGCCTGTATATGTTGGGACCGGCCCAAGTTTAAAAAAAAGGTTGGCGTGGAGTGTTCGAACCGGACAGCAAAGGAGAACCAGTATAACTGAATTTAATCTGAGAAAGGTGTGACAGCCTTAAAGGGACATTTGAGGTGTGTGTGTGTGTGTGTGGGGGGGGGGGGGGGGGGGGGTTGGTATTTTCCTGGTTCATCGTTTATGTCCATATTAATAACATTGTGTTCACCAAGCTATTTGCTGAATTCTAGAAAGGTGGAGACAAAGTAAGATAAAATATCTGATTGGTTTCCCCAGGTCAGCCAAACCTATTTGGAAGAGAAAACAAGCCAAACAGTTACATTTTTACCGAACCTCTCTATTGTAGACACCCATCACAGTTAACAGACTTAACCTTTTTTTATGCCTCATTTATAGATATTTTTTTCATTTAACAGACAATACATTAACATAAGCTGTCATATCAAGATACAAATATATACAGAAAGATAAGGAATTCTGGAACAAAAAAAAACACTTGTAGAGCTATGAGTTTGTAAGGCTTGGCCAGGTACTCTATTCACATCAATATCAAAAATAGAAATTGCAGGAGAGGGCATAATATTACAGCCATAAATCTTGAAAATGGTGTCAATAAAGGATAACCAGAAAGGGGCAAGTTTTGGGCGAGACCTGTCACACAAGTTTAGTTGTAGAGAGCTGTAGCCAATGTAGCACTTTGAACTTTATGAAAGGAGCAGTGTTTTAGTGGCATCTAGCGATAGGGTTGCAGATTCCAACCAACTGAATACCCCTCTGCTCACCTCTCCTTCTCCAAGCCTGTCAGAGAACTACGGTGGCTTTCAGGTATAACGTGAAAGGTCTGTGGTTTGTCCATTCTGGGCTACTGTAGAAACATGGCGGTGCAACATGGGGGACTCTCTGAAGGGCTCGTTCTAAGCTAGCTCAAAACTAGCGCTTGTTCTGTCACTGCATAATTGCAGGTGTACTCACTGAGATCTACTGTACATCCGTACTCACAAACATGGAAACACATTCTCAGTCTTACTCCCATCATGCAGTAGTAGTTTCATGATGGAAACTAAAATGACATTACTGCACTGATAAGCTGTATTGCTCTCTTAGGACAGCTTTATCATGAAACTTGACAACGCTGAAGCAAAATCCCTCTTTCTTGTAGTCAAGAACTGCTTTAAAGCTGCCAAATCAAGGCTGATGCATTTGTTTACTTAATCAGAAAAACACTGCATTCTTCTGTCTCTCTTTGCACTCGTCTGTTCACGTGCCAAACCTATTCATCATCTTTCAGGTTTCTTTCTTCCATTGTGAACTATGGCAAAAATGTTTCTGTGTGTTCCCTTTTTAGGAACTGGAAGGAATGCTCCCATCATTCTCTCTCTCTCTCTCTCTCTCTCTCTCTCTTTCATTCCCACCACCGTTCATTTACAAAAGAATAGGCAATGACGAGGTGCATGTCTAGACTTCTGTGCAGCGATAGTAGTCAAAATAAATCCGGGGGAGATGCGCTGGACAAGACGAAGTGGAAAGGTACACTACTGACTAGGAAATGCTCTGTGCTGAAATAAAAGGACAGTTAGTGAATTGTTGGCATTGTTGAGAGAGCAGAGCCAGACCTCAGGGGATTCTGGGACGATAAAATAAAACCAGTCAGTCATCTCTTTGCTTTTTCTCTAGCAAATAATGGCGTCATCCAAACTGGACCGGTCATCTCCGTGTTACGATGGATTTTTTTATTTATTGTTACTATTTCTCATCAAGCCAGTGAACAGGGACCTGAACTAGTTTAAAGAGAGAAAGAGATTTTTGAAATGCAGAGAACGAGGGAACAAAAGAGAACGCAAAGGTTAAGAGTGGATTCTCACGTCCTGCTATCTGTTCATTTATTTAGCTCAGGGAAGAAGACGGGGGGGGAGAAAGGGAAAGCCGTTCAGGGAGAAATGTGTGTATTTCTTTTAACTGCCAGGTCAAATTCAGGGCAAGGGTCAGATGTATTTGAGTAGCCTGAGGCTGTTCTCACCAAAGTGGAAGAAGAGGAGATAGATTTGAGCACGGTGTAACGGCACCCACAGTGATCTTTTATCGCTGGATCTTTCACCAAAATGTTTCAACCTGTAGCCATCAATCAGGGACTATCAGGCAGTCCAGGGGACACAGAGATCATGAGAGGAGGGGGAGATGCAACTGTGAAAACAAAATAAGGGAATTGAGTTCCCACAAATGCATAACCGTATGTTCTACAGTTGTAGAAATAAGGATGCAAAGTTCACCCTTCTGCTGATTTACTGTACGAACTGTAGCTGCCCTTCCTATCTGTGTTACATTAAGTGTAATCTGCCGCTGTGCTTCAAGCAAGATGCTATCAATGGCAACAAATTCCAACCTCACCCCCTGCACTCTTCGATCCAATCTTAGCAATTCCTCCGCATTGTCAGCATTCTTTGCCCGTGAAACTTGGCATTCCTCGTGAAACCTGTCCCTTTGACACAGACAGCAAGGGGAAAAGCCAAAGAGCGGTCACACGACGGTGGGAATGGAAGAGCATGATACTCAACAGGAGCAGGGCGTCTGAATGTTACAATGTAACTGTATGTTAAAACGCAGGTTAAACGAGACCCCCGATGCCCAGGCTCAGACATATAGGCCACAGACCTCAAATAAAAAGTATGAAAATATGGACATTGTTTCAAAATAATCTAACCCTAGCAGGTCATTTTCTGCCTCCGAGCAGGCAGGTATGTGCCATAGAAAGTTTAACAGCTTATATTAGCTACAAGGGCCTATAAAATGTGGCCTGAGGTGTATGATACATCCTGAGTGGATACACCTGGCTCTGTGCATGCCGGCATGTGTGGCGTGTGAATGTTACAGTTAATGTGCTTTTTGAATTTCTTCATTTTGGTTTTGTTTGAGCTGCTGGTTGTATGGCTAAATCAAGACGTGGTGTCAGTTTAGTCTCAGTTTTGACATTTTGACATTAAAACAAGTCACCTCTTACTGAGACCATGCTCCTCGCCACACTTCATTAAAAGAGCATTCTGACAATACATGTAGCTCGTCAAAACTCCACTGAGGTTCACAGGACACTGTAGCTTAAACTCAACCATTCCAATGGAGCAATGTTAAAAGCTCCAAAAAGATAAAATGCCTTTTTTCCACATCAATAGCCTGGCTCAGTTGTCATTATGTGAATGTATGGAACTTTTTAGTCACATGATAACATATGATTGTATACGGGGGAGAGACCATAACCCCATTTTGTGTTAGAAAAATGATAACAGTTTTAGATTTGCAGTATTTGCCAGTGTAAAATCAAAATAACCCAGTTATGAATGATTGTAGACAAGTTGTAAGTCTACATCTTCAAGAGCAACGCATTTTTCTATTTCTAAAAATAAAAATTAGATTAACAGGGGGTTGCTAACAGTCCACTTAAACTCATGTAAACAGCCCTCTGAATGCCCTTTTGACTCCCAGAGCTCTCCGCTCCATCCAAACTCTTTCCTCTCTCCTACCGCGATTACCTATCTCTGAGGTTGAGGTGGTGATGTGTGTCGGTAAAATCAGACATTCTAGGAAATGTTTTCTCTCTATTTCTAATGAGCTGCAGTTTGATAAGCTTCCAGCTCCTCCTCATGTTCGGAGGCAATGATACACTGTAATGGTGAATGTTTTCATTCAGCATTGGCCTTTTGCAGTGACCTGACAAGCAAGAAAATAAGGACATGGAATGGACGTTTTACTTAAATGCAATTTGAAGATATTCTGTTGTTCCACTTTTGTAATGAAAGACATGTACGGAAAGAGTAAAGAGAACGCATGATCCCATTTTCCTTTATTGGGACTTGGCTTTTAAAAGATCAACAAAGCTGCTCTCAGAGTCTTTTGCATATCGAGTTCAAGTGAGTTGTTGGCTGATCAGGACTGGCTGAACTGTCAGTGATGGAAGTCACACATATGACTACTATTATGACTATTATTTTTTTCTGAGAAAGGGAACTCACCCAACACGCAAAATAACACCTAAACCAATGCGTCCTTGGCACTCGGACTGTTTCCTGTTACATTTAAAATCAGTGATAAGGCTTTTCCTCACATGACAGAGCCTTTAAGAGGGAAGTGCTTTGCAGTTTGTCATGTTTAAACGGTGTTTTTTTTTTGTATCCTTGAAAAGATATAAAGAGATGTAAGGCGAGGGCCCACACCACAAGAAAGAATTAAGCCCAAAGCTGTTGGCTTCTAAGTGAAATTATGATGTCAAGTGTCCTCTTTATGGCTTTTGATCAGGGGCATTAGGTTATACTTTCAGCTCCTCTTTTTGCAAATTCCAGTTGCGTGACTCTGCCCATGGTGTCTCCTTTAATATTTCCACACAGACACGCGCACACACACGCGCGCACACACACACACACACACACACACACACACACACACACACACACACACACACACATTCTCTCTTCAACACACTTAGCCAATTTAAGGAACATCAGCAGATATTTGGACACATTTGGCTTTATATTTTCGGCAGTTTAGTTTCTTTTGTTCGTTTTACTGCTAGTCAGAAATGATGCATAAAGACACAAAAAGAGGAAAAACTTGGTGTGACATAGTTTCTCTGATCCACATCCAAACAAACTCAAAAGAAGTTTTCGGCACATCGTCATCATGAACATTTGACATCTTTGTGATTTCAACTGGAACATTCCTCAGAAACTATGCGTCCAGAGAAGACATGAAGAAGGTATGAAGTTGACGGTTGAGGCTGCAACTGCATGCTTTTCCATCTGCTGAAATACCGCACAGTTCCTCATATTCCACCCCTTCTTGTCTTGAGCTTGTTGAAAGATGGCATGATGGGATGGAAGCTGCTCGAGAAAAAAATCACTTATGATGCAGCATAAACTTGAGAGGGGGCATTCCCTAGTTTGATTCACATGATATAAAGTGTAATATATGTGCACTTTTGTTACATGTGTGATTCATTCATCTTTTTTTGGCTTTGTGCGATGCACTGTGGGTTCTTTGCGTGTGGCTTAGCACTAACTTATGCACGTCTCTGTGTTTGTGTGTGGTCTACCCAAAGCACAACATGTGGCCGTGGTTAAAAGTGGATTATTTCAATTGTTCCAAAATCAGAAAATGTCTTTACCCTCCTACCCTCCCACTGCTTGTCACTTCAGCAGAAAACAAATGAAGTCTAATGGCATTCTTTGAATTCTTGGTGCGTAGAGCCGCTGTTTCCGTATTTCACGGATCTGAATGGTGTGGCCCAGGCAGTCTGGAATTCCTGGCTGGGAGATCAGAGGCTTTGATTTATCAGGATGTACTCTCTGCAAAGTGTGTGCATGGTACGGGAAACTCAGACAACAGTGAACGCACACCTGCACAGACACAATAAAGTGGAGCAAAACCTCTGTCACTGATTTGGAAGTGTCAAAAACAGGGTTTTCTGTCATTAGTGTAGTCGATAACTAGGCCTTTGGCAAGATTGTGCACACTTTACAAGGAAGTTAAGATGAGTGAAAACCCAGCACTAAACAAGCAAACAATAGACTTGCTCAAGGGGCACCCCTGTGGCTTAAGCGTTAAGACGGCATATTTCTACTTACCTGGAAATCCTTGCAAACACAGAAGAAATAATTGCTGTAACTGAGATGTAAAATCCTTTCTTTTCAGACTATAAAACGATGCATGGCGTTTTGGCGTGTCTTCAGAGTTGTGGATCTTTTACTATAACTGGACGTTCTGGATTGTATTTCATGCCTCCATGATAACCTGAAACAACACACTCCCACACAAACAGCCCCTTGCCTTTTCTTCACACAGGGTTGAACAAACCTCATATATAGTGATGGAGGGACATGAAACTGTCACCCAAGTGTGTTTGGATGTGTCCCTGCATTATGTGTAATGAGCGTTTCTCATAATTTAGTCTCCTACTGTATCGTATCCCTCCACCCCTGCAATGAAGCCTCTAGCTTTGAGAAGTTTTCCAGCCTTTTTCCCTGATGGCTTAGCAGTGTTTTTCTTCATGTGATACTTTGTGGATTTACAGCAGGATTTTGTTCAGGCCTAAGTATTGGCCCACCCAAAAATACAGTGCATGAGCCAATCAGTGAGATTAGCATACGTAATCTGCATGAGGGCGAATATGTTACAAAATGCTGATAAAAATAATCGTGACTTAAGGCCTTTGACATAATACTCTCCACTATAGATCGATTCATAAACATACTGTGTATGCAGGGTAATGCTATGTGATTTTAGCTGATTATTTCTTCAGATTAGTTCTGCCAGATGCAGTTCATTTGAGTTAAGTGCTTCCAGAAGCACGCTCGCTTTGAGATCTATGTTTAAAGGCTTGATCCAGAATTTGGGTATAGTGCCACATTTTGTGGCCCAGCCAATAATGTTGTTCACAGGGTCGTTCCAAATTAATAGACTGACTATAACACATGTTATACTGTTTTATATCAAAGTATGTATCTTTTGAAAACATTGAAGAGTGTTTGGGAAATGAAGCTCCGACGGTGAGAGATGGTATAAATAGAATTAAGAGGTTGTGAATTGGATATTAGGTAAGCAGTAGTTCTTTAAAACAGCAATGTTAGTGACCTACCAGTGCAACCAAAGGACACAAGGACCCCAATTTAGCGTATGGCCCAAGTACAGCACCCGGCCTCTCCTGCTTCAAAACCATTTAATCAAAGAGAAATGCTTTCAGTATTGTTTTAGCAATTTTGCTGAGGAGGGCATGTCAGTTTAAAGAAAGCTCTCTTTGCAGTGAATGTCAAACCATTCATTTAGACTTGGACCAACTTGGATATGTGTCCCTGCAGGTCGAATACAATCAACACAGTTATGATGCTGGGGGCAAAATTAATCACCAAGTTTTCCATACAGGAAGCCTTTTCATTCAGACAAGTCATGAGGTAAATGTCGAAAGGGTTCTGGCTGAGTATTTTGGGAAAGAGCAAGCTCTTAACCTTTGTGGATTGACGTAGAAGAAAATGATGAGGGTAGCAACTGCACACTTTGTTGAGTTGTTATTTTGAAAAACAGTAACATTAGGGAGAAGTGGCTCGAGCAGAGAGTCATAAGTGGTGTTCTGCAAATTTCGCTTGTGTTTGCTCTGACCTGTTTGACAGTTTCATCATGTGTTGGTTTTCGGCCTCCAGAGTGAAAGCCATGTAGGAGTAGGAGTTCTGAGTCATGGCTTGGCGGTGGCTGAAACTGTAAAAAGCATTCACCTGTGATACCCAGGTCCCAAAGCCAGAACTTCTACTCAATCATAACCAGCTGTTCACATGTCTGAAAGCACACACTAAGCCACAAAAGTTTGTTAAAATAAAGAGTGAAGCTGCTTTAAAAGCCCCTGATGTTAAGGTGCCTGCTGTTTTTGCTCAGGATCGGAGCCAGTCCTGAAACACCTGCGGCATTCAGGAGAGGCTGCTCCACTGAGGCTTTGTAGTGGACACTTGGATGGTGCAAGTGGCTGGAAAGAAAAACTAAAGTACTGCTTCTAATTGTATTATTTATGTGTTAAATGTATACAAAATATGTAAAAACAATAAGGTCTTGTGTTGAAATGTCAAGTCGTATCAATCTGCAAATTCTAGACTTAGATTGAATGGGCGAGGGTGATAACACTGCGTTATGATAGAGAACAGCATACGTTTTCACTAACTTCTCTCATAGTTGTCTTCAAACGTAACAGTTCTGGACTTCCATCAACACAATGCACAACAGAGATGTCGAAACAAGGGTTGTGTAAATCCTTCAAATAATGCAAGACATATACCCGCTCATATTATTTCAGGGATGGGGCAGGGGTAGAAGTATTAAGGTGTGAAGAACAGTAACATATTCTGATATGTTGACCACCATTGAACTGTATCAAACTGCAAAGATGTGCATCCTAACACATTGTCCTCTACTCTTTAGTGAAGCTGAGTCCTGTACATCACACAGTAAACAAAATCAATATCAAGGATTAACTTCCAAAATTAGTGCATACGGATAGGCAGCCGCCCACGGCGTACCTGCACAAAAATATAGACCAACCGATGGTGTAATTGCCAAGACAGTGCACCGTGTACATTAGTATCTAGTACTTAAATGTTTAAGAGTGGTATGGAATTGGGAAACAAAAATAATGGATACAAATATAGACACTGAACATCTTTTAGATGCACACCTTAAATGTAATTTAAATGCATTTAATAAACCAATGTAAGTTCCTGAAAGCACCGTTGACACATTGAAGCAGCAGTAACATGTAGATTATGGACAGCTATGTGACTTCTGTACACGTTGGTAACTGTACATGTCTTCATCAGTTTAAACCCCGTCAGTTGGAAATGTTTCCCTTGACATTTTGCCAGATTTTTGTCAGTTCCATGTGAACACTTTTAATAGCCTCATGTATGACATGTATGTACAGTGAACAGGCTCTTTATTTGAGGTCATAGTCATACATATATAAATTAATCCTGACCAGATTTTTTGAATACAGCCACTGACAAGCCACACACATGCTTACAGTAAGCACAAGAGAAACCCAGACAGAGGGTCTCACAGAAATTATGGTTTCAGGCAGTCAGTCATTCAAACACACGCACACACACACACACACACACACACACACACACACACACACACACACACACACACACACACACACACACATAGAGCTTTCAACAAGTTACACTCACTAGCTAACTCAATAATGACCTTTAAAAAGTTTTCTCATTATCCCTAAAGCAAACGGGTATCCCTGCATAAAAAGTCAAATATACATGTATTTTACGGCCTGCTATTGGATCCACATGCCAGGGGTAATTTAAGAGAGAGCACACTTCTACATGTGTATCCCTATGACTTTTTGATTGTTATAATTACATGTGCATGGCTCTTGTTAAGGCTCCTGACCGCTTATGGTTTCCGGCTGAGTACACAGGTTCAAATATTTCTTCTCCTTATTTAAGGGGGAACATTAAAGGCTCTGAGGTCCGATGATCGGCACGCCGAGGACCTCACACTGGAATATTTGTACCCTTTGCCTTTTTTCTCTCTCTTCCCTCTGTTGCTCCTTCTCTGTATTTTGTCATTTCTCCTGCCAACCAGCGAAGCTTCGCTCCCTGAAAGTCATAAAAAGAGTGTTGTAACGAAAAACACTGGCAGGCCTTTGCGCTCCTTCAAAGGGGACTTTTCTGGCGTTGGAGACAGTACAGGGACTGGGCTTATGTCTCGTTAGATATTCTCAGACACATTCTCAATGGACAAGCACAGAGGGGTGGGATATTCGTATGGCAATTCCAAGCATCACCGCAAACTTAAGACACATGGAGCACGGAGACAAAAGACGAGAGTGACAAACCATTACAGGGAATAAAAAAAACACTCAAATCTCCAATCTCCATAACTCTATACCTGAGATGGCCTTGAGAGTTAGCGTTCCCAGCGTTCTGATGAGTGCTGCGCTCTGGCGCTGCGGTTCCCAGGAGGTTGCGTGCTCCAATCTTTCTAATGAGAGAACCTTCCAGACTAGACATTGTGGGCTCTGGCTCAAGCCTCCAGCCCATGCTGTTCTCACCACAAAGAAACAAGCCAAGTTATTCACTGATTCCTCTCTGACATCCCTGGCCAAAATGTCTCCAATCCCATCCTCCTACTGCCACCCCTCTTTACTTTCTCTCTACCACTTACCCTCATCTTTCTCTTTCTGTTCTTTCTCTTATTTTCTCCTCTTAAATGTGGTTGAAGCTTTTGCTATGACTCAGAGAACGCTGTTAACAAGGGTATGAGACACAGAAATGGAGAATGTAAAGGCACAAATCCTACATGGGCAACACTGACTCACACCTTCGAACTCGCACAGGAGCGCTGCTGTGCTTTGCATGTTCGGCAAGCGTTAGTGTTTTCAATGCATGTGATATCTCAGGCTGACGGGAGAGAGGAAATAGCATCGACAAAAAGGGTAGACAGCTCTGAAGGAGGAGGTCCGTCTGTGCAAACAGCACCTAGTTTAGGGAGTTATTAATTACCCCGGGTCACCCGCCAAACTTTTGGGCTGTCACAGCAGCGCAGAAAGGGGGAGAGGTGACGTTAAATTACAAAGGGATTGAAGAAGCAGGGGTGAGGTTAGTGAGTGAGAGAAATAGCAGGCGCAAAAAGTTGACTTTTACAATGCAGTGGAATTATTTGACCTTATTTTTGAGTTATTTTACTCATACTAGAAAGTGCATTGTAAACTTCATTCATTGAAGCATTTGGAGCACCTTGCCTTATTGCACAACAACACACACACCCAAGCAAAGTTTGCACTCTCTCCTTCTTCACTTTCTGCTCCTCTTAAATTTGGGAGAGAAGGGTCAATAGCTATTTTTTTACCCCTCTTTTCTGCTTTCAAGAATGTCTGCAATGCTTCCCAGGAATCCTGCCTTGTTGACTTTGGTTTGGGATAAAAGGTACAGCCTCCTCTGTTCTCCATGCTGATCCGAAAGGTGATTAGGCTGGCCTCAACATGAGCCCATGCATAGCCCAGCACACTGGCCCAGACAGATTACTTCACGTTCCTGTATGCTCCTGTTATTGAGTGGACTGAGGTGAAGAGATAGATGAGAGGGGAGAAGCTGAGGGGAAGAATGTTGGTAGCTTGGTGTTGGTAGAGAGAGTGAAAAGTTCACATGCTATTCTATTGAAATGGTTTGTCGGGAGATGATGCTATCGTGCTTTATGGCTGTTCTTTTAGTAGTGCAGGTGATTCTGTTGGATTAAAAAAATTCTTTAGAGCTGATTCCTGGTCTGACCATGTCTCAACTAAGATAAAGGAATTATGAACAACATTTTTCCTGATTCAAAACACTTCAGTTCAGTTCAGTTCAGTACAAAAGTAGGCCGATAGAAGCACTGTTTAGTAGGTGAAGATTGTTTGATTTCAGTCAGATATTGGATGATGTTGACCAGCTAAGAGGTTTCAAATCATTGGTGTCAGAGACTAAATCAGTATCTTGAAGCATTTGAGTGCCCATCAGCTCCAGTGGAGAATTTACTGATAAACATTAATGGTGCAATAACTGTTGCAGGTACATGGTTGCTTGGGTTTTTAAAGGAGTAGTTTGACACATTTCGAGAAATGTGCAGGGAGCTAGATGAGAAGCTTGATATCATTTCCATGTGTGTTTAAGTATGAGCTACAGCTAGGAAGCTACTAGCTTAGCATACAAACTTACTCTCTTAAAGCGAAAACTGTTCTGCCTACCACCCAAAATCTCACTAATTGCACAGATACTGCATCTAAAGGCCTCTTGCTTCTATAGCTCCACAGTTAACGCACAAGCATTGATCTTCTTATTTAACTTTTGGCAATAAAGCAAATAAGTGTTATTTCCTAAAATGAAGAACTATTACTGCTTCAGTATTCCTTTCCTCCCTACACTGTGGTTACACTGTCTCCCTCCTCCTTACACCTCTTCCAAAAACTACCATCAGTGTTTTGAAAAAAGGACTATTTCCACATGCACCATTCTCTTATGCATGGGTGAGAGAAAATGGCTATTGGCTCGCATGGGCCAACAATAATATTGTGTTTAATCTAGATATCGTTACATGCAATATGAGCAGGAGAAATTCAAGGGCACCATTGTTTCCCTCAACCAGTTTTTCAGGGGTCCAAAGATGGAGTGTTTCCTTTAGAAACCCAAACCAGGAGAGATGAGGAGGTGCCACTTATAGTGTTTCAGTGAAACCTAAATTCAGAAAGACGGGAGGGGGAGGCACGAGGTAAACACTTTGAAATTAAAACAATTATCAATTGTCTTCAGACATCGCTCTTTCATACAAGCGGTGAGAGCATGTATGTAAGTGTTCTGTGTGACAGTAGGAATGTACCTAGTCTTTTAGTGTAAGTTTACAAGTTCATCATTTTTAACCTGTAAAGTCAGTTATGTATGTTTTCTTTCTTTCTTTTCGTGTTGTTTCTTATTGTTATGATTTTGTTCTTATTATAAATGCTTTCATTGTTTTGTTTTTTTTAAAGTGTCTTTGAGTCCCTTTTAAAGCGCTATATAAATAAAATGTATTATTATTATTATTGCTATTGTTTCCCCCTACTGTGCAAAAGCAATGTCAGTAACACTCCACGCCTGAATTACACCCTGGCTTAAAGGGAATACTCTATCATTTTTGTCTTGCTGGGAATTTGAGGAGAAGGTCAATGAGTTAATTAATCACTGGAGAGAATAATGGCATCTCCAATGTGTTTGCGGAACCTGCAGAAAATCTCGCAAAAGCTGACATAATTAATGTTAATTACCTACAGCTAACAAACTCCAGTGACCAGTGAGTTGTCATTTCAGCCAGAAAATGTAAAAGTTGTCAGCTAAAAATGAGCCCTGGCCAGATTTTTCTCTATTGTAGGATTTCAGTTACCAAAGGTCAGGAGAGGGAACGTGAAGTGGAAAACCCACTGCTGCTACTTGGCGCTGGTCTGTCCTCATGGATGAGGCACTGGGACAGAGGCAATCCTCTGCCGCCCACTTTGTCATTGCCTTTTATCCAAATTGACGAAATCAGGGCCAAGTGCAGCAGCGGGGAAACAGGAGGAGGAAACAGAGGCAGGGACATCTGTAGGTTCTCGAAATTCAGTCAGAAAGACTGATGGAGACAGAGGAAAAGTGTGTCGAGGAAAGCATGGCAAGGACCCATTTACTCTTCTGGAAAGAAATATTGAAAGGTTTAAAAAAATGTCTACATTCATTTGTAATATAGCTGTCAAATTCAGCATCTAAAACTACAGCTGTTGCTTCTGCATATGTGCCTGCGTGTCTCCTTGTTAATGGAACCCATCAATTCTTGCATACTTGTTGAAGAGTTTTTCCTATATTGCTAATGTGTGTTTAATCAGAAATGTCTGACTTTGGTGAGTCCCAGTGGTAGTATCCAAAAAGACAGTGTTGCAGGCAGCCATGCACAATGATAACAAAACTCCCTACAACACATAAACTGCATGATTTTGCTGAGAAATACATTTATCCACTGATTTAAGAGGTTTAAAAGATTGTTAAATCAATTAGACAATGGTTTAACACTACACTCTAACCTGATTACTTGTGTTACACCCGGCTTTGCAGAAGAATTATCTAATAATGCCCAAACGTTATGCTGCTTTGATGAGAAGACAATAAACATAATCTGTATAGCATAAATAAAATAGTTAAAAGAAAACATATGTTGTGCCTCGCTAGCACTAGCTCTTGCTCAGCTACCTATGCTTGTGATTTGATCCTAGTTCGGCATGTCACAGCAGCCTATTAAGACCCTCCAGTCCTCACTTCCATTTAGATATCTTTCCCTTAAGTATGAATTGATTTTTGCCCACTTTGGGGGAAATGAAACACAACATTGACATATCATCACAGTCCTTAAGGCAAACGTGTTGCTTATAATTGCCTTTACACATCCAGCAGACACAGAGTAATATTATAATTCATTTGAAGTCGTGTTCCTGCGCTGAGCTCTATTTTAGTCTCCTTTGGGAAATATTTGCCGCTTAATGCTCCTGTTCACCAGCTAGTTGTTAAATTTGTATGTTTGTAGTTTGGTGCTGGGCAGGTAGCGTAGTGTGGGTTTATTCAACACATTCTCATCCCAACTCTTCACACTGACGGTGGGTCAGGGCCCTGGGCGACACTTTCTGATGCTCACTACGGTTGCAGTAAAGACATGGTTCAACGTTATGAATTTCAAAAAAACTTAAGATATGTACGTAAACTAAGTAAAATGTTAACAACATACACAAGTATGCATAAAATAAGTATGGAAAAAATGTAACTTGTAAACATGTAACAAACAAAGTTTGAGAACCAAAAGAGTAAAGTTCGGCCTTAGAATAAAAAAAGAGCAGACAGAACCTAAAATGCTCCGTAAAGCTGAGGAGAACTGCCGTCAGGTGATACAAACCACTATTCTTATAATACACATAGTCATTTGATCAATTTTCTAATCTGTATACATTTGCTATGTATTCAAATACTTTGCCTGCTTGACATATCACATGTTTTAAGGGATAGTGTGTTTTCATTTAATGTAGTACTTGTGGATTTTTCTGTTCAGTGCGTTCACAGCGCAGAAACAAATTTCTCTCTCATATGTAATGGGTTGCAGACAGTCGGCCAACTTTGATTAATCAAACTTTAACCACAGCTGTTGAACAGGGGATTACAACCCTGCTGTTGAGAGAAATGTTAGGTGTAAGTTATACCAACTGCAAAACAAAACAACACAACAGCCTTTTTTATGCACTTAATCCATACATTTGTATGTCCTCTTTTTATTCATGGAAATAAAACACTTCTTCTCAGGGATTGGATTCATAGGCTCTGGATAAGCAAGAATATTTGCCAAGCACCAGAATCTGATCCGCTCGATTTCCACAAGTGATTTACACCCTTATACTACACAGGAAAGGAAAAGATAGGATCAGCTAATGCTCTCAGTCTCCCCATCCCCCTCTTAATAGCTCCTCGGAGGGGACGAGAGGAAGAGGAAGGAGGAAGAGGGAGCTCAGAGAGGGTGAGAGTGCCACGGGATGTGATTAGGGTGGACCTCCCGTTTATGATTTCTGTATTACAGGCGCTTGGTGCCAGACATTCCCTCCATGGAAGGAATGTCTTCCTAACCAGTTCCATGTGAATGGTTTAGGAGGGAACCACAGCCGCTGGTTGGGTTGAGGGCTCAGCCTTTTAAAACACACCAAGGGAGAAATGTGAGGATGGAGGGCAAGAGGCTGGAGAGGAGGGAGAACAAGAGAATAGAGGGACAAAGATGATGAACAAAAAGTCAGAAAAGTGTATATCACAAGTACATAGTATATACTACTTTATATATACTATACACTCTACTACTATCCGCTCCAGCTACTCCGGGCATAAATTAGCGTTGAACGCAGAGTTACACGATATTAAATGGTGGTGGGGATTTGAAAAATGTTAGTGATGTGGCTTTAGGTTTCATACAAAACATAAACTAATATCTTTTCCATGATTGCATGACTTTAGCTTTATAAGGTAAAAAGCGGAGGAGAAAGCCCCAAGCACAGAAAAGAAAGCATACTTACATAAAACGTGTTGGCTTTTTATAGATGAAATCATCTGCAGCATCTATATAAATCAGGCAGAAAGGTCATGCAGTGCATACGCAGAGATTTTGTTTGATTTTTCATTGCTATGGCCCTCTATCACATCGACATCTAGACACTAAAACATACTCAGACGTTAAACGACATGATAAAAGCCCAGCACACTGCCTGTGTTTAAATCCGAGCCATTTTCTGTGACAATTTTACGCAATTGGACTGTAATTGCAACACTAACAAATCATTAATATGCTTTTCAAAACGTTCTTGCACTGCAATTCACATTCTGCTTTTCTTCCCACGAGAAATTGGCCTGGAGAGAACACAAGTTATTTGCATTTTACAGCCCAAGAGTAGCACAATGTTGGATGCGAAATGTGAACGTTTGTTTGTCCTGGAATTTTAACTGGACTGGATTACTCGCCTAGGGATTTTGGCCACGTGTAGCAAAATGATAACATTGTTTTTTTCGTTGGGATCAGCTGCAGTCTGCAGCAGTTAGCAACAGGAAAAAAAACAGTTAGTAAAGCAGATTTATTTGGCAACTTACTCTAAATGAACAATGAGGTGCTTTTAAAAACAAATGTGCAGCCTCAGACGTAACATTAACTGTATTTATTAATGTATCACATCTAAAATTGCTCATGTGTATTCCCTCTGTGTTTTCTCTTTTCTGTTATTCCATGCATTTTAGCAGCCACACACACACACACACACACACACACACACACACACACACACACACACACGCACACACACACTACTGACAAAAGTCACGGCCTTGTCCTATACAAGCCGCTGGCCTTAGCTCCAACAATAATGTTTATTCGTCTGTCTCAGGAAAGAAAAGACACGCCTTCCGCTAGCAGCTAGTCAAAGCAGGAAACCTATGAGAGAAAATGTAGATGTGCAGCACATGTCCAAGCTTACGTCTCTCGCACATAAACACCCAAAGGTGTGCAAACAGACACAGGCGTGCAGAGAGACGGGCTGTTGCCCCGGGCCTGCAGAAGGAAGCTGTAATTGAGGAAGGCGCTAATTGGTTAAGTGTTGGTGAGTTGCTGGGCCCTGTGCAGGATTTGGAGGCATGTTACTGAAAAAGACTGCAGAGGATACAGACCTTTGCCAGGTCTAAGCTTAAATATGCAACCCTATCACCAGACAAAAAAGTTTATGTTGGACAATTCTGCAAAACCCGCGATTACATTCAAGGATAAAGTCAATGATTTAATCTTTCTACAGTATCGTTGCAGCAGCGGTATAGCTAAGGTTAGGCAAAGATTGTGGGTATGGAAAATAAACTATGATTACGGTATTGGTTTAAATTAGTCAACTAAAACACTCAGACAACAGTTGTGGTTATGGTTAATAAAAGCAAACTTGCAGGTGTCTGGCAGGATGTAAACTCTGATCACTCTCAACAAGAGTTGCCCATCCTACAGTTAAACCTCCACACCCTTACAGTGGGATGACAGTACAGTGGGACTGCGGCCCCATTGGGTGGAGGGGCATGCAGAGAGAGTGGGCACTCCAACAATGTGATGGACGGAGAATGGGTCCTTGCAGATCATTCAGATTGCCACCTAGGGAATACACCGGTTTCCAATGAAGAAGTCATTTTGAATTAAAAACTGTGCCAATGGGCAGACCCATCTCCGTCATGGTTTTCTTTTTGTTGTTGTTGATATAATTCGCTGTAGCAAGGACTGCGCGGTGGTGTAGTGATCAGCACTGTCGCCTCACAGCAAGAGGGGCCCAGGTTTGTTCCCAGGCTGGATGGAGTTTGCATGTTCTCCCCAGGTTCTCCAGCTTAATCCCACATTCCAAATACATGCATCTTCAGTTAATTGAATACTATAACGTGCCCATAGGTGTGAATGGTTGTCTGTCTCTATGTGTCATAAACTACTTTAAAATACTTACATAAACTATAAAAAATATTCAATTAAATGAACAATTTCTTATTTTCTTTTGGTATTTTTGTCATATACAGATATGCAATGATGTTTACTGGGTAATATGCATGTTAATGTTGTCCAATGTCAATCATCATCTAGCCCTGTAGCACCCTGATCCAAGAAGCTGGTTTTGGTCTTGGTTGCTCACTTGCCACTTCCATGGGTGGTCCTTGCTGCAGGTTTTCTGCTGTGGTGATTGTACAGTTCAGAGGACTTTGTTTTTCTGGTATGTCTCTCCATGCTAACTAAAGTCGGAGGCCTGCTGCCTGTTTTCTTTCGACTAGCTGCACATCTGCATGCTTTCGAGGAGAAAAAGCAGAAAAACAGGAGGGTGGAGAAGAAAGGAAGGCCTTCATTTGCCCCTTTCTCCCTATAGATGTATGTGAGAGTAAGTGTTAGCCGCACTCCTCTGACATAAACTGCGGTTTGTTGGCAAAGGCCTGGCACACATGTTGACAGCCTCATTATTTATACTCCATTTTGACAGCTTGTTTTGTGTAATATACACACACATATTTCCATCCTCGCGCCGCCCTGTCTTCTCAGTTTCACAGGGATAAGTCAACTTAATGAATTTTGGGTGAAAAAACAGTGTTTCCCAAAGGGTGTGTTATGGATCAAACAGTCACTCAGTCACCAGTGCTTTATGGCTAATTCCCCCCACTCTGAACAAGGTCATATTGTTCCCTATTTATACTCCTAGACTGATCAAAGGCGAAAATGATCCCTTCCGACAATTAATATTTCTAAATGTCTCACTGAGAGCCAATTTTTGTCTTGCGTATTACCCATTCAGAATTTGAAATTCATGATGTGATATTAACAGATTGTGTGTGAGCTGAGCCCTGAGACGGTGACTACGGCGCAACTTGTCTGTTTCCTTGTCTTTGGAGGACGGTGGGTGGTGGGACACGTGGAAACAGCTGTTTAGGGAGGAGGTTCCTGTGAGCATCGAGGTCAGGACACATTCACAAAGCTAGACAGGAAGCCAGGTGGGACAGGACACCTACACACACGTGTGTGTGTGTGTGTGTGTGTGTGTGTGTGTGTGTGTGTGTGTGCACGTGGCTTTTTTTTTACAGACAGCACTACTGACAGCTTTACAGAGAAGAGCTTCACAGTGGGGATATTTGGCTGTGATGCAAAACAAACAATGCTAGAAAGTTCTCCGGGGTCATCAAGGGGTCAAGGGGGTGAATTAGTTTGTTTTAATAGGACTAAACTTACAACAGCAGGTTTGAGAGGACCACAGCGTGAGGCCTTTGCAGTACACAGAAGCTACTCAATGTGAGGGCTAAGGTCAGGGAGAGGAGTGCTGCCTCTCAAGAGGTTGCAACCCAGATTGTTGTAGTGCCAGGAGAGCAAGACCTCTCCAGCTTTGCACATTTCTAAATCAAATTATAAATAACAAAAGTTACAAATTGAACTGGTGTTTCCTACTTTATTTTGCACACCTTATTTTTCATGAGCCACTTGACCCAAATGCTGGCGGTCCGAATTAAGAACTATGAAGTTGCACTTAAATTTACACGATACGGACAAAATTAGAGCTGAGACAATCAGCCGAATTAATTTGTTGATCGACGAAAAATCTATCATCAATTTTTTACTGCAACATTTACATGTATGAGCTAAAGCTGATACCATCAGCCACTTTTAACTGTATGTTCTATAAAAGTAAGAAGCGACACCCTGCATAAACTCAAAACTCGGTTTACCTTCTCTACGTAGCACGTTTGTTTGGCCTGGTATCTAAAAATCACAACTAATCATATCTTATTATCCAGGGATAACAAATGTGTTTATTGTGCTATCAAACATTGTTTCCTCTGGATTATGGCTTGCATATTTGGAGATATTTATATTCATATTCACTATATATTCATATTTCTATGCATCAAACTGACAGAATTGACACTCCCGCAGGGAGAGACCATGACTGCTAAGCAGATTTCTTTTAAAATCTTAACTGAGATATTTCATCAGTAGAAATTACATTGTGTCTTTCTGTCAACTCTCTGTTAAGGGGAAATTAGCCAAATGCAAATAATTAAATTTTTTCACAATGATAAAATACTTATCCAAATTATTATAAGAAAACACATTGTTAACAAATTTGTCATCTCATTACCAGAATGATTATAATCTTATCCCGTATGGGCTTATAATTAACTATTGGCACCACAACCAACATTACTGTCTCTTATATCAAGATAATGAGATAGATAAACAATGATTATGAGAAAACGGTTTGCTATGCCAAGAATGAATGAGATAATTAAGATGTGATCTTGAGATTAAGGTCCTGAACGCATTGAGAGCCTTTGTTGCTCTGGGCTTCAATCCACTGGATGTAGAATATTAAACCTCCTGTGCTATACAATCATTCTTAAGTGTTAAGACGCCCATGAATGAACTCATGAAGCCCATCCTTGGACCACAGTGCCAGCTCTTCATATCTAACCGGGGTGTGGAGTTTTTGGATGTGCCGCTGAGATATCTAAACTCCGGCAGTTGACTTTATTTATTCAAACCTGATTGTTTGGGTTTGGGGATTCTGTTGCTCCTGCTGTGAAGGAAATTGCTCTCTTGCCTGCTGGTTCTGAAACGGAAAATGTTTTTTAAAAAGTAAAACAAAACAAACCTCAACGATTCTCTGTGTTTGTGAAAGATCGTCGTTCTCATTGCCCCGTCCGGGCTGGCTAGCCGAGACGAGTCTGTCAACGAGAAGGAGGAGAAGGAAAACAGAATCTTAATCGTTGAATAGCTGGTAGAGTGATGAGCTTATCACACGAGTACAGATCTCAGGGTGTGTTGTTTTTACTGTATACGTACAGAGGATTGGCAGGATATAGATTAGGGAGATAACAGCTGCAGAGTGTGTTTGTCTTTGCGCCTTTGAGATCGTAGATGAGAGACAGAGAAGAATAATGAAGTTGGTTTCTGGTACTCACTAAAATCTCACATTATCCTCATAATCTGGAAGCTATAAGTATTGACGCTCTTTTTGGATTCCTGCTTCTGCACGTATCCTATGACCTTAACTTGTGACACACACACACACACACACACACACTGCATTGAAAAGTTCTTCTGTTTGAGATATAGCAGTACTGTTGCACTCTGGAAACAATTACCAGGCAATAATCTTCACATTCTTTCATCCCACCACCAGCTCAGCTGATTAGGATATCCACTGGTACGCAAGGGTAACCTCAAGCCTGCTCACACACACTTGTGCACATTCACTGTACAGTACAGTAGGTGCTCTCGCTGCCTCTTTGGTTACTGACCAACCCTCTTTTCTTTCTCACACACACACCTGACATCTGATTCCAGACTGATGATTAATGACCGTCGAGGTCTTTCAGTGGGGACCACCCAGGGTCAAAATAACCTGCCACAAATACAGAAGCAGTAAAATACCATTCAGTCGCCACTCTTCTATTTACACATGCTGCGGAGTGTGCACAAAGCGCGCAAAAAGGTGTGTGTATGTACCAGAGCAAGAAAAGGTGGACTAGTTACTGTGGAAACACTTAAAAAATGTGCACCCCCTTCCTCCTGTCTTCAATCATTTGTGCATGCATGTGAAGAAAGTGGAGGGAATTACTGTTCGAACACCTTTCAAAATGCACATTTTCTCCATTTCTTGTCCAACAGACGGAAGAATTACCCAGGCTGTCCTCTGATATCTCCGCAGAGCTTTTTCCCAGGGTGGAAATACTGCCATCCTTTTCTTTCCTCTCCGCTGTCCACCCTTCCCCCTGTTATCAGTGTCAAATGATTACCCAAAGGGGAAACTGAGCTCGGCAGACAATGTGCGTCAGGTTAGCCAGGGGAAGTCAGGCCAAAAACATCTCCTCCTCTACCTGCTCCATCTATCCATCAATCCATCTATCCATCCTTCTAACTGCCCTCCCATCACCCCACACACACTCTCTGCCCCTGTGCCAGCCGAGGGTGGTGGCAGAGCCTCAAGCCAATCTCTGAGGAATTTCCCTCAATTTCAGAGGCCTCAAGTTTTATCCACAGCGTGTGAAAAGTCCAAAACTCTCTTCTCCCTTTGACATTGACGTTCCATTCCTTCCTCTTCTCATCTCCTTTAAATGTTTCTTTCTTTTCTTTCTTTTTCACAACCTTTTACTTTTCTCTTTTTTTCCCCGGTCCTTAGCTATTTATCTCTTTTAATTCTCTTTCCTTTTGCCTTTTTCCCCTCTATTTTACCTTCTTCCCTCACCACCTTTTTTTCTCTCTCCGTAACGGCCCTGTGTAGGTACAGCCTGGTGAATGCCAGGCATTCCTTTGTAAGGTTAGAACAGACAAAGGTGGACCACATCACCTGAGAGAAAACGGCCCTCTTGAATTGTCGCCCGAGGGAAAGAGAGGCTGATAGCGAAGAAAAGAGGGAGTATAAAAGCAGAGGAGAACAGCGAATGATGGGAGAGAGGAACACCTGTCCTCTGCTGTCCTCGCGTGAACCTTCAACTCTGACCTTTGTTACTTGATATAGATGCCTTGTTTGAATAAAAGGGGCTCAACTGAAGGAAGGAAGGTGCAAACCTTCAATCCAGTATTGAAGTGGAAAGCTTAGGCTTTTTGTGCCTCAGAGTAATGAGATTAAACACTGTCAAAACCTTATTAGCTTATGCTATCAACTCAATTACCCACCAACAATACTTTACTCAGAGAGACCCGAGTAAACAAGGTCATATTGCAACCCAAAAGTTAATTCAAATCCAGCTCACAATCACAAACAACTCCACCTTTCAACACACTCCGACCATTCACACAACCCACTCAAGGAACATACATGCTCAAAACACACCACCTTTGAGTAGAACAGACCCCCATACGTTAACACATAGTGGGTTTATGTTTGGTGATGCTGGGTGTGGTGTAGGGTGGAGTGCATCGGTGACACCAGCCGACCGTTCACGGCTTATTTTGGGGCTTTTGACCAACATCAAGGGCAAAGCTGGTCTGTGTGATGCAATGGAACGGTTTTCCAGTCACTTAACGGCCGTTGTTTGTTTTTACTCTTACTAATGGAACGGAGCGAAGGGGAAAAGTGGAGTGAAAATAGAGCAACTTATGACGACCAGGTGTTTTTTCCCTCTTCTTGGGAATGTTTCACCTTGTAAAAGCAAGCGCGTGGGAGGGGACTTGTGTACCGTACTGAAGTGAATGGTTTGGGGATTTTTTTTTAAGGGGTGTGTGCTGACCAAAAAAGTGAGAATGAATGTTGTGTGAAAGTATCAGAGGGTGAGCTGAGTTTTGTCAGGAGCCGGAGGCAGAATACTTGAGTGGAACTGTAGCATAGCCATGACAGGAAGAGGCTTTCTTGTGTTGAGTCTCCACCGGCCAATATAATATTTGTTTGCATAATTGAGCTACAGAAAGCTATTTCTTTTGTGGTAGGGTGTGATCAAAACACGCATGCCCACGCACGAACACACACCTGGGGGATGAATGAATGGCAGGCCCTTACTACCACACAGGGCTCCTATTGATGACATCATTGCTGGGCATCTGGTCACTCCACCCTTTCCATGTTTCAGAGAGCCATTCAGTCAGCTTCAACTGCACCATGGCTCTTTCACAGACATGACGCCTATTGCTTATTTTCTAGTGATTATTCAATTTAGCCGGCTCCAGTCATGAACAACTTTTCTGATAGCACAATCAACAACTGGCCAGTTTATGCCCTTCCATCAGTACAGAACAGTCGTCTGTGGATAGAGAGAATTTAAATCAATATGTCCAATGCATGTGTAATCACTTTGCTATCTTGATATTGTTGGAATTTGCCAAAAGAGAGAAAAATAAACATATTGAAACCCCTCTGTGTCGTAAATTTGACCATAATGACACTCTTCAAATAGCAGGTCCCATTTAATATAAAATACATTATCCAAATATGCCCTTGTTGGGACGTTGCTTATAGTTCTCATGCAAGGAAAGACCGAGTTCAGTCTGACTTTGGTTGTAATGGTTGGAAGATTACCGAGTCTGGGGACGTTTATTACTCTTCATGAGCGAAACATGAATGAGAAAAGTACAGCAGGACTGCCAGCTTTTGGTAAAATTATTGAATTTAAACAGTGATTCAAGTAATGACTGAGAGGATGCTGCTGAAAAAACTTAATAAATCAATACCAACTGGCACGCCATGATGTTGAATAAACCACAAAAAACTTGGATAAATGTTGGAAACCGCCTTTTTTTATTCTCTCTCTCTCTCTCTCTCTCTCTCTCTCTCCGTTCACTCCGTTCACTGTTTCGGTTCAAGATCCACTTGGAATCACAATCTCGATCTGATCTCTAAATCAGCCAATGGCTTAGTCCCAGTAGGTCTTTCAGGAAAAGGCTAGTCCAGCTTTCCAATTGCAAACATGGAGCAGCTTTCCTTTCAAGGTCCACTACCAAAGCACAGGGCCAGCTAACACGGTGCCAATTAAACACTGAATGCTAAGCCTGTACTGGTCTTACGAACCCTCTGTTGGGAGTCACCTGGTGAACGATAAGGAACCACTGTAGTTCATCCAGGTTGTTAGCTCGCGTCCAAACCATGATTTCCAATTAATGAGAGTTTATGCATTCGCCCTGCAAATGCTTGGCACGTTTTAAATGTAAGGTCTATTTGATACTTGTAATACATCTTGTAGCAATGAATAGCTGGGTTGTAGTAGTGAAATGTGAACCGATGTCATTTACTGCTGTGCTTTGGTGATTAACCCCGAGAGAGTGCTATCATGTAACGATCATACAACAGCAGCAGGTTTTAGCCAACAACACAATGCCCCTTTATGTATTACACTTATCCAGTGTTATGTCTTGCATCAAGATTATTAATCGGCCGTTGGAGCTACAAGGCAAGTAAGGAGAGACGTTTTTGTGGAAGACTTTCCACAAAACGCCACGTGTTTAACGCCAATATATAGATTGATTTCATAATCAGATTTGTGTGATTGAAGAGCAAAAGAGCAGGGTGATTTCATGGAAGGTAAGTTTGGGAGGGAGAGGAGAGTTCAGGGAGGGGGAACACGAGCAAGAGACGCCTCTGAAATCCCCTGTTCTCGTCTCTTTTCGTTCCCTTCCCTCCTCTTCATCCTACCCCACCCCTCTTTGCGCGGCTAACACCCCACCCCATCCTGCTCACTCCCCTCCCTCGTCAGTGCAGCCAGCCACAGACACTTGCTTTTTGTATGAAGGGGTTTAACCCAATGAACAATCCTGTCTGTCTTTCCCAAAAATAAGCCAGTGGGAGAGGGATCGCAGAGTAAGCCAGGGAGATTGGAGCAGCGAGGTGCACAGCCCCTGGTTATAAGTCCTGGGAGTGCTGCTTGGACCCACAGCCTTTAGCTCAATATACACTGCCTGCCTGACTGCCTGACTGACTTGACTGACTGACCGAGTCTCACTCCACTGTTACTCACTCTCTCTCCCTCTCCTGTCCTGCTCCCTCGCTCCTTCCCTCCTACTTTCCACCCTGGAGAGCGAGAGCGCACAGATTGTGAAGGTGTTCCTCAGACCTGCGTCTGGACAGCTTGAAGACGGCACAGAGGATTTTTCACTCTTCTCTTACTTGCTCTCTCATCCTCGCTCTCAATTTGACCGAAGCTCATGGATGGACTTTTTTTGCTTTTGGCCAGAGGCAGAAAATTAAAAGTTAAATAGACAATTTGCTCCACCTGCAGTTGAAAATATTGTTTTTTTTACTTTTTGCTTGTTTTTTTCCCTCCCTGCACTTGTGAGCAGCACTGGACCGACTCAGGGTGCAAACTCTTTGCCCGGGAGGACACCATTCCTCTGTTTTGGCTGCATGTTCATTGAATATCTGATGCCATTGCATCCCATGGGAGACACGCGTGGCTGAAGCAAGGAGGGAGGTAGAAGAGAGACCCACCTGAAGCTCACACCTACCGCTGCCCTTACCCAGTGCTCCCCCCTGCACCTCAACGCCCTGAGGAGAGAGAGGTAAGCCCTACCTGCCCTCACGTTTCTCTGGGGCTCTGTCAGCATCCTTGTGTCCTGTCATCTCTTCTCTTTTCACTTTTATCACATGTGGCCCCGGTGGCTGAGGCCAAAAGAAACCGGAGGAGAGAACAGGAAAGACGAAAAAATTAAAATATAAAACAGACGGTGCAATATCTTAGTCATGGGACTTGCATAATTCTCCTCAGTCCTAAGCTAATGCTCAGAGTAACAGCTTGCAGATTAAAAAGAACCGGTGCAGTTTGTTCAACAAGTTCCAGACATTTAATAAAGGTGTATTAAATAATACAACTTAGAGTCTAATAATATTAAAGTTGTAGCTGTACCTCCTCTCTTGATCTGCTTCGAGTGTCCCCTGACTTTCTCTGTAGTCATAGTGGGAATGTTCTGTGAGGTTTTGCCCTAATGAATGATGGTATTGATTGTTGATTCAGGTGTAGGGCCAAGACATTGTTGATGCATCCATACTCAGGTACATCTGGGACTTATGCTGATGATGTTGCAGTGGGCATTGTGTGTGTATATGGGGCAGTGTGGCAGTGGGATACGTACAGTGGGTTTGGCTCAATAACTATATTACGATATTCTGATTGTCGTCCTAAGAGGGGTGTCCTCCATGTGGGCGGATCTTGTGTTTGTGTATGTGACTTTAACTGCTACTCATATAACCCATTCTGTTGGAATGGACTGCTGCTTGCTTGATGGATTTGGATGTTAACCTGAAAGTTTATTAAAGTTGACATTTTGAGTGGAATGTATTGACGTGAAGGAATACTGCTAAATGGACACATGGTCCTATCATTTTTCCTCTCCTCTTCTTTTCTCCTCGCCTCGTCCCACTGTTGCTTCACTCTGTCCATCCACTGTGACGCCTCTGGCAAGCGACGCTGCATTCCACTGTAACGACATCCCTCCGTCGCAAACAGAAAGAGGACGGATAGCCGTGACTCTTATGTCCCCAGGTATCCCGCATGACAAACTAACAGAGGGATAGAACAGAGATGAACAAAAGGGGAAAGACCAAGAGGAACACATTTATTGAACATGTGCAAAAACGCATGCTTTGCTGAGAAAATACATTTTTCAATCACATGTGTTTCAGTGCACCAACAGCAGGCATTCTTCGCAAAGGAAGGAGGGAGACACAGAGAGAGAGAGAGAGAGCGAGAGAGAGAGAGAGAGAGAGAGAGAGAGAGAGAGAGAGAGAGAGAGAGAGGTGTAGAGGGAAGGTAAGAAAAAGAGAGAGGAGGGAGAGAGTCTGGAAAAGACAGTGTGCTGGAGTTCTGAGCTCCAAAAACATTTGGCAGCATCGTCTATTTCGCTGGCGGAAAGCAAAGTCAACTGGATATACCTGTGTGTGTGTGTGTGTGTGTGTGTGTGTGTGTGTGTGTGTGTGTGTTGGTGCACGTGCAGCCACATATGCATGCTCCTAGGTGACCGAATCTGTGTGAGTATCAAAGTATGTTACACCATCCTTCAAGGGGGAGTGGGTGAATGGATACACACTAAAGCGTGAACTCTCCCCCCTGGCAATGAGGTACAACAGGAGTTTATCAGGTCTGCAAAGCTGCCGGTGCGCAGCAGCAGTGTCTGCTTTACTGTTCAAAGTAGCATTTGCTCATAAAGTTTCAGGGCCTCTCTTATTGACTCAGTTGTTTCCAGTCAGCTTCCCACCCTTTCTTTGTTTCTATTAAAGTACCTATAAGTCAGGAGATTTTATGCCCCGCTCTACATCACAAGCCTTTTTTCTTGGCATGTATTCTCAATGCCTGGCACATGCATGATGGCAACATTGTGCTGTAACCATGGCCACCCCCATGCCACTGACTGGGACTCTCTGTTCTCCAGTGGGTGGCAACTGGTCACTCACTTTGTCACCGGTGGCTACGAGCCACTCAAGTGTGTTTGTGCGTGCAGTACATTATTTAACCGCAACTAACAGCCTCCAGCCAGCCGCCCATTCAGGCTTTTGATACAAAGGACTGAAGCGCGACCGACCATACACAAACAACAGTCACGCTGAATGCACAGTGGCACACACCGCAAACTTTATGCCCCGTGCAATACCAACACCTACATGGATTTAACACTCCTCACACACACACACACACGCACACGCACACACATACATTCCAAACAGATGAACACGCTCACACAGCCAAACCGCCTGTTCATTTGGAGCTGAGACTCTCGCGCCCCACTGCTGTCACTTTATAGGCCAGAACATGTTGAATTTGGGACTTTTAAGGCTCTAAACTCAACACCAGCTCTCTCCTTTTTTCTTTTCTTTTTTTTTTTTACATTTTTGAGGATAACTCTTGCTCTGATATCAAGGTGAAAGAACAAGGTCTTCTCTGTAGATCTGTAAGCTTTTTGGGGAGATTTCATCCTCATTAGGGCAGCACAGTGAAATCTGAGGCTCAGATCAGTCTTTGCTTGAAAATCTCTCACTCCTGCTTCATCAAAGAGAGACAGGTAGAGTGGATTCATACTTTCCCTAGGGAATCGAAAAGGCGTTTTTCAAAGAGCAGAGAGAGCAAAAGAAAGACAGGAAGCGAAAGGATTTTAACTGAAGTTATAGGAGCTCCCTCTGCCTTGATGCCTTTTTCTGTTCCTCACCCCTCTTTGGATGTAATAGTCTACACTTTGTTGCCACAAGGGGGCAGAATACCAGGCAGCTCACTGTCGCACACAACACATGTCATCTTGTAGTGAAGAGAAAACCTGTTGCAGTCTTTATGACTGCTTTATTGAGTCTTATTCTCTAAATCTAAACTTACAATAAATCATCTCATAACACAGATAATATTCACGGTAGTTTCTTATTCCTCTTTCACTCTTTGATCATCATGATTTAGAGATTCAGTATTTAAAAACTTAGCCAAAGATCTATGTGTCTGTAGTCTTCTTTAATGAAGCCACTTTGAAACATTTCTCAAAACATTCATCTGTCACTTGCATGAGTGTGATACTTCCCTGACTTGTACTACCTAATACCTTTCAGTGCGTTTTTCTGTATTATGTTTTTGCATGTGTGCGTGTGTGCGTGTGTGTGTGTGTGTGTGTGTGTGCTTGAGTGCACATGTGCTTCTCTTACTGTTAGTCCGATGCCAGTGCTAGCAGGAAATGAAGGAGAATGCCACTCATTCTCAAGGAAAAGTAAACGCCCACTTATCCCTTTACTTCCCTGGAACCCAAACACATTCAGAACACACACACACACACACACACACACACACACACACACACACACACACACACATTTCCCCTTTTGTTTCATAGGTGCTTTGACTTAAAGAGGAAAGAGTGTGAGAGGGCACTCCTTTAATGGCTTCACCAACAAGAGTGTGTTTTCTTTTCAGCCGGAAGACCTGTAATCATAGCCACACACACACACACACACATTCTGTACGTGCCCACACTCTTCAGCACGTATTATAAGGCATGCTAATGATGTCGCTGATAAACTGAATGAAGAATTGCAGTAAAGGGCGGTGGAAACAGAATGCATTAGGCCCTGGTCCTAATCAGAGCCCGGACCATAAGATTCAAGATTAATAGACTGGATTTGTTTTTCAACTGAACAGAAGAAAAAGACGTATTGCTGCGTGCAGATGCATGAAGATTTGCATCTTGTCTCCCTTTACTTCCATTATGCCTCATGTGTTTATACTGTCTAAGCTTGTTTGCACATCGCCAGTAGCCGTCTTGGCCTGGACACGTAGCTGATATATGTGGAAGTCAGTCAGCTATATGGCAGATAATGAATCTGCACAAACATATGGCTCTCCAGAGTGGATGGCGCAGCACGTTATTTAATCAGGCCCTTATATTGAAGGACATTGTTTTGGCTCTCAGCTCTGTACGAGCCCTGAAGAACAGCAGAGTACAGTAGGAGAAGTAGGAAAACAAAAAAACAGTAGAAAACGTTCTATTATTCTCATTCTGTTTTTAAATTTTGGCAACTTAACGTATTTATTTTTCTCTCTATTTTTCTGTCGCTCTATTATTCATTTATCTGTCTCCCTTTATGTGTGTTTATCTGTCTCCCACTTGCTCTTTCGTTCCCTCATAACTGTGTCTGGACTAGATAGAGTTTTTCCACAGGGCTGGCAGCAACAGGGGGACAGAGAAAGAGAGACAGGGAGAGCAAGCAATGGGGAGGCTTGGCAGATGCCCCATGTTATTTTTCCTCTGCCTCCCATTGACTCTGTCAGCAGTGGCTCAGTCATAGCACGGCCTCTGAGCTCAGAGGGGGCTCGACAACATGCCCTCCTCAGCTATCAGAGGGAACTTATCGCAGGCACGCTTCGGAGACAGAAGCACTTTCACCATTGCATTGCCACTTTTTGTCCTACAAACATTCTCCTTTCTTTTTGACTTTGTTCTAGTTCCCCAAACTTTTCTTCCATAATTTTCGTCTGGTAAAGAATACAAATCCTCTTCTCAAACCCAACTCTTAAACTAAAATCCTGTGGTAAAGCAACCTTCTTCTCCAACACCAGACCTTGAGGCCTGAACAAGGCGCAACAACCAAGTCTCGGACAAAACACACATTGAGCAATGCTTCCTGGAGTCAAATCTATGTTTTTCCAATAGTGTGCCGGAGCGTTTTTGGGACGGCAGCTCGTGTTTTTAAAGAGAATCCAGCAGGAACAAACGGGAATGAGAGCCTCAGTGCTCAACCAGCAACAGTGCTGTTCCTGGTTAATGGGATGTGACACCTTGAGCTCTGCTCTCCTTCAATGCTGGATACAAAGAAGCAAGAGTTTCACCATGTCGCCTGAGGATGTGTGTGACCTCCCCACTAACAGTCTTAGTTTTTGGGAGAAAAAAAAGTTGAATCCATAACACAGAGTGAAGCCAAATGAAGATTGTTTGATGTTTGATTGGTTTAGGTAGCTGTACAAATGACCATGAGTGTACAGTACATGCAGGAAGGTTTATTTGCCTTTTTTTTCCTTCTCTGCTCCCCCTTATTCATTGCCCCTCAATTCACCGTCTGGCAAGAATTGTGTTTGGGGCTTCCAAAAGCAGGATGTTTGGGCCAACTCTTAACAGGGGTCAACTCCTCGGTATAAAACTCACAATTTCCCTCTTTTCATCTTGTGACAGATGTACTTCCCAAGTCAACTGTTTATTTTTATTATTTCCCTTCAAATGCAGGATGGATATATCTCTCACTGATGGGTCAATATTGAGTAACGGGTTGGAAACAGCTCTTCTGAGACCATTTGAATAGCTCCAGACTTTGTTATTGTTCAGTCTGAACTTGATTTAGAAATGTGTGTGTAGGTGTTCCTTGACCTTCCTGTTGGTTTGGTTCCCTCGGAGCGAGAGGGCCACATTTTCTGGAGTAGGTAATTTTATCCCACTGCTGTTAATTTATCCCCCTAAATGTTACACTCTGTTCCTTTAACAAACTGGCACAGGTTACCACTTTCTGCCCAAAGACCTCAAATTTAGCTTGGCTCACAATGTTCCTCAAAGAGATGGACTTAGGATGACTTTTGTTTTACATTATATCACCCCTGGCATCTGAGTTGTTTCTTTTTTCATTTTGTCACACCATATTATGCATCTAAAGAGCACACATCACACCACCAATGGTTCATACAATATTTGTTGACACTGAAATATATTTACCATACCTTCAATCCTATGTAAAGACACAATCTGAAAAAACACAACAATGTAGCCTGAGCTGTTACAGTATTCCATGTTTCTTCGATGCAGGGTGCAGGTTCCCCTGAGATTTAAATGGCCATGGCTTAGAGACTTAATCCTTTCTGAACAGACTTTGAGCCTATTGAGCAACATGTGTTTCATAATGGACTGCTCAGAGGATTTAGGCAGAATACAACACATCCAGCCCTTCAAAGCTTTTTATTTTTGTAATCAGCAGGAAAGCAGTGAAACGATGAAATGAAAAAGCGACTTTGTGCTCATTACAGCTCGTTTGACGAGAACCCTGTGTGAGCAATGCTTTACCGAGTGTGTTCTACATTGCGTGTGTACGTGGTCTTAACTACAGTTCTCTTGTTTCTGTTTATCCCTACAATAAATTAAATACTTCCTGGAGTTAGACAGGAGAGGCAATGCAGTTTGGCAGCATTCCTAGGTGCTTAAAGAAGCTGTTGAAGAAGAATTATTTCATGCTCACAAAACAGGAAGGGCTGTTGGTTTGCCTAATAATTTAGGACGGATATTGTACAAGCGGAGTAAAGTTTCATCGACAACATGTGAGATCCAGTACATTGAAGGCTCGGATAAACAAACACAAGACTAATTGGATGACAGCCTCACTGTTTGCCTCTCCATCACGCATTTGCTCTGTCTTTTCTGTGTAACATAAGCAAGCATGCAAGCGAGTATGGAAAGATTTTCTTTATAAAAACTGGCAGTACGTATGCCAGGAGACATACATTGATGACATTAAGTATAGTTTTGCAGATCATATACAATATCCACCCTTTTCAATGTATGAAAACCAGATTAGAGAGATTAGGAAGTTGCTGTTGGCTTTCAGAACACAGCTGTAGTTGTATAAAGCAACACAGACGTGAACTGTCTTATTAAAAATTGAGGAAAGTCACAGATTTACATGACCTAAATTGAAATCTGGATGTTCCATAGATGATAGATTGCAGAATAACAGGGAATAAAAAAATCTTCTACCTGACGTTAGCCATGCAAGTCTGTGATTGTTTGGACAGCGAAAGCTACAGAAGTACAAACACTTCTGGGAGGATGTTTTTTTGGCCAACTAACAAAATACTTAATTAGGGAGGGCTTTGAATCAATTACCCTTCACTTTCATGTGGTTTGCAGATGGCGACACACTCTCTCTCTGCACTTCTCCTGCTCTTTCCTCTACAAGCCGCCAGCAAAAAGGCCTGCTGCGTTGCCTCATTGCTAATTTGAACCAGAGAAGTGGTCATTTCCTAACAGTGGGCCCCGGCCTGCTCCGCAAGCCGAACCAACAACCAGCCTAGTGGAGCCTGGGCTGGACTGTTCCCAAAGTAGGGCAGAAACCGCACAAACCCGAGTCTTTCTGACATGTGGTGAAAGTGTGATATAGATATGGGAAACATCGGGGAAAGGGATGGCGATGGATATGTTTGGAAAAAGAAAGAAAGATCGAAGTGGGACATGATGAAAATGGGGATAGGAGAAAGTGGAAAGGGCGTGTTTTGTGGGAAAGAGGCAAAGAGAGGTACAGGAAAAGATTTGAAGGTAGAAGAAGCAAAAAAGAGAAAATAAGCTAGGTCTGAGCACTCCGTTTGCAGCAACCATGTGGCGTCTTTGATCTGGCCGAGGATTTGAACCAGTGTCAACAGAAACATGCAGGGGCCGTCTGTTTGCTCCCAGACACAGATCATTCCTCCATGAATTAGTCGGCTTCAGTTAGCGAGCAAACTCTTTACTACTCCAATGTTTGTTTACCCTGTCGGGAACACCCGGCATATTCCTCAAGTTGAGCAACAAGCTCAGTAATACCCCAGAACTCCTGCAATCAGCTAAACTTTCTATGCTGTTAATCTCTTGAGGGAAGCATAAACCTGGGTAGTTTTGAAGATTTAAAAGATACATTTGAGTCAAACAGTGCTGCCTTTATATTCCGTATTTTATTCAGCAACAGAGTCATTTTTCATTTAGTCCTATAATCCATTCATTCTACTCCAGTCGCTGTCTTCCATGATAGGGACAAGGCATGTTTCGTATCCCTCGTCGTCTGGAAGGAAGAGGAAGGGATGACAAGCATGCGGAGGAGGAGGACTAGGTTGCAGACATGTTCGCCAGATAGTTACAGTGAGAGGATGTGTCCTGAATGCTGTGTCCTTGCCATGTGACAGCTTGCTGATTCAAACCTCATGTTGGGAGCATTGAGACAGTGAAAATACAGTGGAGTTAGAGGCTTGTTCGTGGTTAAACTGCATCTAAAAAGGGCTTTAGTAGCATTGAGAAATAGTCAAATAACTATGTGTAATGTGAAAGGTGGTTGCTTGTAGTGACAAAGCCTCAGTGAATTATCACCCAGCCCTGCAATTCCCCATAGCTCTGTGCTTATGGGAAATGTAGGACCCAGCGTATTTTGACCTTGTGTTATTTTTACTATTCTCTTTTTAATCGGTCTCCTGCCAGTCACCAAACTCTATGGAAGTGCAATCCTAAATCACAGGAGAATACCTTTAATATATTGGACACTGTTCTGTAAAACCAGCTCACATTTGGGCTTGTCTACATTTGTAGTATAAAAACAGACATCTATGTTGTGTGGAAATAGTTAAAATATCAGAAACATAAGGAGAACCATAGATATGTGTGCTTCATCCCTCTCTGGGAGCGGATCAGCCAGGACATCTCGTCTTGAGGGATGCTGGCGAAGGCCAGCCAGGCGTAACGCAGCAGGGAAACGCACAAGCAGCCATCCACTCTCATGTGGAGACAATGACAAATCCAGACCCCATCAACACTTGTGGGGAATGTGCAGAGACCCCCTCCAAGACAGCACAGTACTCACTAACAGCGCCCTAATGAATTGAAGGCCTATCCCTGGTGGGCTGTATACGGGTGTGATCCGAAAACCAGGTTCGCTGACATGTCTCTCTGTCTTGTATCTCTTTTCTGTTTCCATGCATAATTCTGTTGATCACAGGTGTCTTGCTGTTTCCTCTGGAGGTTTGCTTGTCGAAAGGCATCTCCCAGAGAGTGGAAAGTGATGAAAGTCAGATTAACGCGGACCTCTTCCAAATGACAGACAAATGCTCCTGTTACGCAACACTGTTTCACCATTAAATTGGCAATTGTTATGTTGGCATCTAAATGTATCTACTGTTCTTAAGACCCACACCTCAGAAACCATCAATGGAAAATCCAAAATCCATATCCCTGCAGAGATTTTGTAAACTCAGACAGGAAGTGGCCCATAATTAAGAGGAGGGGATGTACAATGAGAGAGATGGATTTTATTTTTCTTCGCCACACATTAGATAAGCCAGTTAGGTGGAGAGTTTCCAATATTGACGTTCATGTTTGGTGATGGGGCTGGAAAGAAAAGGGAAAATCAGGCATAAGGCTGCCATTACTTTTAAACACACACACACACACACACACACACACACACACACACACACACACACACACACACACACACACATCTAGAAACACATCTAGAAACACATATAAACAGTGTTTGTATCAGAGCTACTGAGCGACGGAACTATGGGGACAGACTCCACAAAACAGAAGCTGAGCTGTGGGGTTTCTTACTGCTGCTTTTCGATAAATCTTCAATCTCCTCCATGTGACACTCATCCTGCTTCGTCCCTCCTTGCTACACTGCTCTCAATGCGATTATTCAGAGAGGAAGGGAAAAAGAAAAGCATTAGTTGTATTGCTGCCAGGGTCCAAAATTGTCTGAATAGTTCTCAGCCCTGCCAGACACAACAGCATATTCACAGTACTGGCCTGTCTGTCGATTTAATTCAGTCTTGCACATTTTGATCCTGTCTTCTGTTCTGTCCTTTAGCAGTTTTGGGCATTTTGCTATAACACTGCCAACTTGTCTTTTCTGTCTATTGTCAAGGGACAGCATGGCAGTGCTGTTGTCCATCATCTGCAAAACACACATAAGCCCTGATCTCTGTACAGAAGCTGAAACTTTCTTCTATATAGATGTTGAGCTCTGTGGACGAAGGCGTCTTGCAATGCCTGATCTGTAACCTCAGCTGCACTTCATTCTATGTCCTCCCTGCATCTTCTCTCTCTACGTTTCTCCACTGGTCCTTCATTCACTCCATCGAGGGCGTCTGGAATGTGTCTGTAATCACTTTCACTGCATTTTTCTGCAAACAAGCGGGGAGCTGAGACAGTGAAACAAAGTGGTTATGGTGGGTGGGAGCACATGCAGAGTTGCAGACAGTCAGACAAAGTAATGGATGGTGACGTTTGTTGGCTGAGAAAATCATCTGATCCACAGATATAGAAATTAAAACTGGCCAGGACTGGACCGTTTCCTCAAAAGTGTCTTAGAACAAAAACATCTTTGTTCTTTGGACTTATGATGCTTTGGGAAACTCACATTTAAACCCAGATGGAAGGGTTTTGTCTCCACTGTCAGTCTAGACTCCATGCATTTTCACATCTGTGCTTGTATGATAAGCAAATTGCAGCCATTACCTTACGAGTGTGAGAGGGCAATTTGGATGAAGAACGGTGTGTGTTTGTGTGTGTGTGTGTGTGTGTTGAAGGGGGGGGGGGGCACACAAGCAAAAATGAGTGTGTCCACTGTGGGAGATGTGGTGAGTATCAAGGAGTGGGGGTGGACATGGAGTGAGAGTTGGTTGGTTGGGTGAAAGAAGTTTGGCGTGGCGGATGGAAACGAGGTCTGGAGCCGGCGACACACTCGCGCATAAACAAATACACACGCAGAGGACAGACACCAGCACCCATCATTCAAAGGGCAATTTAAGATCCATTTAAGTAATTCCAATAAAAACTGCAGCCGTTGTAATATGTTGTCCAGGGGAGACAGAGGGAAAAGAGAGTCATTTCATTGGCAGGCTCAGGGTAAAGAGTAGTAGGAAAAGTAAGTTAGACAATGTTTGTTTTTAAGTCTGCAATCTTTTTCTTGTCATTCACCCTTCCTGCTTTTCTCTGTGAGAGCGAAGAGAGTTCCCCAGTCTGGGAAAAGGAGTTAGTGTCAGCAGAAAGGTGCAAAGGGTTTATATGCCTGCCAGTCTTATCAGTAATCAGTTCTTCGCTCTATAAACTTGTGATATTTCCCACCAGTGTAGTTCTCTTGGCGTGATGGCAGTGATGTCCACAGTTCCCAAATCCTGATGCTGTGTTTGCAATTTGTTGCCAGGAAACATTTCATGGGATATTTGACCCCTGTGATGCACCTTGACACCTTCTGATAGAGCTATTACGGACCTAATATGTCACCCATCACCTCTATGCTACTGTTGACTCACTTACCCCCCACACTACCCTTTGAGACCAGACTACCCTCATAACGACCTCCTCTGAAAACGTGACAGACCAGGCCAACATGGAACAGGAAAGTGGGGGGGAGTTTATCCGTCTGCCTCACAACCTTAAATCTCCATCCAAGGCCAACAACCGCATATCCAGCGTTGCATTCCAACAACTGTTATTTTGGCATTATGTCTATTTGCACTGTTCTCAACTAGGGGCTGTGAAAAGCCGTCAAAACACAGCGCTCTCATACCACGCGATCCTGGACAGTGTTAGCATAGCAGAGCGAGTGCAAATACGGAGCATGGCAATGGAGATTTGCTCCTTGACTCCATGGCTTGTGTCTTTCCTTTTCTCGTGTCTTGATCCTTTTCCCCCAAATCATGCTCTGAAGCATGAAAATCCTCTTACTTCTTCACCCAAATTAACAAAGATATTTTCTTACTTTTATCTAGTTACTTTATATCTAGTAACTATCTGACTTGTCCAGGTTTTGAGATGTCCCTCCTCTCTAACATAACACTGATGAAAAGAGTTTATTTTGTGGTGTTCACACCACTGATCCACCATTTTGACTGTCTACATAGCTAGAATCCATTGTAGAATTCAGAAGTCTGTTCTAATTTGTTTTGAAAAAAGGCTTTGCTAAAATCATCTTTCTAAGTTCTTTAATTTGTTTTTACTAAAGTTTTTTCAGAAGCCTTGTGTTTGTTGTTGTAATACTCATGGCACCAATACCCCACAGGACTAAAAGCATTCCTGTTTTCTTCCAACTGAATTGAAATTCAAACTCAAAGTATATATTTTGTGTTAGCGGAAGAAAACATGAATGCCTTAGTTCTATTTTAAATAAGGGGTAGTGGTGCACCTCAGCCTCTTGTGGTCGAGATGAGCATTACAACAACAATATATATACACATATATATATATATATATATATATATATATATATATATATATATGTGTACATACACACATATATTGATATATGCACACACACCCTCAGACCTCTGAACATTTTTACAGACCATTCAAAAGCCATTAGCTCTGATTCACTGAACACACAAACAAGGCCTGTTCTCCTTCATACGCACGTTTGAGCATGAGTTGATGTCTCCTGTCCCCATCTTGTTTTGTTTTGCATAGAAAAAAAAGCATTGGGCTTTTCACTCCTACCTCTCTAAACCTAAGTAAACACGCTTGCTTCCAAACCATACAGCGTTGCCCTAAAGACGCGTCAGACGGGGCCCAGAGTTTTGCTTTTTCAGCAGCATATGAGTGATTTGAAAGGAAAGAGAGGTTTTGTGGACAATTTACATATACATGATCGTTTGTGGGCTGCAGGCGTGCCTTTTGGCTCTGGACGGATATCTCTGTTTGATGGCCTTCATTCACACATGTTCGTTCAGTAATGTTCGAGCATTACCTCACTCTTCAAGAGGGAGAATAAGAGAAAGGTGTTAACATTTGCAAAGTGAGAAAAGATGGGAGACAATAGACAGAAAGACTAGACATCCAATCCATTTTCATTACGTAATGCATGCCCTTAGAGCATAGATCTCGGATTTGGTCGATGATGCTCACCAAACCCACCTCCTTCCCCTCTGCGTTGCCCGCTAGCATGGTGCTGCTCAACTGGAAAACAATGGCAGACGTCCTCCATCTGTTTGCAGTTTGTATCCCGTGCCAGTTTGAGTGGGAGTGATACAGAGACCTCAAGGGGCTTAAAACAACAACAACTCGCAGTCGAGAAGGCTGGTTGCATATTTCCAGCTACTGTAGCAATAAACACACTCACACACATGTTCATACACAGAGCAACCCAAGTGAGTAACTATTAGATTGATATAATTCTGAAATCTGGTGACTGGTTAACATTAAGGGGAATGGCAGAATGGACAGGTATTGAATTGTATGGTGAGACGGAGGGAGAGAAATGTAATGGGTCCATGGCAAGTGCAGTGGTGGAATGTCCCGGGGTGTTTTAATGACATTTGTCTCTCCACACCTGTGGAACTAATAGCCAGCCACTGAAGTCAAATGTCCTATGAAAATATTTAGTGGAATGAGAGAGGGGGAGAACGGGGCGTGGATCAGTTGGAAGGTTCATACCTAAAGGCTGGCGTGTAGTTTGGCTAACGCCTAGGATTTCCATTATGGGGAACAAGATAATTTGCCCTAGCAGAGTCTGCAGCCTGAACCCCATCTCCTATATTTCTCATAGACGCACACTGGCCCATGTGCTACAGAGAAAAACACATGTGTGTATGCATGCTGTTGCTGTTTTGAAGTTGCTTACTGTTTACTGTCATTCTTACAGTACATGTGTGGAAACCATGTCACTAATCATTTAGATGTGAGCATATTGTCTCAAGTTCAATATGTCGTATGGGTGCGTGGAACCTTTACATAGCCAAGGAAATTACTTATAAAAATGAACGGCTTTCAGGCGAAAAACATTTTTCTGCTTTTTGTTTTCACCCGACAACTGTGATGTGCTTGCAAAGGTTTTATGAGGTCAGTGAGGACAAGAAGCCAGAATGCGGTATGGAAATGGTCCTGGTACCATTAGAGGATTGGTTGAGGGTTTCCACTCATGCAAACACTCCCCCTGTTACTCTCCTTCTGTCTTTGAAGTCAGTGACGACAGTAGTAATCACAAATGATGATGTTCCCAAGTCTCTTTTGCAACTTAGGAGAGAGTTCTAGTGGTTACTCTGGGACTGAGTCCTTTACAGTGCAAAATACACATGCTAGTTATTAGGTTTTTTTCTAAATATCTGCCAGTGGGGTGTATTTTTCATGTATGATTCTACTTGTTTTTTGAAGAATATTCTTTGATCACATGTCATTTTATTGAAGCTAGTGGTGTTAGATAATCTGCCTTTCAAGCCATGCATACATCCTGAAATCTTATGAGAAAATAAAACCCACTAAAGGCCAAAAGTGACATACTGACAGATTCAGATGTAAATACCTCTGTCTTTTGTGGTACAGAACTTGCAGAGACCAGCTGAGTGACAAGGGTAACAAACATGATCCTTGAAAGTGGCCAACATGGGATTTGAACCGCTGACCTTTCCAACTGCTTCATAATTGGTGAGATTTCCTATGTCATGAAGAGTCACAGTGCATGCTTAGCTGGAAGTGAGAAGGTGGTGATGGTCTGGTGTTTTTTGACTGACAAGTGCTTTGCTGGTGGGCAGTCGCAGGTTGATAAATGTAAAAATGGAGAGCAGACTGGAGCCTGGAAGGGAAGCTTAGCCATTGCTTGCTTTTACAGTGCTATAGGGTCACATTCCTCCCAGAAACAGACTTTTAAATTCTTCCGGAGATGTAAGAGCGCGAGGTGTGACTGGATAACGGAGTATGCTGCTTTTGTGTCAAGTATTTTGGCTTGGATGAGAGGAAACAAAAGCCCTCCTTCAATTCTCAGCCATATTCCGTCACTAGAACAGAGCTAACGGTGGGCAGTCAGAGGGCGAATAACTCCGTGGATCAAGCCCTATCTAAAGCTGTGGCAAAGTGCCGAGCTGCCCCATACCACGCAACTCTTACCCTCACCCAGACTTTAATCTTCATCCCCCTTTGATATCAGAGACAGAATCGCTAATGTGGGAGGAATGGAAGGAAGGAGGGAGAGCGTTAGAAAGAGGGGGTTGGATGGTTATGGGGGAATAATTGGGGAATATGTTTTTTTTTTTACGAAGCTGATAGATGTATTCAAGTCTGGAGATCAAACGGTGTGGTGCTTTGTATGTTCTCAGACCACAGTGAATGAAGGAGCTGAGGTTTCCCGCAGCGGCCTGCTCAGTGTCACCCGAGGAACTGAAAGAGCTTTCCCTCTCTCTGTCTACCTCTCTTTGCTTCTTTCTCTCTACTTTCTCTCCGACTGTCAGTTGTTGGAAGTCATTCTGAACTTTGCTTGGTTCAGTGGAAGCCATTCAAGTCCCTTAATCAGCCTGCAGATGATATCTTTTGCTGTGACAGTTAAAATGGTACACTGTTAAACCTGTCTGCTGTGTAGGTCTGTATTTCAGAATAAATAAAAAAAAAAAAGAGACATCAGATAAATCACAGAAGTAGGTACTGAGTCGCATTCTGTAGTTGTTAAAGTATCAGGTGTTTAACACAACATAAAGTCTGCTGTGTGTAAAATGTCACAGATCGTTAACAGGGGTGTATACCAGAAGAAATGACATATTTTCTCATCAGTGATCTCTCTCGCACATTAACACGTAGATTGGAGGCATCTGCCTGGGCAAGATCACATGGTCAACATAATCTGAGTCACAGTTCCCGACTCGTGTTTTTTTCCGACCACACTTGGCCCCCTCGCTCCACTTTGCGCTTATTTGCAAACTTGACAACTTGTAAACAAACTCGGTGAAAGAGGTCGCTCAACACCCACTTCTCCCTCAAATCCCCTCTTCATCCCTGTCATTCCTTATTTTGGCGGGTCGGTTTTTAGGTTTGTTTGGAGTAATAACACAGCAGAGACTCCCAGCCCTGGAGAGTCTGTTGGAAGGACTGAATATGACTTCATGGAGGTATACCTTTCTCTCTTTATTAATTTTCCATATTAGGCCCTTTATGTGTCATACTGCACAGACGTTTTCTTGTGCTGGAATAAATGTACAGTAATTAAGCATTTTGGGACTTCTTAAACTTGCAATAACATATTTTTTTAGCCACTTGGGGGCAGCGGAAACAAGCTGTGAACACAAAACTGACTTCGCTTTTAAATTGAGCTATTTTTGCCAATTAAAGCCCCTTTTCCATACTCATGTGCTTGTTTGGCCCGACTTGGTTCGTCTTGACCCGTACACCCAGCACGGTAGGGATTTCCATCTCTATTACAGCAGGATTACTCGATAGAAGGTGTGTCTTGAACTTATGATGCGGTTGTCTTGAATCGATGACTTTTAAAAGCAGCAAGCTGCTCTGTGGCTGTGACTAGTGGTCACAGGAGCGGATGTAAAACGGTGATAAACACATTTCATTTCCTATAAATTCTTCACAATAAAAGTTCCCCAATATTTTGCTATTTAAAAGCTTTCATTGTGAAGCAGCAAAATCAGGAAATGTTGGGTGTGAATACTCTATTATATTCACCAGTTAGTACCAAACTCTGTCTGTCTGCTGTCAGGTGCTGAGCAGGTGGTGTACAGGTAGCATTTAAAGCGGCCTGCTCCACACAGTACAAGTAGCAATGTGATCTATGTTTGATATAAAAAATATGGAGTATTTTTAAAACTCAAAACAACAGCTGTGTCACCCAGATGTTTCAAAGGTCCAAACCATCTTTTGAAGAACTCATGCACATTGAGCCTGTAAAGACAACAGCACCAGTGTGTCTGTTTGGATTTATTTGCTCTGGATAGGCTAGTTTAAGGAGCCTGGCCTCCGCTGTCTCTCAGTGTCGCTCCATCCTCCCCCACAGCTCCTCTAGCTCCTCTCGTATCCAAGGATGTGTCTCATTCTCATGTCTGTGGTGTAAGTTTTATTCCTCTCTAACTCTCATATTCCTCCCACCAATCCTCCCATCCCCTCCAGCTGCCAAGTGGAGACAAAGAAGCTGCTTCAGCCGTCCTTTGGTCTGGTGATTATCTAAGTGAGGGCCCATCAATCTAAAATAACTCCAGACTCCCAAGAATGTCCCCTTCTTCTGGCTGCCAGGTTGGAGATAAACACATATCTGATCCTGAAAATCCGCCCTTAATGAACCGTTAGATGCACGTAGACTGATGTGGCCTTATCATAACCTCCCAAACTGCCGCTCCGTCATGCTAGATAGACTGATATGATCTGATTTTAGCCACGAGCACATATCCCTCCATTCTAAGAAAGAAAAAGTCATCTTCTTCATTGTTTCTTTATTTTCACTTAATTTCATCCGTTTGCCACATGATGCATGAGAAGGTTATTATTGCGTCTGGCCTCGCAAAGGTTGCATGTGCTGTTTTATTGGCTCTTGGCAGCGCTGCAGGAATTCCATGAGGCAGGTGAACGAGGAAATGGAGTTCATTCAACACTATACAATTATCTGAATGTTTGTTGTCATTGAAAGCTCTTTTTTCCCTCCTTCCTGATGAACAGCGCTCAAACTCGACATTCTGGGGAGCAGACCAGACACTTTTACAGCTCATTAACCGTACATTTGTCCTATTTTTTGGTGTTTACAGCAGTAACAGATGTGCAAATAAATTTCACTAAATTGAATAATACTTACGATGTAGAGTCTCTTGTATAGCATGCAGACATTTCAAATCCAGAGTATATAGTTTACAGTATTGTTGCAGCCAGATTTTGGTCCCCCTAAACCATCTTAGACTGACCATGTCATCCCCCGCCTCCTTTGATCGCCCGGCGTTGTTATATCTTGTCTCAGCTGGAACATTCCTTTGTGTGTCTCTGATCACCTCCTGATGACTGCGCTATGGAGATAAGAGGCAGAGGACGAAGAGATCTGGGTTTAATATAAAAAGGAGCCCCGGTGAAATCAATCACACACAAGAGAACTGAACAGGGAGTCACCCTGATCTCGATTAGTGTCAAGAGAGCGGAAAGAGGTGTTGACAGGACGGGAGGGAAGGTCAGACGGAGATGCAGGGTCAGGGAGGGAGAGAGACGATACGTTTTCTTTTTAAAGAGGAAATATAAGAGTTAACCCCTGTATCTACGAGGCACGCTACCCCTGTCCTGCTCCAAGCTTGGTCTGATTTATTCCTCTTCGCTTTCTACGTCTCACCTCCCAAATTCCAATGTCCAATATCTACTCTTGGACCTCAGTCTCTCACTTGGTTTGGTTTAACAAACCAGATAATGCACAGGGCATGACAGATGAAAGCGACAGCCAAGACAGTTGCTGAAGATATTTGTTACTTTTCACTGTTGTGTGGAGTTGATATAACATGTATTTTGTGGTGAAAAACAGCAAGCAAACTTTATTATTATGGCTCGTGTTGAGTTGTATTGTTGAGTTGCCTCTATTTTTGAAACATTGAGTCTATTATATTGGCGGTGGTCTTTCTTTTGTCTTGGCCCTGTTGCAGCGTCTCATTCAGCTACTTTTTCTTTTTGTTTCCTCCTCCTCACTGCACAAAATGTGATTATTGAAACAAGACGCGGCGCTTTTGGCAAACCGACATGTTTCTGTCTACTTTTCATACTGGTTCACAAGAAAATTAGCAAACAGCACGCCCACTATGTCTTCTGTCTAAAATCAGGAATATCTCGGCTAATTACTATAAATAATCCAAATATGATTTTAGGTATTTTAATGAATATGTTGGCTGTTGCTCGCCTTTTTCTTCTTCTTTTGGAAGTTTATTGTCATGATATTGCCAAGTTTACATGTCGGTCTGTTTCTAATTGACTGACCTGGAGAACACGTACTTCCACAAGGAAATGTCTCTACTTATTGCATTTTTAGTGTTCAGGGGAACCAGAAACCCATTAAGAGCATTAGCTGGTTATTATTTACTCTTCTTTTAAGATCCTTTTTTTTCGCTTAATTTTTACACACAAATCACAGTGATACAGACTCTGAATCAGACAACCAGTAAGCGGTAGTGTGAAATAGGACCGGGCATGATCCCGTCCTCCCCTACCGAGTATCTGACACTTCCCAGAGCTCCTAATAGTGTCTAACCTGTGTTGCTCTCTGGTGGCTTTTATAGCCTTCATAAGGCCTGGCGTAGCATACTGTACACGACTCCAACGGGACGTATTCACTCGGTTTTCTCACAGTTTGTACATGGCCCCGTGGGTGCACGTCAGCAGCCAAATAGCTTCTTTTATGTGTTTCATACTAGAAAAGCAGACTGATTATGACTGCACAGATGTAGCCACCGTAAAAGTCCCACTCATCACACGCTTGCTTCACTGACACTGCACCATTGTTTCAACAACCCTACTAGAAACTTTTAGTATTCATTTTATTGCATTATAAGCGAGGGATGACTGGACATCGATAATATGTTTCCTCTCCTGTACAAGAAAAATCTGTGTTCGGGATTTCTTTTACACCTTACCTTCTATTTTTTGTTTCTTCAAATCTTACATCTGAACATTATCTCCAGATCTATATAGACAGAATTTCACACACACAGTCACAGAGCCATGTTTATACAGCCCAGCGGTAGATTTTGGGAGGTGTGAGGCCAGAACTGGCAGTGTCCTCTTACACAGTCAGTGCTCTTAGCCAGCAGCTAATAAAGACTTGCATTGATCCTGATGGGTGGGGTGGGCTTCAGCGAGGACCACAGTCAGAGGGGGCTATGAACTGTATGTTAAAATGCATGCATGAGTGTGTGTTTGAGGTGCTTGGTGGGCTCTTTTCAGCTGGCTAGGTCTGGAGGCTGAAACACCCTGCTGGGGGTCAGCAGCGTTTTTAAGTGAGTGATCAGTCAAACAGGGGCCAATGAACAGTTCATGTTGATCAACTGTGATTTAAAACCATCCAATGAATATCTTATAAAACATACTGTGAGGTGGAGGGGGGGGGGGGTTACACACTATTGGAGAGACAACAACATATTTTCGATGGTTTCAAAGAGCGCACAGCATCGCTCTATGTCAGCCCATCCCTCATCCTCTGATGGCCCCGTGTCACACTGTCTGAGTCCTCGAGCAACAACAGTTCACATACTTGCTCATTTCCTCCTATTTGCCTTTTTTAAAGCACACATTGCATTTAGTAAATCCCTGTTACTGTAGACTGTCGATAGAGAGCTTCAAGCTTCACAATGGCATGAGTAATTGCAGTAGCTCAATATTTTCTTGTGTCTTTTACTGAGTCATTACCCTCATGTGTATTTATTTATTTATTTGTTTATTGTTCTGCTTGATCATTTCGATACACTCTAGACTTTTGCTCCTACGGCCTTGGTCTGGTATATGACCAGTAGCTTGTGGTGGTTAATGTTAGCTAATGTTAGCAAACTTCAAATAGATATTTCTGTACTGACATGACTCCTTGATGGTCACAGCTCTGTTGTAGTACTGCAGTTCAGTAGACAAGGCAGCAGGGGCCAGTGTTGTGATTTCCTTTCTCCAGTTTGTGCCGCTTCCTTTAATCATGGAGGCTATGGATATGTACCTTTTTAATGTATCTTTATATAACTAACAAAAAAAACCTCATAGCGTCTTTGTCCAAAATGTGCCCGTATCGAAAACTTTCAAGTTCTGAACGTTAGCATAAAATTCTTTGTCAGATGTTATTATCATATTCTTTCCACAGATATTTCTTAATTTCGGCCATCACTTTGCCAGTGTTGTACTATATATTACAGTATAACACAATAGTTTACTTAAGCTAATTTATTTGATGTCGTACGACACCAGTATAGAAATATTTCAAACAAAACACATGCCGCAATAAGACATGACATGAACTGTGTTTAATAGATAGGCAATAGAGAGAAAAAAACCCGAGTATTTTTGGACGTTCCGGCATTGAGCCATATTTGCATTAATGCTAACGGCAAAATTCATCACTCTAGATCCAGCAGAAGTCACGCGGCTGATACTATGGATTTACAAATTGCTGGCTCAATATTTTATACAGGAATATGCCCCAAACCATGGTAGGGTGGGATGTCTCTCTTCCTGGTCTGTTGTCTGCTTTTCCGCCGTCTGTCCTGTTGCCTGCGCCAGAGAAGCCCATTCAGGAGCCTCGTCAGTCTGTAGTCCAGTAGCCTCCAGCACGGAGGCATTTCAGCTCCTTCAGGGGGATTTGACCAAGATTTCCTGCCCCTTATTAAATTATAATCTCCCTTCTACCGCTTTCTTTCTCCCCTTCTCTCCATCTCGGACTGAAAAATAGGCCTCCCTCTCTGTTTTGCTGCCAACTGATGTGTGTGTCTGTGTGTGCACGACGTGTGCATATACGTGTGAAGCTGTTTCGGCTGCCAGCGGAAGGAGTGTATGGGATGATTGGCGGGGCACGCATCTGAACTGGGTCAACAGGGAGATCAAGAGCTAAAGCTTTTACTTTCTGCTCCCCTTTCATTTTTCTCCTCCATCTCCCAGTCTTTCTTTTCGGCCTGTCTTGATGACTTCATGTCTTCTTCGTGGCTTCTTGCTTTTTCTCCCTCTTCTGTTGCTTCAATTTCGTTTGCGGTCGATACGGCTTTTCCTCTGTTTCTTCCTCTTCTCCGTGTCCCTTGACACAAGTTTCCATCTCCCCCTGTCTCCATCAGGGGTAGCATTTGACAATGTGATCTGTATTAGCTTAGTGTTTTCATGGAGTGTCAAACTGTGGAATCCTTTGATAGAAACAGACGACAAGAGGACTTTTCTGGGCTTTTCCCTCCTGGACGTGAGCCCCAGCTACGTGCAGCTTGGGATTTTTTCCAGTCTTGGCAAAAAAGAATGGAACAATTGATGGTGTGCGATTGTTCCGGGTTTAGTCTTCTTATTTAAGCTCCCCGGAACATTTCTCACCTTCAGAGCACTGAATCCTAAATAGACCCATGCACACACGCTCCACATGATCTTGACTCCGCGCCACAGCCAGCTTTGCCTTTTGGATGAACTGCCACCATGAATACTTTGACACTGGAAATAACAAAGCTGTATTGCGAAAAAAGAAAAAAATCCATTTTGCTTTAAAATCATGATTGCTTTATGCGACAGCTTGTTTGGAGCACTTTTCTTTGTCTCACTTTTGTCAGTTTTCTGTGTGTTCTCTGGCCTGTGTGTCTACAGCCCATTTCAGAGGCCCCATTCTGGCAGAAGCAAAGCCACCCACTCAGTGAAGTGAGAAAGGTAACAGCTACTTGGAGACACGGCACCCAAACACAAGACATAACAGAGACCAAGCCAAACCTAGCACATTAGAGCCCTACAGAGAGTCCAGCATCTGATCCCTGATCCTGTACAACACCATGCTATCCAGCTACTGAACAACTGACCACCAACTGTATCTAATCACAGAAAGCCTGTCAAGTTTTGGATATCTCCAAATGCAAAATGCACAGAGCTCTAAAAAGACCAAAATACAAAGAGTTTGGAGGATGCTGTCTTATTTTTAGTCTTTTTAAATCAAAAACACAAGTCTACCATATGTGTAACAACATGTAAATAATGGGTTAAACTGTGTGTCTTTAACATAAGCATTGAAAGTTAGCATGCTAATTTAACTAGCATGCTATATACAGCTGGGGCATGTCTTTAGCTAACTAGTAAAATATTTTTGTAGGGTTGCAGATTACTTTAGAAAAATCCCAGTTGGGGACCAGCATATCCAATCTGCTGGAGACGTGGTGCTAGTTTTAATTAACACTAGGAACACTTTCCTGCTTTTTATTTATTTTGTACACTTGAGCAACCCCAGCCAAACTTGCACGAGAGCGTTATGCCTCCATTACGTTACCATTCCTCATTTTAGCCAACAAAATCCACGTCCATCAGAAACAGATTTTATTTTAAAAAATAACTATAAATTCTATTATTATTGTATGTACTGTGCTAAAGTCGTAGCCGAAGCGGCAGCTTACTTCCTTTGCTGTCCCTGCTCACTCCTTCTTTCTCCCATTTTTTTCTTTTCTCTTCTTCTACCTTGACATTTGCTGTTATGTTAATTAAGAATAACAGAGACCTGAGTATATGTCGGTACCGGTGGACTTACAGAGGAAAAAGAAACGCCTCGCTTTGCCAGGCCTTGGCAGCACACAATAAAAGTATTCACACCAGCAATGAGCGGTGTGGAGAGCGGGAGGTTTAAGGAGGAGAGAATAAGAGGAACAGGAGAGGGAGAGAGAAGAGCTAAGGAGGCAGGGAGAGACAGGGTGATCGTTCGGATTTGCAGGATATTATATTACTGTATGTCCTAGAAGTTTTCTTTCTGAGTTGAGGTCATCTCCACAGACACACAGTTCCCTTTATGGTTGTATTTTCCAATCCATAAATCTCCATCTTTGTAATAATTTCAAATTTTTCACATGATGGGCAAATCATACAAAGTCAGTGATGTCAGTTCTTTGAGAGGGGTGATGTGTTCTTTCAATGACCTGTCTTGCTGAACATTTATTGCTCTGGAAAGGTGGAAGCAGATCCCCTTTTAATGAGATTATTTTTTGTACTCTTTCTTTTCAATTACCTAATCAGCCGCACATATTGAGTTTAAGTGCACCAACGGGTCAGCCAGAAAGGTATAGCCGTGTCTGTCTGCCGACAGACTCGCTTCAGCAGCTCCCCCAGACTGCAACTGGTTTCTTGTCTGGATGATTTGCAGACTTTCAATCTCCCTTGGCGATATCTTGATCTGAAATGCTTCACTGAAAGATGAGGTGACAGAGCATGAATCGGTAAAACAGCAGGGGAGCCAGACTGGCTAATATATTGCAATTAATGCACTTTTACTGGCCTGAAACTGTTCCTAGTCGGGGCTCAAGAGCATCTATGGGTCCCTTTTTAAAACTCACATGCTACTGTTAATGTGTGAGGTCCTACGGGTTAATAATTCTGTGACTAATTAACCTCACTTTGACTGCTTTACCCTTTACCCCTGAGTACACACACACACATATGCTTCATATGCACAATACATCAGCCCCATCTTATGATTAGCACGTCTGCTTCTGCACTTAGATAAGTACCCAGGGGTATTAAACGTGTCCTTCTGAATGAAGTCATCAAGGAATGCAAACCCTCCGTCTGACCTCTTCACTCATTTCCCCTCTCCATGTTTTCTTCGCAACCTGTCTCACCACCCACACTTTACACCCCCCCCATTTCCTTTTTACTCTCACTCGTTCCCTCTTAAACCCCTCCATCAGCATAAACTCACCCCTCTCCGACCATCTCTCAGTCGTTTTCTCACCCGCTTCAACCTTCAGGGATGTTAGAAAAACACATCCCTGCTCCACGACGGGTACCTTTTCCTGAATTGATGAGACTCTTCTCTTTTACTGTTTTATGAGGGGGGGGGGGGTGTTCTCCCCTGGAGCAAAGTGAGGCTTTTTTCAACCCGGTCTTCAGTTCACCCATGGCAAATTTTTGACTGTCATCTCCTATTTCGCTTCTTCCCATTCACATTATGACGGACACATTTGAAAACCAAGGACGCATATTCTGTCAGAAGACAACAAGCAAGACAGATGACAGACATAATAGGCCGCCGTGACAGATTCACCAAAAAAAACAAGGTTGTGATTGTATTCCCATGCACCAATATACATGTTTACTGTCTGGCCACATACAGACCTGTACCTTTCAGTAATATATACTAAATGGCCAAAAGTATGTGGATACATTGCACCCATGCGTGATTGTTGAACTTGTCACATATGCTGCTATATTGGTATAATCAGTGTGAGGCTAGGCAAGTCCTCCCACACTAAACTCTGATTTGATGGACTGGCTATGTGTGTAGGGGCATTGTCATGATGAAAACTGTTGTCTAAAATATCATTGTACCTTGTAGTTAGCTATTTTGATCATTTTCTGCTGATTGTCTTTATCTTGTGTAACAGTAAACTAAATATCTTTGAGTGTTGGTTAGACAATACAAGCAATTTGATGTCAACTTGGATTTCAGAATAAATAATTGTCATCATTTTGTGACATTTTATTGACCAAACAATTACTCAAATCAAAGAATGGAAAATGTATTGTGTATGTTAGTGAGTTAATATGCGGTTTAGTGTGATTGTATGTGAGCAGAAACGTGTATGCATCAGCATATGTAGAAATGTAAACAGTACACATCACGTCTCCATGTTGAACAAATTTACAGTATTCCTAATGACTTACTAATGATTCAGTGTAAACACTGCTGAGGACACAGGGGCTTTTATTGTGGCGGCACAGAAGGAACAATATTTTCCTGAGAGCAACCAAACAAAGTCTTCAACACACACTTTCCAGCCGGTGGCAACTGAAGTAACCGATGTGAATGCCTCATCATATTTGCATTTACTTTGTGGCCACTTTTATACACACACATGGACATGGACAAGTCATGTGAACAGCCGTACTGTTCCACCAGTGCTTATTTGTACAGTGTTGAGTAATACAGGGTGTCGTTCAAAGCCACCAAAAACTGTGACCACTACTCAAATATTACGCAGTGAGCTGAAACCGGAAAGGTGTAATGGTCCAAGTGCCACTCAGGCTTAAAGAGGGATTACCTCATTCGAAAGCAGGTGATTCTCTAAATATAACCCCACACGCTCAATTTCCTCTCCCCCGTCACACACGCCCTCAAACTCGGTAAGAGCTGTGTGCCTCCGGCCGCCAGCATGTTGTGTAACTGTTGTGCTCACTTTCTCCCTCCTCAGTGTTTCCCTCAATCTCTTATGTAGGTACAGAACAAGGCGTTCACACAGTTCAATGGTCAATGGGGCTCTGTGTTGTCTGGAAGTGATACCTTAGCAATGCTTCGGCCTGTTTGTGTATATTTTAAGAATTTGCTCAGTGTTCTCAGGTGCATGTGTTTTTGCTGCATCTGTAAAATCCGTTAATACTCAAATGTCTAGACTACAGTTTGAATAATAAACCACTGATGTATAAATTTAATCCATTTTTAGAGTGCCTCTTCCTCTCTAGTGCTGGAAATTCACTCTCGCTGTAAAAGGGAAGTCTCCAACCATTGCTTTGCTGAATTTACAAGAAGAGAGTTGGGTAAAGGAAGCTGACCACCCATGTGGGTTCATGGTTAACAGTCAGGAATGGTTATGGTCATGGTCGTGGCTCAGGTTTGTCAGAATTGGATGAATCAGCTCAAATATGTGGTCAGGTTTTAAGTGCACTTCTCTGCGAGACCTGTGGTCGTAACCAAACTATCTAACAATCATGGACCTCGGTTGTTGTTGAACCATTTGGAGTTTTTGTAAAAGCTGGTACATGATGTTCAGGTGATGATTCCCCCACTCGAGGAGCGGCTCAAATTTTCACCACAAAAGCAACCGCCTCCTCTTTCCTCAATGACACAGAACCCTCACTCTTGGTGTACTTATAATCTCTCTGTGGCACGTGGTTTAGGAAATACCTGGCAGTCTGGATCTGCACATGTACCACTTAAGGGAAGTGGAGGCAGAGCACCTTCAACCTCACCTCCCCAGCGCTGTTGATTTCATTAGTGGGTATAGCCGAGCCATTAGGGAAGTGTGTGCTTGGCTTGCACTCAACCGCGGTGTCTGCGTCTCCTTTGCCTGTCTGAGCAAGCCACTTGAGATGCTGCTGAGTTTGAGTCTGGAGGCTGTTGAGTCTTCTCTGCGGCTCGAAGCCTTCGCAGATTAGTGTTTCGGCTCCGTTGAAATGGCATCCAACACGTGTTCGAAAAAGACTGCGAGCTTCGGGTATGATTTGTGTCTGCGACTCAGATTACCTGGTGGTTTGGAGACAGATCTGTGAGGTGTACTGGATGTGGGAAAGTGGGATGTCTGTCTGTGTTCATGATGTACACTCTCCGACATGTGTCTTTGTATTGGATGTGGGCTTGGATGGATTTCCGAACCGACTCGGTCTGCCTTTTTGCCTCTGATCTTTATCAGAGTCTTTTATTATTGAGTAACTGCAAACCAAAAATAGTCCAATGCTTGCTTTTGTTTCTTCTTTCCTTCATACAGCTGGACAGCATACTGAGGCTACAGTAACATAACATTATTAGAGCAATTTAATTTTTTTTTAGAAGAACAGCTCAGCTTTAAGAAGAAAGAACCTCAGGCATCTCAGGCTGTATTTGATGGTTTCCTATAATCACCATTTGGACAGGAGTCATACAGCCTCTCTTCATATCCTGTGTGAACAAATGACTGATGTTCAGGTGCAGTTTGTGAACCAACAGCAGCAAGAGTATGGATCAACTGCAAGAAAGCGATGCTAAAAAAATGCAAAGAGACAAAAAACTACAGAAAGACACAAAATTATGATAAAGAAATGCAAAATGACAAAAGTGGGAGACAAAATGACAACAAAGATGCACAAAACAACCAGAGAGAGAGACACAAAATTCTTACAACGAGACAAAAAACAACCAAAAAGACACTGCCTGGGTGTCTCGCTATTATGTAGGAGGGGTGGGGGCCTTTTATCCATCCATCTGTCCATCCATCTGTCTGGATGTCAGACATAGTGCAGTTATTTAACAGCTGGCTGGAGGTTGGAACAGCAAAGTGATGACTGTAAGAATGGAATGATGGCGCTGGCGGTGCGGTTGCCCTTTTACACCCGAGGGTCAGACTCTCCCTTACTTCCTCATTAATGCTTCTTTTCTCTTCTGCTCTTTCTTTCTTTGTGTATTTTTGGATCTGTTACCGTGATGTGTGTGGTGATTTATTTTTTTCAGCGAAATCTGTTTTATATAAAGTGTCACTTGGCCTGCCAGACGGGGCTTTTTCACCGTAACTCTGGATGCTGCTCATGTTTAATGACTGAGGGCGGCTTTGATTACCATTAGCTCTCCTCTCTCCTCAAACCCGGGGTTTTGTTTTGGTTTGTTTTGAATGGGCCGATTTTTATGGGAAAGTGGGGGAAAGTTAATGAGTTTGAGCATTTTCAAGACACCCGCGTAACTACTTACCAGAGCTATATTGTGTTGTCTTGCTTACTGAGAGTGTGTGTGTGTGTGTTGTGTTACGTGGGTGTTCTTGTGTGTGAATCTCAAGCCAGCAGTGGCTCATGGTGGCCAGCCAGAGAGGATTGCGTGAGATTCTTTAACAACGTCGGCAGAGCTTCTTGAACAAAAACATTTGATAAACAGATTGTGCAGGTCTGTGAACTGCCTGTCTGTGTCCGATCCCTGTTGATGCACAGCTCCTGGGTCTGACTGTTTGTCGCATTGGTTCTTAAGAGAGTTCGACGCCTGCAGAATGGTGGGCATCCAGAGCCGCCTGTTAAGTTACGTCTGCAACAAAACCACAGACCCCCATACCAGACGAGCTTCCCTGCCAGCCAGCCGGCAAGTCGGCCAACGACCATACACTGCCCTCCAAATACTGTTCTCTTTCTCCTGTTTATTTCTTTTAATGTCCTTGTCTTTGCTCTCTTCATTTTGCAGAGATTAAGCTTTTGTGTGCACATTTGAGCTGATCTCTGATTCTTCCAGGCACAGTCTCCAGCAACCCACAGTACCATAAATAAGCATAAACAGATACCGCAGACACACGCGCACTTATGTCTAATGACAAAAAACCCAGAGAAACACTTCGGTAAGTGACTGTTAAACCAGAATTTGACTACCTAGCTGTGTGGTTGCTAAACAATTACAGACGTCGGTAAAAGCTAAGCTGTGAAACAGACGTCATCTCTGCACACACATGGTGTCAATGAACACATCGTTTTCTAAGTACGTGTGAGTTGAAGTCTGCTGTGGACTCCCAGATTACTCGAAATCCCTGCTTCCAATTAACTGCCGTGTACAATTTGGTGTAATTTTAAAATTACAAAATGTCTGATAACTTTCAAACGAGAAAAACAACTTGTGTTTGGGTAACTGCTGTTCCACGTTGTAAACTTTCAGAGTGAACTCTCCTCTCACTGTCACTTTCCAAACTATATCTGCAGAGACTAACAAACTTTTGCACACACACACACACACACACACACACACACACACACACACACACAGGACGAAATGAGTAGTATATGAAGCAGGGGACATAAAGTAAGGGATGATGAGCTAGAGACCTACTGCAGTAGCCTCTGCCATCTCTTTGGCACTTAATGCTGCTTTATATTAATGACCCAAAATAAGTAAGAGGTGGTTATCAGAAATTTAATTTGCTGAGTGATGAAGTGTATCTCTCTTGTGTCTCATTTTGTTTGCCAAATGTCACCTATCACTGATATTGGTGTAACTTTGCTGTAAAGTCCTGTAAGTCCATAACACTGTATGTCAGTTAAATCAGAAAATCCCGAGCAGATTAGAGAGAAACTTGCCGTTTGCAGTTTTTCACAGCTACGCACCACTTTCTCTCATCTTCACACCATTTCCATGCCTGATATAAGCATGGCATTTTGGGCATTCAAACAGGAGCGGGCTGAACCTGAAATTCCATTTTGCATCCCACATCATCACAAAATAAGACAGCTGACAAAAACAGCTCAGAGGAGAGTTCAAGTGGAAATTTAAGCCATTTTCACACATAATTTCACCAGTTAAAGGACACCTGCAGTTGCTCACTTATGATACGCAAACACACTGACCATCCTCTGGTGGTTTCCTGTTCGCACCTGACCACGGTTGTGAAAATATTTGGCAGAGGGAGATGTGGTCATTTCTTCCTCAAGTTAATTAAAATCAACATATCTGCTTGCCACAGGTTCTGAGAGCCATCTAGGCCAAATATTAACCCAACCAAATACTTACCGCATACAGTGTAGCAGCAGAGAGCCGGGACATTCATCAGCAATTATGCTCACGTTGTTTTGTATTTGTACGTGTGTGCACCTCATGTTTGGACAGATAAAATGTATGGGAACAGTCTTATGTAGCTTATCCTTTACCAGTACAGGAGGTAGTGTCTGTCTTTAATATATAGCTGCATATAAAGTAATGTATGCTTTAGTAAATGTCATGCAACCTTTAGCCCATTTGTATTTGCGCATTAGTAACTTCTGCTTTCCTTACTTCTACTAAAGAAACATGTTTCCTCTGCTTCATTGGTTTACAAAATGTATGTGGCCGGCTTGGCTAAGACATACAATGCTTGTAGACAGACAAACTAATAAAACTAAAAACAAACATTCACATTAACAAATATTTGTAATTGGTGCATTACTTCACATTGCTTGTAGCAGTGCAATTCACTAAGTTCAGCCTCTAAACAGTGGGGTCGGGGTATGAATGAAGTTGCGCCTTGTAACTTTCAAGAAGTTCAAATGTGTTTCCACAATTTGGTATTGAATGGTGTTAAGTAAATAAGACTGCAATGAGGAGATGCATTAAAAGCATGACGGAAAGATTTCTAATTAACAACATTATGATCACCTGAACTCATTATCACTGTGGGTGTAAATTCCACATCAGGTGTAGCTCATCATACAGTCAATTTGAGCATGATAACGAATATGGCCCTCTTTTCTGTTCTGTTTATTCCTGCAGTTGTTTTTGTGTGACATCTGAAGCCTGAGATGCTGGTGACCATGCTGTTGGCTCCTGTCTGTGTGCTGCTGACGCTGGGAGTGCGTGCTCTTGCTGGAGGCTATCCCCCCATAGCCCACATGAAGTACATGCAGCCCATGATGAAAGGGCCTATTGGACCCCCGTTCAGAGAAGGCAAGGGACATTACGTTGGTAAGTTATCCATGGGGTTGTATGCGTCTCTTTTGCTTCGATGTCTCACTCTGCTCTGCACAAACTGTTTGCTGTGAACTCTGCAGGCCGATAGGGCCCCTCGCACTTCAGCAACAGTCCATTGGGGCATTTGGAACTGATTCATAATGATTTAACCCAAATTTATTGAGATACTCTCCTCAGTAAAGTCATTTTAAATACGAGAATGTGCAAATTAGCAACGTAAAAGAATTGTTGAAAAGTCTCTGATATTAATGCAAGTGTACACCATACCCAAACTATAGTTAAGTCTTGATGTTTGTGTTCAGTTATTTCAAATTGAATAGTTCCCGACTCAAAGTTATTTTCTGCAGTGCAAACAGCATACAAGTAACTTTTCTCCAACTATCTGAACCAATGGCAGCATGGATGTGGATCACATGCAAGTCCTAAACTACAGTACAGTAAAGAACAGAGATATAACAACTTCCTAGGAACAAAAGAAGTCTCCAACAATGCGGTTAAATATGTGACTGATGTTGAGACCCTCCCAGGACAGACTTGTGCACTAAAGCCACTGGTTTAGTGGCTCTCTTCAGGCAGTTAAAGGACTCACTGAAGTGTGTGTCTCGTTGCCCTGCGGGTCCGACAGCATTTGGCAGCTTCTCAGTTGGGGCCTAATGGAGGCCTGATTGCCCACTGTTTGCTGAGCTCCACTTGGCCAGTTGTTCTTCCTGCCATCTGGATGCCGTTACCCCACTGTTTATCACATATTTTTCAGCTGTGTGATGAAGCAGAGAGTGTGAAGGATATAAAAATAGATTATATAAAAGACTCAAGCAAAGGGGAACTGCGACAGGGAGGGAGTGATAATCATCCTGAAAAAATGTTCATGCTGTCATTGCTATCATTATCAAATTTGACTCAAACTACCAATACAAGGTCTGGATCAGATGAGACGTGCCATGTGTTAACGGAGGCCCCTTCTTCGAAGCAAAGTTCAAAGCAAACGGGGGGCACATTTTCATTTCAGTGCCATAATATGATGTTGGACAAAGACAGACTCCAGAAGTTGGATACAGAGCAATTTTAGTGTTGCAGTTAAATCCCTCACAGAAACATCAAAGATAGTTATGCTTTCTATAAATGGGATTTCAAAGTGTGGTAGAAACAAGTTTAAGATTTAGAGGCGTGAAACTAATGCGCTATGTGGCTCACATGAATACAATGCCTTTACTGCCACCCAGTGGTCACATGTCTACATTGCATCACCAATGAAACAGTTTATCACCTATTAATTAACCATATACTATGATTATCAGTTCAGTTGATCTTTAGACTCAAAGTCCATTAGAAAAACACAAACAACAATAAATACATAGGATCTTTAGATCTACTGTATCCGATGTAGTTTTAGAATTTGCAAATACAGTCAATGTCCCAGAAATGTATAAAATAATGCCTGTGATATTATACAGAATATGTGACGGTATAACACATTTGTATAGTACTAATTATGTCAAACAAACAGACCACAGATACAAGATCTCATAACTTTGCTTATAATGAGTGTAGTAACTCAAATAATGTTTTTCTGTAGATTAGGGAGTGCATGTGGTTAATAATAGATGTTCAGGTAAAAAGAAAGGTTAAAGACTATAATTAATAAACTTGTCAAGACATTCTTGGAAGAAGAAGGCTACCAGTCAAGTATATGGTTTTCTTGTGCAATCATTCATGAGCTGTGGGTTCTGTATCAATCTTAGCGGAACGGGAGTCAGTACTGCCCTCAGGCTTGCTTGCGTGCTCCTGTAGGTTTGCTCTTACAAGAGCAGAGTTCAATAAATTCAGTGACTCTGTCAGTTTAAATGTATTTGAAAGCACAACTTAAGTCTTTGTCCTCTGGAGAGAATCGCAACAAGTAATGAAGAAGCCATTATATCCTCTCAAGTGTGAAGCACCTTATTTCCTCTCTCTGGGTGATATATTACGGCGCTCAGTAGCTAAACAAACAAAGCTGAGGCCAGAATGCTCATTACACACACCTGAACACAATGTTTTGGCTGGCACCCTCGCTGATATAGACAAACCTCTAGTCTAAATATATTATACGAACCATCTATTTGGAGGAGGATACAAAAGTGATTATACCTGAAACTCATGAAAACTGTACAGTCTGTTGAATAGTTCAAAGTTAAACCTGGAAGTCAGACAGTAAGCAAAATCATCACATTTAAAATGTAACACTTATTTTATTAAAGTTTAAATGTTATCATATGCAAATGCAATAATGACCACAACCACAAAAATAAAACCTTCATTGTTAAAATTAGCATTTTGCTTTAAGTTGATTGCACCCACTTTGGGCACATATGATCACTTTGTATAAAATGTATGTGTGTCTAGTTCAATTTTGAATCAGTCTTCAAAACTACATGATGCAGGCGTATCACTTGCTAAATATAATCATGTACACACATATAACTAGACTCATACAGCACTATGACCCATGTGCTGTTTAGTGTTAAGCTTTTATTCTCATCATAGTGGAGGGATGCATTCTCATTAAGTGCCAGCAGGGGGAAGTAGTGGTCTGTGGTTACATTTGGGAAAATAATGGGATTTCCAACTTTTTTAAAATATGGATACTTGTCATTTGTGCTTTCTTATGAAAAGAATACATGGTGAGCTTCCCCCTGGCAGACCTACAGGCGAGGTGTTGCTGAGTTGAGGAACAGCTGAAATGTTGTGATTGGAGTGTTCTGCAGACCAGGCCTGTGTTTCTGCTCAGTGTGGCCTTGCTGTGTTCTGCTTCACTCTGCCAGGAAAGAATAATGAGCCAGATTCTGACATGTAACGTACTTCTTCAGTCTAGTTTCCACTTTGTTACACAATCAAAACAGACACTCTCAAACCCAAGATGCTCAGGTGTAAAACAGAATATTGAGATCATCAAATCACAAAATTGTATGAAAGTGAATTCAGAGGACTCTTTCCAACATGATTGAGGTTTTAATTTTTATTTACCAGGTAATGATGTTGTGATGTCACATGTTTCATCTATTTAGCTACTTAATTTATGATTCCTTCTGTCTGCCCTCAATTGTTGTGTTCACTTGACAATGGACAATGTATTCAGTATTATATATTCTCTCTTTAGTGCCTTTGCTGCTGCATTCATTGTCTTGATGTTGTCAATGAAATTTTAAAACTTCAGTGGCTTATTAAAAACTACCGATATCAACAAAAAAAATATATTTTTAGAATTGGTCCACTGGCGCATGCTCTGCTGCAACAGTCTGGATCACTATAGCTTAACTTTGGATATACTTTAAAGGATTGAGGTTTTTCTACAAAGCGTGTAGGGTTGATTTATTGACTTTTTTATTGACACCCTTGCCACTAAGTGGCAGTATTGTGTAAAGTCGAGTGTTTCAAGTATCTTTAGTTCTTACATGACAATGAAGCAGTGTGGCCTTCTGAGTGAAAAGCAGGTTTGAATTTACCTCTAATGGTGAAGCAGCTGGTTGATGCAGGCTGCAGTGTAAATAGGAAAATATAAACATAAACACTTTTATATGTTACATGTTATAAACTTTCTGATCAGTTTTCTACTTCTTATTTGTTTTAAAATACATTGTCATGTCAACGATATGATCTTTTCTTTTTCCAGATATGCCACCCATGATGGAAGTCAAGGGGGAACCAGGCCCCCAAGGCAAACCTGGACCTAGAGGCCCCCCTGGGTCAGAAGGAATTCCAGGCAAACCTGGACTGGGCAAGCCGGGTCTCAATGGCCAGCCAGGCTCTCAGGGGCCTCCTGGTTTTCCAGGAATTGGTAAGCCTGGACTTCCAGGTCTCCCAGGAAAGATTGGACCAAAGGGAATGCCTGGGCTTAATGGCGAGGTTGGCCCTCGTGGTGAACCAGGTCCCAGAGGTTCTTCGGGGCAGCCCGGCCTCCCTGGCCCATCTGGCCTATCTCTAAATGGGAAACCTGGACTTCCAGGCATGAGAGGCCCCTCTGGGGCTCGGGGTGAACCAGGAGGAAAGGGTCTTTCTGGCCCACCAGGTGAACGTGGGTTTAAGGGCGAGAATGGAAATGGAAAGCCAGGGCCTTCAGGTATAAGGGGTCCTCCTGGGCTAAAAGGCAGTTCAGGACCACCTGGTCTTCCAGGTATAGGCAAACCAGGCCTAAAAGGTTTGCCTGGACTGCCTGGTCTTAAAGGTGATCAAGGACTCCCAGGGGAACAAGGGGAACCCGGAGAGTCTGGGGCCCCAGGTCTACAAGGTCTGCCAGGACCAGTTGGGTTAGGGAAGCCTGGGCAAGACGGACTGCCTGGAGGACCAGGTTCACTAGGTCCAAAAGGTGAGCCAGGAACCAGGGGTTCTCCTGGATTTCCTGGCACTCCTGGTTATGGAAAACCTGGTCTGAGTGGGCCTAAAGGAGAAAAGGGCTATGGTGGGTTGCCTGGTCTCCCAGGGGACAAAGGAGAGCAAGGAATGCTGGGCCCGATAGGAGAATCCGGCCTTGATGGGCAATCAGGACCACCAGGACTTCAAGGCCCAATGGGACTCCCTGGAAAACATGGAATGCCAGGACAGAAGGGAGAGCTGGGCCCCCAGGGCCCTCCGGGACTTCCTGGCCTCAGAGGTGACCAAGGCCCCACTGGATCTTTTGGAAAACCTGGCATCCCTGGGGAGAAAGGCTTCCCTGGGCCTAACGGTTCTATTGGAAAACCTGGACCCAAAGGTGATGGAGGGCATATTGGCCTACCTGGCAATCCAGGGTTGACAGGTGCTCCAGGGCCGAAAGGTGAGGGAGGGTTTATAGGAACTCCAGGACCCAGGGGACAGTCAGGAATTCCTGGTCTACAGGGGCCCATGGGTCCCATGGGGCCACAGGGTGCCCCTGGCCTAAAGGGTGAATCCGGACTTCCAGGGCCTCCAGGACTGGGTAAGTTCGGAGACAAGGGAAATATAGGTCCCCAGGGTCCTCCAGGGAAACCAGGCCCTTCTGGGCTCAATGGTAACCACGGCGCACCTGGTCCTCCAGGGCCCCCCGGTCCTCCAGGAAATGGCCAAACAGTTGTTGCAGGGCCAACAGATTCACAGTTGGAAGGGGATGAAGTACCAGGGGACAGGAAAGGGCCTGCATACAGTCAAGTCCCACTCTCTGCCTCTGTGGCACCAGCCTTCACAGCCATCCTCACCACACCTTTCCCTCCCTCTGCCATGCCAATCAAATTTGACAGGACCCTCTACAACGGGCAAAATGCCTACAGCCCTGCTTCTGGCATGTTCACCGCTCCTTTATCTGGTGTCTACTACTTTGCATACCACATGCACGTAAAGGGAACAAGCCTGTGGGTGGCACTGTACAAGAACAATGTGCCAGCTACTTACACCTATGATGAATACAAGAAAGGCTACATGGACCAGGCGTCCGGTAGTGCTGTCCTAGAGCTAAAGGAGGGTGACCAGGTATGGGTCCAGATGCCCTCGGATCAGGCAAATGGCCTCTATTCTACCGAATACATTCACTCCTCCTTCTCAGGATTTCTGCTCTGTCCCACATAACCCTGTCCTTTCATTCATGGTTCTGTATTGGCACCTCAGAGCAGCCCTAAACCTAAAATACCTACAGCCATTACAGAAACACAAAACCCATAGGATTCTCAATATGTTTGCCATCATCTTGATCTGTCTCACCCTCAGCAATATCAGCAAAAGAAAAAAAAAACTTTGTGAATGAAATATGGAAAGTTTTAAAAAGCAGGGGATAGAATTTCATACTGTGTTTCAATGTCCTTCAAATGTGTGATTTGGGTTGTATTTCATGATGGTGTTTTTTTAGCTTATATTATTTTAATTATTATATTGTCATAATTTTATTGTTATTATTTTGTCCTTGTCATCGTTGTTGTTGTTGTTGTTGTTTATCGGATTCAGACTATTAAGTGCCTTACTTTGTAATGTGCTAGTAACAGACCTTCCCATGTGACTGCACATCCTGCCCACAAGCTCTGACATCACCAAACCCTGGGGGGTGATTGGTTCGTCTGGCTGCAGTCACGTCCCCCTTGTGTTCCTATTTAAACCGTGAATGGCAATACTGACATAAAGAGCAATGACACAACATCGGTAATATAGACAGACAATAGCAAAACATGGCATTTTGTGCTGAAATACTATTACTTTTCACGTTTCTTTTGTTTGGCCTTTATGGTACTCTAAACAATTGCTACGTTAAAATTATTAATGGGATTAAATCTTTGTTTTAAGAGTGAGATATATATTTTGACAATTAGTTGGCATCTGTAGGGTGCTTATTTCTCTGCTTCTTTCTGAATTTAGTTGGCGACCATTTAAGATGACCTTTATCTTTTTTTTTTTTTATAATTTATTGAACTGTCCAGAAATGCAATCCAAGAAATACAATCCAAGAGTAAATATGACCTCACAGTATTAGAATTTATCAAATTTAAACTGCCCTGTTTAAGTGGATAATGCAAGAAAGCTTTTTTTTTTTTACTTTCAGGACAAAATTAATTAAGGATGATATGTATGCATACAGTCAATGTTTACATGCCATAGAATAGATACTGAGAGCAACTGAAAATGGACGTTAAGGACACAAATCCAGCTGGATTAATGACCTGTTTCCTTGATCGATCCCATTTTTCACATTTGCACTGCAAATCCCATCACGGTATCGCAGGCATTCCCTTCAGATGCTCTAAACATGACATCACTGGTATACTACCTATCTATATATTTAGTATCACATTAACATTCCAAGTGAGCAATCTCAGCTGCCATACTATGAAAGATTCATTTCTGACCACATTTTGCTAAATCTGTGAAGATGGTGACTGTTTTAGGAGAAATAGGGATGCAAATGGTTGACAAACAAAATGCATCCACTTCTTCCTTCAATGCCAGTTTCTGTGCAACTTCTTATTGCTGGGCAAACGAGAGCAATTCTGAATCGTTCATGAATGAAATTGTTTCTATTAATTCCCAAACCATTGTGTCTAAAATAGCAGAATTATTGTTTCGCTTCATGGAACATCCGTAGCTATAAGGACAAGATGTCTCTCAGAACCCGAATTATGTCAAAAATATACAGCCGGAAATGAGAATCAATCTGCATTCACTCCATGAATAAGTAAAGGGACTGACTGAGGCCCACAGGTTGTGAAATACAGGTTGTGTAACATTTAACAACCCCCTGCCAGATTTCTGGGAGAGGTGGTGGGCCAGAGGTGAGAGTGGTGTATTTACTCATTTCTGTTGGATGAGGTATTAAGGATACATGCTGTGTGTGTATGCGTGTGCTCATATGTTCTGGTAGGTGTACCCTTCTGTCCGTCACTATGTCAATATACGTGTGTGTGTGTGTGTGTGTGTGTGTGTGGGTGTAGTTCACATTGTCCCCCTGGCATTCAGGTCATGAACACTTCAGCGAGGATAATCACAAACTTGAATGAAGTTACAAAACCTTAGGAAGAGCTTACCGTCCTGTTAATGTTCCACATGTATTCTGACTCCTAAATCTCTCGGCCTGCTTTGGGCTTTTAAGAAAAATTCACACACTGCCTTTGCAAGGTAAGGGAACAAGTTCTAAATAGAATAGGTGAAGATAATGAGTAGATTATGGGAGAAGACATCAAAATAATGAGATAAGAAGACAACATTTACTAAACATAAAATACTGGTTGACACTGAACGCTTTTGACTGTTTTGCATATTGGTCCAATGAGTGGCATAATGGTGTGCAACATTTATTGTCACGTACCAAGTCATGAACAGAAAAACAACACTCTGGTGAAGTGTGCAAAATCTTTTATCATGGTTGCATTTACAGAGGAGAGGAGGTTTGAGCAAACTTGAGAAAAGTAGCTTAAATTACTGACCGATTGCCGTGCCTTTACTCATGCCGCCCAAACGTTATCATTACACTGAATTTAGGACTACCGTACATCTTGATGGAGGAATGTCAATGTACAGTAGGATTGGGACAGATATTGAGCTTTTCAATCAGAATGAATGTAATACTGTTTGACTCATTTACAATAGTTTCTATAAATCATCTACCATGCTGTGTCACTATACATAAACAGTAGCTCTTCTTGAAAAGCAGTGCTAGGATGAGGCCTAATCAGTATTTTAACTATATGTAATGCAAACAGTGCACTTGCTCTTGCCCTTTCCTTCCCATAACTTGAAAACACCTCCAACTGCTACGTATCATTATTGTCATGTGAGTCTACAAGACCGTCCAAGGCTGGTTGTGTACTGTATGTTGCCTTTTTTTCGTCGCCTTCTATTTTTTGGACATATGAAATGGTGATGTGAGTTACATGTGGCTATAATTCTCTGTCCTTGTGTTTTGCTTGCAGAGTTTGCCCTGTGTGTGTAAATCAGTCAACGAGTGTCAGTAAGATTCATGTACGTCTCAATCACAAGTTGCTTTGAAGTGTTTTCTGTTGTTCTTTAAAAAAAACAAAAAACGTTTTTTTTTTTTTTTAAAGCCTTGCTTCGGTTCTTAAGGGATATTTGTTTGTTTTAGTTTCAGTAAATACAAACGGCCATTCCCATTTGCACATGAAATTAATGAAGATGTATTTATACATTTATGATAATTTAATAGGGATGCCAAAACCGACCACCGAAGCCTAGAACGTATACATGGTATTTAACAGCATTGATGAGTTAAGAGCATTTACGACATGTAGTTAGCATTCTAGAGTTGTTTGTGAAGGATTATTTGATGACTTTTATTTTCTATTTGAGTAATGTACAATGTATCAACTTATAGGATTTTTGTCATACAAGGCTATTGCGTGCACTCTATGCAATAGAATTTGGGTATAAAATGCACTCTTTTTGATTGAAAATGTTTGTCTGCTTATACAAAATCTACAGTACTTGATTGTATTGATACCACATCAATAAAAACCTTCTTGTATATTATTGTCAGGCCCCCTCTTTCTATCTACTGTATTTGCATTTGTACATATTGGTAGTTGTAGTAAGGGATTTTAATGCTTTCTGGGTAAAGATATCTGCATGGAATATAGTACTCTGTTGCAGGTAAAGGAATGAACACTAGAGGGAGATATGCAATATAGTAAAAACAGCATTTCAGGCCACGATTTTGACAGATCCTTGTTGATCTACTAGTAAACTCAGAGCTGCATTGATAAGCTTTTGTTGGTCCGTTCAGATTACTTGAATAACAGTTGTGTTTTAGTCAGTTACTTGAAATGCTCATTCATTGCAGACAAATGTTTAACAGAAAAAGACTCCACTTAAAATGAATATAGGCCTATTATAAACAATATCGATCTTTGTCATAATTTGCCCTGTGTGAAGATGCCATCCTAAGAGAAACACGCTCAAAATAACAAATCATCTACTGGAACAGAAGGACAAGTGTCCAACCGTACTGTGTCATTGGTATTCAACTAAAATACATGGTCTAAACATAGATATATTTTTAGATATATACAGATGTATACACACATTATCAAATTCAGGTAGCAAAACAAGCCATGAGCACAGCCATAATTGTGCGGTTATTTTCTGGAACTGTCGTCACTATGGTGAGCTCTCATCGTGCACCCGGATTCTTCTTACGTCGCACTGACGCCAGACCTTCATGCTGCGTTCGAGTGCTACTAGTAAACTCGTTCATCTTTTCTTTTCACGTACTTGGGATTACGACGAGACGTGCATACACGTGTTCTCGTAGAGAAAACTTCGTAACAGCTTTTGCTTTAATTGACCTAGTGTTATAATGAATAAACCAAGTGACACTGAGCTGCCATTTTGATACAGCAGGGAAGCAAAGAGAGAAGCAAATTTGATGCAAATGTATCCAAGTAGGCACTTAAACACGATGTATTCGAATGATTCCAAAGGAATAAAAAAAGATCCCACAACTCTTCTCCAATATACTCTGCTTATTGCCCTAACATTTCAAACAGCCTCAGACTCAACTCTAATGAATACAATATAGTCAAAAATGAATTGTAACTGTCTTCCTTAGTTTGTTATAATAGAAATGCATTGCTTGAGCTCACTGGTAGACACCTCGCTGTGTGTGGTTTTGTTTTTCCTAATTACAAAGCACGTGTGTGTGCCGTAGAAAGTGACAGATTTCCAGGGTGGTTCCCACTGTATTGACTTGCCACTACCTTGGACAGTCTCGTTTCTCATATGTCCGACAGTCCCTGAATGTGTGGACACACTGAGAAGGCTCCTCCCCAACAACAGTTCCCGACCTCCGACGAGAATTCAAGCTGCCACATTGAAGTGGAACAAAAAGGCAACCTGGCAGCGGTTTTCTACACTCCCTCCACTTTCTCCGGGGTAGTCACGGGATTTCAATGTTCAGCCTGCTCTTTGTAAGTACCTAATAACTTAAACTAACTCTTAACTGACCCATTTGAATGTGTCTCTGGTGTGATTCGCACACGACTGCAATAACACAGATCCGCAAAAAGGCTGATTAAAAAGTTTGGGTTAACAGATTGTAGAAATGATCCGCACAACACAAGGGAGCTAAAGTGAGTTTGTCTGAGTAGACGGACCAGTATGTAGCCTCGTTGACGTTAGCCTCGCAGAGCAAACAGCTAACGTAACGTTAACGCTACACTATTAAACGTGTTAACATGTAATAATACAAACCCTAATGTTTTAAATTGGTTTTATACACCCTCAAATTAGTCCAACTCTAACTTAATATAGCGAGTCTTGGCATATCTTGGACTGGCTGGCAAAAGCAAAGTGACGGAGCTGAGCTAGCCTGCTAGCTAATGTAGCTACGTTAGCATGCTATTAGGGGCTAAGGCTATTTCCTAGAATAATAGTAACAATCACCTCGTTACGGCTTCAAGGATCAAGTATGGGGCCACTGGAGTTAATTTGTATTTGGTAACACAGCACATTGTGTGTTGTTAAACGCCACGCTGTTGTCCAAACTGACCGTCGTCTGCAATTTTGATAAAATAAGGGCTAATGTAATGCTATACAATGAAGTCTTGGCGTATCAGTGAAGGTAGCCTCTCTCTTGGACAACATCTAGCTTAACGTGAACAGTTCTTTGGTTATTTGTGGCACTCATAGCAGCGACACCATCCACGCATTTAAAACTATAACCAGTGATTGTGATTTCCAGTATTTTCAGCTTCTTTAGCGGTGGACTCGACAGACAGTCGGTGACGTTAGTTGTGAGAAGAAGCTCGGCTAGGGGGGTATAGATGGCGACTAAAGCTAACTGCCTTCCGCCCTTTGTGACAGATCTTGACCCAGAGAGCATGCTGGACCCATTTATGTTGAAGCCACATGCCGAGCTAACATCTTAATAAACCAAACGAGTTGGTCGACAAAACCCCGATATGTCCTTTCTGCTGTTATGGTATCTTGGGTGACCGTTTGTGTCGTCTCTCTCTTTAATTGTTAACTAGCCGGTTTGTCTCAGTAATTTTGTCAGCCTTTCATGCTACAAATGTAGCTAGCATCGACGTTATGAGGGTCTATGATTTAGCCTTTTGTCTGTTTTTTTTTTTTTTTCTTCTTAAAAACAGAAAGCACCCAACCATTTAGCAGCTTTGGTAGAAGTGAAATGAGGAAATGCACTCGGAGGAAGTTGACTCGAGCAGCTGTGACACTAAAGGCCGCAGCACATTCCCATGGCTCTCAGTTTTCAATTTATGACCTTCCTATGGTTTCAGTCTCCTCTCTCTGTAATAAATGCCAGTGGGTAGCTAATACAAATGAATAAGCTCTGAACACTCCTACCAATATGGGTGTATGAGTCAATGAGTAACCGGTGTAACAGGTAAGCTAATTACATTCCTGCTCATGAGTCACTGCAAGGTGATCCAATTTGCCTTACAGCGAGTATAGAAGATGAGATGTTTAATGCAATCAAAACAGACTTGAGGGCAATGTACAGTAGAAGTAGCGAGATATTCCTTTATAATTCTTGTATTTGTATGCAAATCACATGATTGTACCACTTTAAGTAATGCGAGCAACAAAGAAAAATACATGGATTTCACATATCTTACACAATAGTGAGTCTTTATGCTCTATTCATATTTTATTGTTGAAGTAGGGCGCTCGTACTGGTGACCTGCTTTATGTTATAGCTAATTGACAGCCCGATGTGGAAATAGCATAGCTCCTCTCAGTCCACTTACAGCCACAGCCTGCAGCTAAAAGCAGGCCGTATACAGTAGGAAGCCCTCATCCCTGAGACACTTCAAGTCTAACTTGCACTCCCTTATTTTTGTGTTTTTAAACTATGAACTTGAAGATTAATCCAAGCCTTCATTTTTCTGCATCGTTGTTGGACTCGGACGAAACACTTATTCATTTTGCATTGCCTTGTTTTGCTTACAAAACATTTTGGTGTAAGATTGGAGTGTGTCGTAGTAGACCTAAAATCTAGCTGCATGACATTTTACACCAACAGATGGGTAGTTCCTCTGTCTATATAAAAAAAAAAAGAAGGCAATGTGACAAGTGGGGAAGTTCTCAGCCTTGGTTACCGTAACGGAGAAAGGCGAGCCCAGTGTACAGTAACATGACACCAACTTACTGAGGTTACTGGAGGAGAAGAACACCTATGTTGTAGCCTGCTGGCAGTCAGCCCATGTAGCCACAGGGTGGCTGCGAGTGTTGAAAGGTAGGGTTGAAGAGGTCTGTTCCACAGTTACTGGCTTAACAGATTTGGCCAATTTTAAAATCTAGCTATGCCCCATGGCGTCTGTGCTGTGGTGAGAATGGAACGCAGGCTTTTGGTTTTTACTATGTGTTCGCCTGCTAAGATCCCTGACTCCTGGAGCAGTTTTGTTGTGTTGAAATCAGGTGAAAGTGGAAAGCTAGGATTAAATACACACTTTATTTATTTTTTGCTCTTAAGTGAAAAGCCATATATAATTATGCACTGGTAGCCATGGGCACCTTGTGTCGGTTAATGAATCATGCCTCGGGTCGGCACAGCGTTCGTTTACAGTTGTTGCCACAGCGCTGGGATAAAGCAAAGACTCTAGTACTGGCAGTATCTGACAGATTGACAACTCTTCTAGATGCTGCTGCAAGGCTGCCTACTGACACTATAGCAACAGGTAGGAATAGATCCTCTTTTTTGTTATTTGTGTTTAGTTACCTTGTCTAGCGCCAGTTAGCAGATCGAAAACACGGTCCTTTGCCAAAGCATGCCACAGTAAAGTGTGTTGTTGTTGTTGTTATTAGAGCTGTTGTTGCTGCTCACCTTCACTGATCCAGAAAATGTTCTAGTTTTGAAGCAACTATAGTCTAGAACATGCCGTGTTATTGCACATAGACCAGCTTGCTGTGTTTTCCTACTGCCTAGGCACTGTTTAGCTTCTCATAGAAGTGTGGCTATTTCTCCTTAAGCAGCTTATTAAACGCATGAAATGTGCGACTACCTCTCACAACATGACCTCCAAACTAATTCATTGAGGCCGTAATCTGAAAAAGATGGATTTTCTACTTTTTGAGCTGATTGAAGATCACACGGAGACATCATATTTGATGTCTTTGGTGAGGAAGTTGTGATTTCTGAGTCTATAGTTTATATGAGCAGCCATGACTCTGACCCTCTTCAATGTTGCAGATTGCATTCTACATTTTCAGCTTAAGCTCTGCAAATGTTTTAAGAGTGCACCATTTCTCTTCTCTGCTCTATTCACGAGGGACGCCAAAACTCCCAACAGGAGCACTTGTTGCTAAAGCTGAGATAATCGTTGGTATAGTAACAGGCATCCCCTGATGCTGCTGTCAGAAAGCCAACTTGGTTTCCAAATGTCAGAAGAATTGATGTCACAGTGGGACTCTGCACTGAGTAGACATTCTCCTGTCTGTTGCTGAGTGTCGGCATGAAACTTTAGAAAATTACTATAATTTCAGTCATAGTGATTGTGTCCTACGTTGACTCGGGTAGATCTTTCTGACATCCAAATGCTCAGATGAACTCACAATCCAGACACACACACACACACACACACACACACACACACACACACACACACACACACACACATATGCCCTTTGTCCCTGTAGAACTAGTTTTGATCGTCAGAATGAAAGTAATTGTGAACTGCCTTGTAGGAGGAACAACTTGAATTCTGATTGACTGATCAGCGTTATAGTACAGATCTTTGCTCCACCTGCTAATTTCTTGTAACATCCACACTACTACATTTCCGTTTTTTAATGCATATATTTTGCTACGTTTACGCCTTGCGTCCACTAGGAATGGGTCTTATTGGGTCTTAACAGTCACGACGTGTTCTTCCCTGATTCCTTGTGCCGCCAAAAGAAAACAGACAACAGCGTTGATTATCGATTGACTACCAGTCAATCGATAATCCGTCGTCCATGTTCAACATGGACGACGGATTACAAAAGTTGCTGACCGTGTTGTCTGTACTAGCAGCTGTTGTGCAGTTAAATTCTGCATTTTATAATTCCACTGCTGCCGACATGCAGAGGAAGCAAGCTATTTGAGCGAGTGGCGTGTCCAGCGGCATTATCAGAAGTAACGGTTTGCGGCTTTGAGGAGAGCGATGGACTCAAAACGGAGGGATTTTCTTTTCCAATCGATGCTTATTTTTCTTCTGCATGACTGTTGTGTTCACAAAAACTTTAAACGATCAAAAGCATAAATGCTCTCCAGAGACTTCCAGCCACCGGCAGAGCTACGAATCTACAGACAACAACAAAACCAAGGGGAACTAGTGATGAAACGTGTGTTAACCAAATGTCTTGACCCATAATCTAGTAAAACTTAAATTTGTTCATTATCAAGCAAATGTGTGAGAGAGACCAAGAGGCAGCCTTGTAACTAAGTTGTAATTAAGAGCATATAGAGGAAGATCTTAAGTATCGTGTGACCTTTTATTATTAAACATAAAGTTCTAAATATCTAAAGTTGTATTTTCTGCAACCATTCTACTTCCTGTTTGCACCGTATGTAAAGTATGGACGGAAATCATTTCCAAAACGGTGCTGGAACACCCGTGTGGACGTAGATCATTTTCGTTTTAAAACCCTGTTTAAAAATGGAAACGCGTTAGTGTGGCTGTAGCCTTAGTATTACTATCCGTGGCTCGATGTGTTGGCAAAGAGGCAGAGGTGTGGCTCACTGCTGTGACGAGTGTGTCCGTCGATGCTGGGAGATGTCATCCTGCAGCCGATTTGAGGATTGTGACATGAGATTATGACTTATCAAAGGAGCTCAGAGATGGCTGAATATAGTCCCTCGACCCATATTGCAGATGCAAACTTATATAGAATAGAACAACTTACATTTTCTGTCTGGGGAGGATGCAGCTGTGATACCCATTAATAGACAGGTATGTTAGTAGCAAATTAAAACACTTTGGTAAAAGTGTAGATGATTTCAAACACTTGTAGGCTGGTGAAATGTGATACTTTTTCTCCTGTCTGCTGACTGACTTTGAACTTTATTGCAACATCTATCTGTGGTGATATATAAACGGATGAGTTTCAAGAGTCATTTAGTGAGCCATTAAAGCATTGGGGAAATGTTCAATCGACTGAGGCTCAAAGGTTAATGTTTCAATAATTGTGGCTCTCGGGATGTCCCAATATAGTTTATTATGTAGTTTATTATTTAATATGTAATCTTTAATGTAACAAAGTGTTTCCTACTAGATGTATTCTATAGGCATAGCATGAAATCGATTACTTTTTTTGTCCACCTTTTTGTGTCTTTAAGTTATTGGCTTATTGTCATTAGTGTTCATCACGCAGGTGTTTTAATTTAGTGAAAGGTGTGATTAAAAGTGCAACGAGGCCACAGCGAGAACAGGCTGAGCCTTTGTTTGGATATGTTTTCCTCTTTTCATTCCCATTTCTAAGGTACTAAGCTCTGTTCTCTTTCAGTCCTTTCCAGAGATGGATCAGTCCTTGCCTCCCCCCGCCCCCCCGCCCTCCCTCCCTCCCCCTAAGCGCTATCAGAGGCCTTTGATCGTCACACTGTTTATCTGCGCTCACTCAGAGGCTGCAGAGCGGTGTGATAAGTGGGCTTTGCCATGTGCAAGGACGTGCGCGTGGAGTGTTGGTCCGTTCATAGAAACGGGGGGGGGGGGGGGGGGGGGGTTACATATTCTCTCAGCAGTTTACATGGACACAAGGAGCCAGAACAAGAAGTACTCTTTGGGAAGATTAGCTCCCTGTTCTGTGGGAGCAGAGCGAGGTAACCTGTTGCACCGAAGGAGACCGAATGAGGATGTCTATATAGCAACATTTTAGATGATTTTAGATAAAACTGCCATCATCTTTTTCATTCTAAACTTGTTTACTTTTCCAGTAAAACAATTTAGTTTTTCTCAATTCGTAGAGAGAAATGGACCACAAATGAACGATAAAAGAAAAGAAGTGGCACAGTACACGAGCATTAAAAGCCAATAACGCAGCAAAGATGGTGTGTACACTGTTATGGTGCACACCCATTTACAACAACATAACACACTGAGCGACTGTAGACGGAGAATACATTAAGCGATAAGTGGATCTAATCAAGAAGGAGAAGTGCACATCATGGCCTGTATCTTGTTTTTGCCATCTCTGCTCTGACAAACCACAGAACAAGTCTTTGTACAATACGTAGATGACATGTTTCCAGACGAAATGTTGCAAAAGTGTTACCAAAGTAAAAGCTGTTGTCTCAGTGGGTACACTAGTGCTAAGCCTTTAGTACCTTTCACTCTTCTCTCCTTTTTAAAGGAACTGTATTTAACATTCTGAGCATTAATATAGCAGCATACAACTATTTGCTGTGTAAAGATATAGTGGAGTAATGTCTACTTGCACGGAGAATGAAGTCGCTCTCCCTCCATGCGTGTTATCGGAGCTTCTCCTTGCTTTGTTCACATGTGTGTGTGCTTTTGGTGCGTGTTCGTACATCCGTTTCCGTGTATGAGCAGGTAGGAATAGTCCTGATGGGCAGGTGACGCCTTGCAAGGCAGCGGCTGCCATCAGTGTATGAAAGGGTAGGTGAGACGAGGTGACTCTATAAACCCTTCAAGAGGTCTGCCGTGGCTGGAGAAATCTAACTCGTAGGCAGCCTTGAGGATTTGTATGCATCAGGTGGACTGGAGTGTTTCTTTCATAGAGGGTCTTTGTGTGCCCCCGACCTGTGTCTAGACTTGATTCAATACAGTCCACCCACATACAGGCTTAAACATGAGGAGTCTTGGTACAGGTTGTGTATGTACTCTTGTTGTTGCCATCTTGTTTGTTATTTTGTCAACAAAATAAGAGCTTTTATGAGTAACTGTTGGAATCTGACAACAAACCTCACAGGTTGTTTTTTTTTTTTTTTAAGGTATTTCCACATTTGAATTCTGGACTAGGTCTGACACCTTGAGGACTTTGTGTGCTGCTGTTTTCTTTTGAGTACTTATTTGAAGTACTGCTACCAAAAATGGGGACCCTGTGAAAAAAGCACAGGGTTATTATATTTTCAAACTGAGACAACCACAAGCCTGAGTCACACTGTATGGTTCTGCCTTGACACAGCTTAACAGACGAGACCAGTTATGAATCATGTCCCAATCATAAGGCCGTGATTAAGTGGCTGGGTCCAAATGGCAGGTAATCTTAATTATTCAATTCAAAATCTAAATATTGGCATGAAAACAGAGTCAAATTTGATGACATCAGCATGTAATCGGTATTTGCAGCTAAAGGCGCTGAAGTGAAATATCTACGAGAGATGAACACCTTGTTAAAGTAGGATACATATTTCTGTTTTGTTTGAACATGTTACCTGAAAATACATGTGGCATGTTTTACATGTAAGGTAGCCTAACCTGAAGGGTAACCTACAACACACCTACAACGTGTGTGTGTGTGTGTGTGTGTGTGTGTGTGTGTGTGTGTGTGTGTGTGTGTGTGTGTGTGTGTGTGTGTGTGTGTGTGTGTGTGTGTGTGTGTGTGTGTGTGTGTGTGTGTGTGTGTGTGTGTGCGCGCATGCGCGCGCATCTGCAATCTGTCAAAATGAGCTGGAAGATATTTGAATACTGGATATCTTCAAAAATCTTTTTTTGCATTTCTAGTTTTTATATTTGAAAAAGTTATTATCGACTGATTAAAATAATGTAAACACACAAAGGCTAAAGTTAACACGTCTTCATCCTAAACTTGCACAACCTTTTTTTTTTTTTTTTTCAATAAAGTTTTTAGTATTTCTCAGTGACTTCAAGAATAACCAGTTAAAAAAATAGAAATGCTGCCTCTTCCAAATGATGCTGTGTTCTATCTGGCTGTGCTATTTTGAGCTCTCCTGTTGTCGGACACCCTCATTTCTGTTAATCCCTGTTGCTCGCTTTGAAAGCGCTGCAATGGAAAAATGTGTATATATTAGTACTTGTTGACAGCCCTAGTGTGTAGGATTGCTATCCATGGGTGGCAATATCTCAGTTATTTTGTGGGGGGAAAAAAGTTTTTAAAAAAAAATAGATTTTTCCAAGTATTGAATTGATCTAGAATCTTAGATGATAAGAATCTTTTTTTTTTTTTTTTTTTTTATAAATAGTTTGTTCCCCCCACCCTTAATAAATAGATGCATTAGATAAATAAATATACACACACACACACACACTCTCACACACACACACACACACACACACACACACACACACACACACTCTCTCACCCTTGTCCCTACCCTCATGGTAGGTGAATGTTTTGTGTGGATGTGGATCACTTCTTCTCTGCCCCAAGACTGTATTCTCAGAAACCTTCGGGCACATTGTCAGAATCCACCAAACGAAGCACGAGGCCACACATCTACTCGACTTCAGAGTATCACTTTCAGCCCGAGGTTCCCGTTTGCAAAGCCCAGAGGTGTGCTGCTCACGGGATGCACAGCAGCGGTTTAGGATCTCTGCTGGATACAAGCCGATGTTCTCTCAATGCCGTCGTGTCCCGGCCTGCCTGGAAATCTCAGTCTTGGTTGTTATACTAGATAAACTGGTGTGGCTCAGAAAAAGTGTGTGTGTGTGTGTGTGTGTGTGTGTGTGTGTGTGTGTGTGTGTGTGTGTGTGTGTGTGTGTGTGTGTGTGTGTGTGTGTGTGTGTGTGTGTGTGTGTGTGTGTGTGTGTGTGTGTGTGTGTGTGTGTGTGTGTGTGTGTGTGTGTGTGTGTGTTCTCTCTTGCTTGCCTGACTGTTTTGTCTTTGTGTGTTTTCAAGCATGACTGACAGTGAGGGACGGCTGCGCTACTTGCTTTTTGTGTGTACTGTTTGCTGAATGGTGTGGTGACCTGTCAACATACCCCACTCTGACGGGCCCCTTCAGGCGTACACCGTGTCCCCAGAGGCCATAGCCTGTGTCTTTATTGAGCGTGAAGTCGATTCTCTTACCTTGTGACCCATTGGAGACTTTGATTGTTACATTTTCAGACTTCTCAGACCCAAATACTTGAGTTTAAACCAAAAACAACTATTTGCCGCTGCTCTGCACTGCTCTCATATGGCGGTTACAGCTGATAATGCTGTCCTGAGCGGCAGCGTAGTGCCCATCTTTTTTGGGAATTTGGAAATGATACATAATAACATTCACTCTATCATTCTTGCAATGTGCAGAGGCACACTATACAAATTGATGTAACTTTTGAAATTGAGGATGAATCATGCCAGCCCTGTCTTGGTGTGTGTTCACACCTGTACTTAGAAATGTCCACTTGTGATCGGCATGTTAATGACCGATGTTGCTCGTCACCCAAGTTTGACACCAACTTTCACACTCGGCCAAATGTACCAAAGTCTGCGAAAAAGGCCCTCATACCCAGAAAATACTTCTCCAATTCGTGCAAGTGTGAAACCCCCGAAGAGTAGGCATGTGTCGGTAGAGCTCGTTGTATAAAGTTGGGCGTTGCCAGCTGTTGCTTTTTTCTTCTTGTGTCCCTGCACTCATTTGGAATGAATGAATAGTGGTTTCTTCATCCTCCGTCGGTGTGAGAACACAGTGAAGTTGAGCACAGCTCCAATTTGAGGTGAGATCCACCCACCCAGCCTATCGACAGCGTTGACGTCACTGTGAGGACCCAGCTGGTCCGTTGGGCAGGTGTGATCCTCTTTTATCTCAGCCTCAGTCACTTCCAAGTTCTTCACTCTGACTTTTTTTGTTTGTCTTAACTTTTTTTTAACTTGTTTTTAATTTAGCGTATCCATTGTTATGTCCTCTTGATGATTTATTTAATTTTTTTCTTCTTCACATCTTACCAGCTTCCTTCATGTTACTCTTCCTATTGTCCCCGTCCTCCTTGACATTTCCGAGCATATCCGTTATCTTCTGTTTGGCATTCATAGAGGCCACAGGAATGAAGACTTGTCCCTGTGACTGGCCTCATTTCTATTTCCCACTGATTGACAGCGTCTCTTGAGTTTGATCGAGACTGTCTTGTCACCTTGTTGTTGTTGTTGTTGTTGTTGTTTTTTGGGGGGGGGGGGGCTTTTGCACGCGTGTCTTTGAGTTAATGAAGGCGTGTGATGTTTTGACATGGATGACGGGCGCTTTCCCCCCTGCTTCTCACACAGCAGAGAAGCCCTGCAGCTGCTTCAAGGCAGTACAGTCCGGTCATGCTCAGTCTGGCTCCAGACAAAACACCAGCGAGACTCAGAGCACAACCTCAGACCACCAGACAGGGTTACGTGTAATACTGACATCTTTCACAAGGGGGGAAGAGGAAGGACTCGGACGCACCACATTTTGTGTAAACCTCTTTGTCATTTTGCCACTTCCAGTCTGTATACTCCATGTCCAGACAGTTTGGGTTTGTGTGAATTTTAATTTTAGAACAACCCCCCCACCCCCCTTCGCCCTTGTGGCAAATGTACTGCCCCCAGCCGGCTTGTGACTGTCCGCATTATGTACACGGTGTTACATAGTTTATGAACATATCTGTGGTGGCGCGCGAGTGATGAGGATCGGCCACCTGACGGCTATCGGGTGTCGGCAAGAGCTGCCCACGGCCTGAGCGCTGTAATTATGGAGTCCCATGGCAGTAAAATCCTTAACAATGTGGAAGGCTTTCAATTAGGACTCCCACTGTCTCCGTGCACTTTAGCTGTGATAACTTAACAACCTCCACAGGCGGTGTTCCAATCTGTTTCCGATATCATAAGCGTTGTTAACGGAACATATTAAATCTTGTAGTCTGCTCCTGTAAATCACGATAAATGAACAGCTGCCTCATCTCTTACACTCGAGCCACACTTCAATCAAATAAATGTTTTCATTCAGATTGCTCTATACTTTGCCAGACAGGCTGGTGAATCATCCACAAATAATGAGTTGGCAGTTGCAGGACACCCATGCCCCGATTCCCATTCTTTTGCGACTTTATCGCCGGTTTAGGTTTGTCCTTTACTGTTCTGAGACAGTTACAGTCCTTATCAGCTAGTAGTGCTACTCCCTGCTCTCTCCTTCTCTACTTTCTCTTTAGTCACTGTAGGAGATTTCTGGGAGACGTGGAGCTGAAATGATTAGATGAATAATGGCATTTTTTGGTTATCATTTAAGTCATTTTCAAAGTAAAAAATGCCAAATGTTTTGTGGTTTCAGCCTCCAGCTTCATGCGACTGTCTGCTGGATTTCTGAAGCTTCTGTTACAGTAAACGGACCATCTTTGAGTGATGGACTGTTGCTTAGTCTTGATATCAAAATGATGACTGCATTACTATACCTTGCCTAAATATGGTGTTTGTGCAGAACGCCACTCTCACGGCCTGACCTGACCTTTCCGTCCATTTCCTGCTAGTGAGAAACGCGGTGAAATAATACTTAAACATGGGTTCTTTGGTGGATAATGTCTTTGCCAAAATTACAGGAGATGCTCAGACCTCATTGTAGGTAATTAGAGCCACATTGTTATTTTCCTTTTTTTTAATTTATTTTTTTAATGGAGTTCTGCTGATACAGTGCAGCCAGCAAGCGGTTCATGACCTCCTTTATTCTTCTTTTTAACTCCATTTGTGGACTCCGTCCTTCTGGTTAGCCCTAGCTAAATCCATGGAGTTTATTTTTTGGCCGCTTGCTCCCACTTGCAGCAAAGTTCAAACTGCTCGATCCCAATCTCCATGCCTAGCAGAGCACTACGGCTCACACAGCTCTTATTAAAACACTGTCATTCTAAAGTACTAACAAAATGTTCGTACCGTTTTTAGCTACAGGGTATTGCGAGTGTGAAGTTAAAGCGGTAAAGTAACAGCATATCAGCCGAATATTCACTCTGTGTGATTGAGCTGAAGGTTGCTTAGTCTTAAGGCTTTGGTGTATTCTGCTTCTTGCTTCCTGTGTGGTTAAACATGTTTAGGGTGTCTCTGCGTGTATTTTTGTTCTTCCTGCATCTGTGCGCTGTGTAACTGCAGAACCAGTTTGCAAATGTCTGAGTGATTTGCATGTGTTCCCAGCAGTGCCGGCGTGATGTTGTCACAGTTTACTCACTTCCCTATTGATAAGCTCACTCAGGTTGTTCCTGCGGTGTCTATCGGATCGGTGCAGTAGAGGCATGTTGGACTTGATCATGATGACAGAATGGCATCCAATAAAGCAATAATCTTGTTGCTTCCCATCTAGCCCAGAAGTTCTTCAGTCCATGTACCAGTATGCACTTTAAAATGGCCTTTTGGTCTGTCTTTGTGCATCTGGGCAACCCTCCACAAACCAGCTGCTTTTCATCTTTTAGCATAAGCTGTCATTGTGGTGTCCTTGGTGCGTCTGTGAGCTTTTGTGTTCTTCAATGTTTCCACCATGTTTCAGTCTGCTCTCCTTTCCACATTCAGGCTTCACAGGTGAAAGCACATGTTTACCCTCTAGCCCCGTGTCCTTTTTCCTTTTCTAGAAGATTAGAAGCCTTTTAAAGTCTGGTTACTCTTTTTATTCTAAGTTTCACTTGTCTGTATGCAGCAATGCCACATTGTGTTTAGAACTGCTCAGACAGTAATTAAAGGCGTCACGGAGGATCTCGGCCATCAAGCAAAAAAACCAAAAAAATCAAGGCTGTTTCAAGTGCCCTTGTGGCTGTTGCCAAGTATAAAAGACTTAGGGGAGGAAATAAATTTATGGAGGAGAGTGGGTTGATACTTCCTCTTGACAGTGCATCTGTGGTTGGCAGTTTGCTGAGAGGACAAGTGGCACTGGGGGATATACGGTATATACGTCTTAGTAAATTCTGACTGACTGAGATAGGAATGGAAAGAGAGTCAGGAAGAGCACAGAGAGTCTTGTCGGTCTCAAGTAGGTGAAATGAGGGAGCGTGGGACCGTAATGCTTCTTTGAAGCTTTGCCCACCCTGCAATCCTCACCTTGTGACTGCTGCCTGTGACACGGTGCTGAAGTCCAAGCTGTGTGTGTGTGTGTGTGTGTGTGTGTGTGTGTGTGTGTGTGTGTGTGTGTGTGTGTGTGTGTGTGTGTGTGTGTGTGTGTGTGTGTGTGTGTGTGTGTGTGTGTGTGTGTGTGTGTGTGTGTGTGTGTGTGTGTGCGCGCTCTCTCTCTCGTCATCCCCCTCCCTCCCTCCCATGTTGCTCTGAGACAGTTCCAGCCAGTTTGTGGCGGCTGGGTTTAGACTGTCAAGGACTTGGCACAGTTCGACTGACTGCACCCTGGCTGGTTACAAACCAGACATTACCTGTTGTGTTGAGACACCCTTTTTAAAGCGTGTGGCGCTTCACACTGAGCATATTATTAGCTTCCATTTTGGTGACAGGTGGTAAAATAGAAGGGTTATGTAATCCCAAGGTGTCGTTGGTTTACAGCTGATGCATAAAGTTTTGTTTGTACTCGAGTCTCCATAGATTGAAACATTCAGAGATGAATGGCAACAACTTACGACATGGAAGTCGTGATGACAACAATTATTATTAGGCGCACGCACCTCGTGCCGGCGTCAATATGGCACGCATAAATATGTATACCTATGGCTGGAAGGTACAATCATGTAACTTAAAATTACATGTGTAGAAGGCTGAAATTTAAGAAGCACAGAGGTCTAATTAAACGCCTGAGATGCGACTGTCTTCTCCCGTTGTGACCACAGGTTTGAGCATGCTACATGTTTCGCGTGCTAATCATCTTAAGACATTTTTTTTATGTTTCCGTTCTCATTACATCCCGACGGCAATCGATGAATCAAATGCTGTGGTATCTGTGGCTGTCGCAGGATTGTAATAAGCCCGTCCAATTATTGACAATAAAATATCCCCTAGAGCGTTAATACAAGGCCTTTCCCACACTTTTATGAACATCAAAAGATGTGTGTGTGTGTGTGTGTGTGTGTGTGTGTGTGTGTGTGTGTGTGTGTGTGTGTGTGTGTGTGTGTGTGTGTGTGTGTGTGTGTGTGTGTGTGTGTGTGTGTGTGTGTGTGTGATTTTATTACCATCGTGTGACCTCACTCTCCTCTTCCTCCTCTCTCCGCAGGGTTTCTGTGTTGACTTGAGCCGTACCTATATGGCGTGTGTGAGTGGAGAATTCTGCCAGGCACAGCACCTCACCTGCGTGGAGAAGTGAATCGGCCGCCCCCCGAGGGACTACGCTACCCGGAAACCCCCCTGACAAGCTGGCACACTAGGAACTGCTGACTCATCATCCAAAGGCCCCCCACCCCTGGGATCCTGCGTAGTCCTTGGCCCCGACTGTCCCGCCTTGTCCCAACCAATACCGACAAATCTTTGCTCGCCGCTTTCTTCTTGAACAGCCAATCACAAACAGCTCTCCTGAATGGGGTAAACTGATTGGATGACTCCTGGATAGTCTCTCCATCTTTTTTTGAAATTTTTTTTATTCTTTTACATTTTTTGGTTTTGTATAAATTCATTTTTATTTTATTTTTACATCCCGGAGTACTGTGGACTAGTTGATCGTTTCCCTTTTCTGTGTACATCCTCACATAGTTGAACTCCTGTTGTCCTCCTGAACCCATCCTTCATCACGTGTTGTCATTTTTATTTATTCTGCCCGTTTCTGAACACATGAATCTCTTAGCAGTCCTTTGCTGACTTCTGAGCCAAAAAGTTTCTTTTTGTTTTGTAAGAGTATTGTATTGTAATTGTTTTTTAAGCCGTCTCGCCAACATGAACCGCCCCGCTGCAGTCGAGATTGCCTACGAGTGCATGAGGTTCGTCATCACCCACAACCCCACCAATGCCACGCTCAACAAGTTCACCGAGGTACGCCTGCATCTGACCACGCTGGTGTCTTGTGTGCGTTCGTTTGCAAGTCCCGCGTCTAAAAGTTCTCTCTTTATGTCCTACCAGGAGCTGAAAAAGTGTGATGTGAACACACTGGTGAGAGTTTGTGATGCCACTTATGATAAGACTCCAGTGGAGAAGGAGGGGATTCAGGTCCTGGTAAGAACACACACACACACACACACACACACACACACACACACACACACACACACACACACACACACACACACACACACACACACACACACACACACACACACACACACACACACACACACACACACACACACACACACACACACACACACACACACACACACACACACACACACACACTCTTGTGGCAGCCTTTAATATACATCATCATCTTCATTCATACACTGACACTCTCTTCTTCTCTGGTCTCCTCTAGGACTGGCCCTTCGATGATGGCGCCCCTCCTCCCACCCAGATCGTGGACGACTGGCTCAAGCTGCTCAACACCAAGTTCCGAGAGGAACCCGGCTGCTGCATCGCTGTGCACTGTGTAGCAGGACTTGGACGGTAAGTGGCAAGCTGCATCCATTTGTGTAGAGATGTCCTGATAACGCAAGAGGCAGCGCGGATTGTTGTATGGTCAACTTTTGAACGTTAAAAGTCTGCTCTAACATCAGTAACTGGTGATTAATTCAGTATCTTGAATGGCTGTCCTCTTCCTGCTCATGCTCCGTAAAGCCAAATTCACACTCCACGACTTTCAAAGTTCTCATGTAAACATTCAACACCTTAAGTGCAACTACAACAACTTTGGTCCGTACACATAGCACACACAGGTCGGCTGTAGGCGTGGTGGTCGCTCTGACAGGTTTGTCCTCAACCGGTGTCCTGCGTGCTCATTGGCTGTTGCTCCCTGACAGATCCAGACATTTGGTGATGCTAGATATGTGGACCGCGCCTGTCTTTGAACAGTTGGCGCCTAGAGCCTGAGATACGACGTGCGAAAGCTGAGCCAATGTGGATCTGGCTCTGATCTGTTTTATTTGTTTTGTTCCGGGCAAGCGGAAAGTCAGGGCTAAAGTTGTGTCGTGTGAACCGGGCATAAATGCTCAATCAGCTGGTTAAATTTTCATAAATGACAACACTCGGTTGCTTCTGCAGACTTGAAAAAGAAAAGGCAATTACATTTGCATGTGAACTGTCTGTCGGTCGGGAGGTTGCACAGGCAGCGTGCTGTCGTCGTATTCACAGACTAATGTGACTGAATTACAGGCGGGTTATGCAGAATAACAACACAAGTGTGAAAACAAAGTGGGCAGAAGCCTGTGACGTGGGAGAACTAGTGTTAAAATGTCCTTCCTCACCACAAACGCACAATGAGCCAATCGCTTCTCAAATGGCTTCCAGCATTTTGCATTGCTGTAGCATTCCAGAGGTTGTATAATTACCAGTATTGGTTAGAATGCTATTTTCTGAATTCATCTTTTCTCCTTCCCGAATCTGTTTACAGCAGTCTGATCTGCTTTACAGCAGCCTTCTCTTCAGGGTCTTGAGTGTGTGAGGCAGCAGCAGTGTTCCTTGTTGTTGTTGTTGTTGTTGTTTGTTCCTTTCTTTGACAATATTCTCATCCCTCCTTCCTCACTATCGCACGTTTTCTTTCTTCTCGTTTTCTTCCAATCCCTCTTTTCTCACGTTCTATCCCTTGTGAATGTTGTGTGAGAGAACAGCCACTGAAGGAAATGCTCTGTCAGCACTGAGGTTTGACCCTCCAAGTCGCCTAGAAAGTCTTTTTTTATATTTATTTTTTTCTCTCATCTGGTGAGAAAGGAGAAGGTTATCTTACTGTAACTTATCACCGTTCTGTGTGTATGTGTGTGAGCTCCGGGCCCCAGCAGGGCAACAGTGAACATGTGCACCCCTGTTGATTTCCCAGGCCTGTTTCCCAGGTTTAAACACCCCCCCACCCCCCCCCCCACCCACCCCCCCTTCCCATGTGAACCTTGGCATTTAATCTTCTGTTCTCCTTCTCTCCTTCTTTGATTCTCTCACTGTCTCCTTGAACCGGTCCGTTGGATTTCTTTACCTCTCAGAGCTCCGGTCCTGGTGGCCTTAGCCCTCATTGAGACTGGGATGAAGTATGAAGAGGCTGTGCAGTTCATAAGGCAGTAAGTACCCTCCCTACTTCTGTACTTTTTAAGGCTTTAATAAAGATAATAGCCTCTTATTGTTATTAGCCAAACTGTATTTCAAAGTTGTCATTCAGGTAAGTCAGTTATGCATTTTGGCTTCTTTGGTATGCTGACAACTTTTGCGTTTTATCGTTTGTCCATCGATAGTAAATACTAGGGAGAGGTATTTCTCGAATTTGGCACTACAACAGGCAACAAAGGTGTCCAGAGTTAAAGGAATAGTTCAACACTTGCAGCATTCGCCTTAAGGCTGGCTGAGACTCCAGGAAGTTACTGCTCCCATCCACGAAATCCACTACCAGGCTGCCAAATGCAGCTTGTATTTAGCAGACGAACTCTCTGGCTTAAAGTGATTGGGTAGATTTGTCAAAAAACAATGTTCTTTAACCACAATGTTGGCGGCTCGAATGAGAAGCGGATGTGAAGAGATGTGCAAAGTATTGTCCAAGGTATATGCAAAAGTTAAGCTAGCATGTATATCGCTACCGTAATGTTTGCTATGGTGTGTTCTTTGCCTGGTTTTGTGGATATTATATTAATGTTCTTCCCCCTCCTTTTCTCCTCTGCTTTTCATAGGAAGAGACGTGGAGCCTTCAACTCCAAACAGCTTCTTTACCTCGAGAAATACAGACCCAAGATGCGTCTGAAGTTCAAGGATACCAACAGCCACAACTGCTGCGTGCAGTAGGCGGCCTGTCGGTGCATCTTTCTAATGCACAGCTCGTGGGGAATCTTCCAACAAGGGGAGATAAAAAAAAAAAAAAAATAAATACAAAAAAAAAAAAATATGAAGAGAGTGCTATCAGTAATTATTGTGATGATTTGTCAACACTGAGTCATGGTTAATTGATCAGAGAGCTAGTGAGTGATGGAATGAATGAATCCAGATCTGGGGATCCACCAGCCGAACCAATGAATGGAAGGTCAAAGCACACAGACAGGCCTGCCTCCCGGTTATACTGTTCAACCGCGGGCCAGAATCTTTTCAACTTGAGTCCATCCTGTTTCTTTTCTTTTGTTTCAGTTGTAATCATGGGATAACATTTTCCATTTTGTGAATTTTTATTTTTAAACAAACAAAAGATGTAACATTAAATGATAAACTGATTTTTATTTCCACTAATTATTGATATTATGATCAGGCCATAATGTACCTTTTTTAAAAAAACATTTTTAAATCTTTTGAACACATATTGTGACTGTCCATTTTGGTATTTGGGTGTTTTTATTTTATTTTATTTTTGCACAAAAGCGCAAAGGTTCACCTGAACATGCAGTAATGTTTTTCTTTTACCCTTCACTTGCTTCAAGTCACTTTCAGTTTAGGGGGTCACTCAGTTTGAATATGTCTGAAATATTTATTCACAAGATATATGTGTGGCAGTTATGTTTGGCAGGGGAAAGGACACTTTGTTATCCAATACTTTTGTTGTTGTTGTTTTTTTGTTTTTTTTTATCCATTGAGAGCCATGTTTTTTTGTTTTTGTTTTTTTTATCTTGGAGTGCAATAATCAGTCCACCTCAGATAAGCCCACCAAACCTTGCTGAGCATCCTACACACGCACACACATGCGCACATACATTTCAGACCACCTCATCCAGGCAGTTAAACAGGAAAACACGCAGCAACTCCTACAGAAGGTACTTCTCTGGCTTTCATTCATTCTCCTTAACAGGGCTACAATAGGACTTCCCTAAGTATACATATTTAAACTCACACACAGAGCCTAAGATTCAACCTGAAAGACAAGGTGGAGAAGAATGAAAATGGTCAGTTTTTTATCATTGTACCCATTTTGAAAACATCCCCAATTCGTATTGGTTCTTTAAAGATAAATAAATTGAAATAAAAAGCATTCGTGTCTGTTTTTTTTTTTCTGCGTTGAATCAGGGTTTTTGTGGTTGTTGTGAGAGGTGTGAAGGTGGTTTGTGCTATATGTAGACGGGTAGTTGTCAACATTAGCACTGGATATGTTGCTGTGATCTGTCTAGGCCACCAGCTGCTCTGTTATATTCAAGTAAACATGCTTTTGTTGGTCTTCCCATTAACACTTAAAATATGGTCAGTCCTTCATAACAAAATTCATACATTTTATTTTCCTGCTTTGAAAATGAGCACATGGTGATTAGACAGTGTGCGTGTGCGCGCGCTCATGAGGCATGTCAGTCAAAGTCTGCCCTACATGTCCTTTCCCCAGCAGAAAGTGAGTCAGCACCTCGTGGAAGGCACAGGACACCGTGGTACTGAGAAATGACTCACAACCGCAACCGGTGATCACGACGCCGGCCTAGAACTGAAGCCTTTGAAAGGGCTCCCTCTGCTGCTCACATCTAGTCATGGCCGAAGCTCGGGACGAGAACGTGCACATGCAACAGAGCGTCAATAATCCACACAGTATTTAATGAAACAAACCGCTCAAAGATTAATAACTTGACATGACAAAGTTTGGCCTTTTAGACTGAATACGCACTGAGATTGTTTTGTTGGTTGTCACTGCCTTCAATAATACAGCGGAACCACAAACAAATGAGCTCGTGGCATCAGATTAGAGCTGCATAACCTGCTTTGTATACTATGAATGCCAAATAGGCCTCCAGTGAAATGTGTGATTTAAATCTGACTTTGTATTTGTTGTTTCAGTTGAGAAGCTGTATTCAGACACCACCTCACGGTGTTATACACTCCATCAAACTACAATAAATACAACCGGCCTTTCATTTTCCAGTTGACTTCTTTTGGTTTGTGATTGTGTTGTTTTGAGTTCTTGAGAAACAGATTGCATAACTGGTGATATATTATACAGAATTCCAGCTACTCTTGAGACAAGAACAAGTCTTTGGGTCCGAGATCATTGCTGGAAGAGAAATAGACCAAAATGTGTACTTTTTATTTGCACCATCATTTATCTACATCGGTCTTGTTTTCCTTCCACATAGCCTTCAATATATGTTTGACTTGTCATAGCAGGAGAAGCACAGTTGTATATTAACAATGATCTGTTTAAGTACTAGTGGCTCATGTTATGTACACCTGTGTTGCCAGCTGTGACATGTCAAAATGTCTGCTCTAATAATTAAAATGTCTGGTGTTTATCCAGTGAAAACAAATAAGTTAACTCATACTCCTTTGCACAACATGTATCCAGTACAGTGGTGCATTGATTTAACTGTACTGTGTGAAATGATGTGTTCATTTTGACAATGATGGTTGGTATTGTTGTCTCACAGCGGGAACATCTTGTGTTCAAATCTACTGGCTGCACAGGTTGTTCCTTGTTGTGTCCCTCAGTCCAAGTTGCAGGCGTCAAAGATATGTGACACGCTTCAATAGCCAAGAATTATGATAATCTGAGGTGAAAATATAACCTGCTATGGGAGAGACGCAGCAGGCCACTGTCTTGTCTTGTGCTTTCAACCCATTGCACAACAGGTTTGTGGTTTTGATCATTGTCTGACCCAGCAATCATTCATCTACTGGTCTGGCATCAGTTCCTGCACCGCTCCGGATCCTGTTAGCTTTTAGTGACACCTGTTGGTGTGAAGCACAGCACACCCAAAGACCCAGAACACCGTTATTATTAACACCTGTGCTTCTGCTATGACAAGGCAAAAAATTATACATTTTGTTGACGCAAAAATATATCCGAATTACTTCCTGCAACCATCTTGGAATTTCATCATATTGGCAAAAGTCTATTTATTTTATTTGTGGTAGCTGGATAGAAAAGTCAAGAATATTGCTATGTTTGGTTTAAATTGATCTCAAAACATATTTGTAAATGAAAAAAAAAAAAGTTCTCAAGATGGGCACAACATTATTGTTTAATGCAGTTATGATACATGTGATCAGGTGGAGCGGACGCTCAATGTGAAAACGCTTGGACACAGCAGGACGTCCCACTGTGGACATAAATTCTAGTCTCGTAAAGGCCGAGGCAGCAGCCTGCAGGAGACACGGGTTAACCTAAACCCAGAGATCAATGCTGGACCTGATTTACGAGTGAAGATGAATCTACAAGCAGTAAATGCAGATTATTTGTCTTCGCTGTGTAGTGTTTTTGTGTTTGTTGTGATGGCCAGCCTGCCAGCCGATGCCTGTTTATGAACTTTAAGCTTTGTTTAAGTGTCTGTCAGTCATTCTGTGCGGCCAATTCAATCTGTTGCGCTTTCCGTTCTGTTCACTGACTGTGTTTGTGTTGGATACGTGAGCTTGTGTGTCTTACGCATTTCGGTTTTTCTCTTTGACTTGGTATTATTCATTTAGCTTATTGTTGGGACATTTGTTAATTTATTAAACATGGAAAAGTGTCGTTTCGGTAGTTTTAGCCCTATAGTGATTTTCTAAAGCCTTTTCATGCTGAATGACTTATTTCCTTAACACTTGTGAGGACATCTCTGGTGCTTTTGTGTGATTCTTTGTGGAGAAACCTCACAGATCTGTCCATAAATCAATTAATCGATGAGTCGACTAAATCTTATGAGTGTTAGACGACTAAAAGTTTTTGTAGTTGGACAGCTTTAGAATATGTTTTTTTTCACTTTATCAATAATTGCATGGTCTTTAAAATGTCAGATGCTTTTATAAATGTCTATGATCTGTTTAGGAAAATGCCTGTTACAATATACCAGACCACAAGATGACTTTATGTAAATGTCATTTATTGATATGAAAAGTCCAAAACCCAAAACTATTCAGTCGACTTTCACAGGAGACAGAGAAACATGGTGCATATCCATGGATGTGAATTTGAGCTACTTCTACTTAAAAAAATAAAAAAATAAATATAAAAATAAAACATTATAAATAAAGCAGCAATCATTTTGACATCAAAGTTAGTGCTGTTTGATTTCATAGAGGTGTTGATTCCACTTGTGGAGGCTGTAGTTTGTAGTGCTGTTGAATAGTATTGGGTTATTCTGATATGAATGAGATGGAGAAAATATGAGAAAGACTTTTCAACCCAAACTGAATGTATTAGTTTGGCTATAGACTTAATAAACTGTAAACTGAGGGTTAGTCTAACTAGTGTTTTTGATCATATGCAAACCCTGCCAATTCATTGGCCCAAAGCTTCTCTTTAGTCTTGTTAGGCTTTGTGAATCGTTTGTAAGAGGACATCAGAAGCCCCGGAGCTACTTTTATGTTATGGGAAAAAGGCCAAGAGGTCCTGATTCTTCTCAAGAAGACCTTGATCCAATTCAACACTCAGCCCTCTGCAAATCTGATCTAGGCCACAATATTAAGCAGCCAACTCTGCGATACGCCATTGTGATTCGTGGCCCTTTAAAAATGCATGTTCGCTCTTGGCTCTGTATCTTTAATGAGGTGTGTCTGAAATATTTGATAGCCTTGTGCTCATTTGGAAAACAAGTACGTTTATTTTCATTAATATTTGATTCGGAAATGAATATATGTAAAACACATACATTAATTAGTCTGTTTTGATCAATTGTCTCTGTCTAATGCAGAGCGAGGATTTCCGCACAGTAACTCCCCACAGGCTACACTGGTGCATATCATTCTCTGGTGCTTCATTGCACAGCCATTTCATTTTCAAAGTGGGATTTAGCATCTTTTAAGACTATTTACACTCAAAAGAAATTATCAGTTTTCACCAAGCGTTGAGGCGCATTTGTAAAATGGATGTTCGCCCCATTAGAATGTGCTGCTTGAATGATGAATGAATAGGGATGTAACCATCACAGATGTGGCATTGCAGATGTGACAACTGAGAACTGATTTTGCCTTTGGGGCTCATGCTGGGTATTTTATTGGTATTTTATTTAAGGAACGCACCACCAGTTCACTCAATTGACTTGCATATTAAAGACATTCAAAGTCTTTAACATCAGCTGATGCAAAATCATGAACAAAACCTGCGAGTTCACTGAAACCCTTCCTTCATTTTCAAAATCATTAGTTCAATGTTAGTGGGTGTCGAGACCCATCACAAGCACACGAGGAAGATAATAAAGAGTAATGTCCCCCCTCCCCACAAGATGGTGATGGAGACCTGTATGAACAGTGCAGTAATGCATGCAATGGCCAGTAGAGAGCAGTACTAATACACCAATCCCTCAGATGCTACCGGTGGGCTGCAGTGTCGAGAAGTGTGATGTATTCTCTCTGGGTGCACCTTGGACAGTGGCAATCTGGTGAGTCATACTGCCACTGTATCCCGGATATTTGGATTCAGCAGGCAGAGGCCGTGCAGTAATTAATAAGCACATATTTAATGTTTGTGGAACAAGGAAAGGGGTGGAAAATGGAGGTTGTTTGGCTTCTCTGCAACTCACCGACTCACCTAACTCAATAAGGAGAGACTGCAACAAGGAGAAGGTGTTTCTGTTTGTACTAACAGAAGCTGATGTCTTGGCATTGGTATTCTTTTTTTTTTTTTTTTTTTTTTTACAAATTATAAAAACAGTTTATAACCCATTTCTTTCGAGCTCTCTCCCTGAGATGACAGCAATTGAAATGTTTGTTTGTATCAGAAATGGTTGACACAGCACTCAGATGTCTTGCCAGAATAACATGGATGTTCACTGAGGACGGGGAATCGCATATTTTTTTAAAAGCTCCTTTTTATGCAGCGCAGTCGTTTGGCAAAACACAGCTTTATGTTGGTAAATGTTATTGTGCAGCGCTGCTTTCTGCCCTTGGCTCCGTCGCAGCCAGTGTTAATGAGTGTGAGTGCATGGTGAATGACAGGCCAACACACTGCCAGTCAATCAGCAGGGTTGTCTGGCCCCTCTCCTTCACTCTCTAGGGGATGAGATATGTGTCATCCTCCCATGAGGCATCTCACCACGACGCTGCCTCCATTCTCCCTCCACTGTGCCAAGTCCTCCCCGCCCCACTCTGCTTCTCCATGCTAGTTTGTCTACTGTCCCCTCTGGCTTATCTCTGTGGATGGTGTTTTCTCTTCTCTTCTTCTTCCCATCTTTATTCACCTGTTTGCATATCAGCCCAGCTCTCATCTTTAACTCCAGCTGCTTCTTTTCATCTCACCCTTTTCCTTCGGATTCGAGACTCAGCAGTACCTCGCAGCTTCAGCCTCTAGCCCCGTCTTCCTCCCATTCGTTCTTTCCCTTTCTCTCAAAGCTGGCGAGACACAAAAAACTGAAGCAGCTCATGAGTGGTACGTGGTCGCTGTTTAGCCGACTGATCCTCATTTATTTGCTCGCTGAAGATGAAATAGTAATCCGGAGCGGAGGTGTTTTTCCTCTCTTAATGCACTTGTCAGCAGCCATATCAATAGCCCCAAAGCAGCCATGAAAGGCCAATCTATCCTGACACAGCATGCGCTAAGTGGCCGGTTTAACAAGCACCTCTACTAATTGGTTGTGTTTGAGCTCGCTATTCATTAGCAGTTAGGGTCACGCCATTCCAGTGGGCAGGTGTGCGCATTCCTTTGTTCTTAATCTTAATCTTATCTCTCTATCTTTCCCCGTGGAACTTTAGCTCTGTGGCTCTATGTGATTCGCAACAGCTGTCCTGAGCATTTCCTCCACTTCAGCATGAATCTGAATAGCTTCGGAATATAACAAAGCGGGACACACACACACACACACACACACACATACACACATACACCTACACATACACCCACCGACGCATACACCTACACCTACACACACACTATATGTGGTACTTAATCAGCAACTATTCATTTTTCCTTTCCCAGCTGTGAAGAAGTAAGACGGGGGCAGAGCAGGTTAGAGGCTATGCACACATCCAGACATACAGTATACGCACAACATATGTATTCAAACAGGAGTTGTAAACTACAGTGTATGTATAGTGGAGGAATCTTGTTTACAGGGATGTAGCTCCATCTACATCTTATTTACCCATCTTTTTATTTGCTAAGAGACCCTTTTTTTGCACTGGTCAGGCTTTAGGAGGTAAATTATTAACATACTGTACATCATGGTATTATAGATCTGATGTAATACATGTAGCCTATGATATATTAGACATGACAATACAAGAGGTTTGTCTATTGCGACGAACCCTTTGAAGTACCTTCAGGATTAAAGTCAATGCTCAGTAAATGTTTAAGGGTAGGTTCCAGGCTTAAGTCATATTGAATGAATCTGTAAGCAATCCCTGAACCAACGTTAAACCTAATATTTATTGTGTCTGCTCCTTCGTGGCACACTTGTGTTTCCATGAGAGATCACTTTTTTATCGGGGTCATCTGTCAAAACACTCTCCGGAGAGACGACGTCAGTATCCCAGGTGTAATCTGTTCTGGCAGACAGCTGATCCCTGCTGAGTGAACTGGCTGCCAAGGAGTCTGGTTTGAATGTGAACGCTCCCCTCCAGACTCTCACTGACAACAAGCGAGCCAAGTCCATCTCTGGAGTCAAACTGCTAATCAAAGGAAAGGCATTAGCTATTCTTTTGCCGCGTTCAACAAACGCTCCACCTGCTGATTTACAGCCTTCACACGAGCACATCTCCAGTATAGTCCTTGTTTAGACTCAGCATTGAACCAGGTAGTTCAAGTAATGCTAATCTCACAGTAATGGTCAAATCATTGACTCAATAATGGTTTCTTTTCAGTGCTGCCCTTTTCCACTATTGACTCTTGGTACAAAGCTTTGCTCATTGACCACTGCCAGAATGATATTCCAGGGAGTGGATGAGAGGGGCTTGCAGAGGTGATCTCACTATTATCCCTGAGCTATTCTTCCATTGTGAGCAGATCAAAGTGGTATTTATGCCAGGCCTCTGGATATGTGCATGCCACGTTGCTGTGGAGAAGTATACTCCAATGTAGTGTGAAAGCCTCTCCATTAATGGATGAAAGGTTGTTGGCCCAAATCATCAAATGGAAGTTCAAAAGGGCTAATCAAGCCCCGAGCAATCCAATGAAATGGTATTATTGCAGAGTATAAGCAACATGTATACGGCTGTTCTGTTTTAAAGGAATAGTTTGACATTTTGGAAAATAGGCTTCCTTTCTTGCCGAGAGTTAGGTGAGAAAATAGATACCACACTCAGGTCTGTGGGATAAATATGTCGCTGAAGCGAGCAGCCAGTTAGCTTAGCTTAGTTTAGCTAGTAGACTAGAAACTTGGGGAAACTGCTTGTTTGGCTTTCTCCAACAGTAACACAGTCTATCTGACTACCAGAGTACAATTAACACTTTATATCTTGTTTGTTTAATCCGTCCAAAAACTGAAGTGTAAAATGTAAATTATGTATAAGTATTTCTTATTAACTTCCTGGAGTCTCAACTGGTTGCCTAGTCTCCTAATGATGATGACAAGAACCATTGTTTCCCAGAATTCACATTGATGCCAAGCCAGTAATTGTATACGTATGTCTTTGACAGTAATAGAGCATCTTTGTTAAAAAATAACTAACCCATCAAACTGTTTATTTTATTAAGATTCAGGAAGGCTCTATATTTACCGCACAGACATACGACCGTGTCTGTCTTCTCTGCAAGAAAGAACATTGACTTATTTCCCAAAATGTCCACTTATTCCTGCACTTTACTTACACTATTTTAACTTAAAACAAATATTCATCACCAGAATTTCTTTTTTCCAGCAATCGAGGAATCAACGCACTGGTTTTGCTCAGGTACTTTTCATGTTGTGTATTTTCCTTTCAAAGAGAAACGCATGCAGTGAATGAACCACTTAAAGAACAAAGTGCACTAACCTACTCAACTGTGCAACTTTGAAGCAAAGTTATTTAAATGCAGACTAGACTGTCGCTGCCACAGTTGGAGATACACGGTGAGCTCATCAGTGTGTGAGATTGAGGCATCTGTAGGTGCTCCTCCCGGTAGCTGTGATCATCTGTGGCATCTGCCTGTTCAGAAGATAAAAGTGCAGGCACTGATGTTTTCATTAAACGTCAGACAACATGCATCTGTCTGAAAAATGCCTTTAATCCTCACAAACCACCAGAATATCTCTTTTGGTTACATTACGCTTCCAAAAAAAGAGATTTAGACAGGAACCATGTGTACCTGTCAAGAAACATAACTCCGTTTTTCTGTAATTTTGCGAGGTGTGTTGAGAAAATGTCCAAAAGGCTGTTCAATTCCAATGATTAAGCATTGTTTTTTTTAAGCCATCAAATGTTTGTTGATGCAGACCATCGGCAGTAAAAATGTAAGATTCATAAAGGGCATGTAAAAGTCAAGTTTAAAAGGTACAGATTCAAGTCTGTGTGTTGAGATAATGAGGTGGCAGGGGAGTTTCTTCATTGTAAACACCTGAGTTGCACAATGAAAGGTGTGTGCGCGTGTAATTGCATACCTCCATGTCATCAGCGTTCATTGCCCTCTATTTTTTTCCCCCTGTCACTGTGCAGTTTTCTGTCTGTTTGCAAGTGTTAGGTTCTTTTTCATCTTGTCTTTAGGAAAAAGGCAAGAGACGGTGGCATTTGCTGATTGCTGATCGCAAAGGCACCGCATGCGGCAGGGCTTGCATACTTAATGCTGGAAGGCTGGAACTCCGATTGCAATCAGGGGGACCGAGCGAACGCAGTGGTGGGAGGGAATAAACAATAATACATCCAAATTCAACAAGAGCAGTTGACAGAGGGCACCAGAGGAATGGCTGAATATGAAGCCAGTGTAATTGACAGCTGATTCTACACAGCGCACCTCCGACCTTTGCTGCTTTGTTTTTATCTCCCTCTCCACGCAAGCACTCACAGTGATCTCCAAATACATATATAATTCAACCCTGTTCGAGTCCACATAGAAACACCGTAGGAACCTATTTAGTATTCCGACCATTTACTGTGCTGGCAAACACCCTCCACTGTCAAGATGTATAACAGGTTTCCCTTTTGGCGGAGGCAACCGGAGTGGCAGGGGAGGAAATCAGAGGGTGACGAGAGGTTGAGGAACTGATAAACTTGTCTTCATGCAAATGCACTAGTGAACTATTCAGCGTGTGTTTCCTCAAATGTGTTTATGGTGCACCACCTTGATGGTAATGCACACAGGCTGAGACTTGGAGGCAATCTTCTTGGCAAACAAAAGGCAGGGTGTAGAAATAAACTGGAGAGGGAGGGCGAATCACGAAATTCATGCCTTTGGGGCTGTTTGTTTGCATACATATATATGGAAAAATATGATGCAATGTCTTGCTAAATAAAGCCCCATAGTCCCACAGTGTTTACTGTTGGATGACTATTCTACATTCAGGGCCAGGCACCCAAGGCTTTGTCTTCAGCTGTCTCCCGTAGTGAGAAGAGGGAGACAGGAAAAGGTCTTGGGAAAGGTCTGCCAAGGGCTTGGCCTCTTGTAGCTAATCAGGCTCTCTCTCCTGGCTGCTTGTCCATTCAAGGCCTTTGCCTCAATCTGACTACAGACAAAGACTTGTTAGGACATAAACTCCTGGTGACAAACTGTGTCATCACCCTAGGCAAGCGCACATGGAGGGGTTGTGCATAGTTTGCACGCAATACACTCAGTCAAGCAAGGAGCAAACAGTATAATCGGTGTTCTCTTTCTTGCGCCTCCTTTTCTTCTCACCTAGCATTTTAAAGTATTCCTGGCTGCAAAAAAACAATTCTTCTTTCTCTTCACCCATCTCTCTCCCAGAGGCATGCAGTCTATCCTTCTTCCTCACCACTAGTGAAGTGGCATGGATTTGCCGTAAGTGACAGGATTCTCAGGCCTTACGTCCTGAAATGCCCTTTGCAGGACACTCGCAAATGCTTGGCATTGAGCGGACGTTGACTTGATGGAGTGTGGCTCTGACATCTGTAATCATCTGCTGACAAGTTGCAAAGCATTGGCCTTCAGGGACGAGACTTTTGAGGAGAATGTTCAATTCAAGCTCGTAAAATGATTCGGCCCACATGTTTCTGCGACGGCATCCGATACTGCAGAGAGTATTAAGTTGCAGGGCACCACGCGAGGATATCTTCACTCCATCAAGCTGTGTGAAAAGAAGTCCAATCTAATACAAGTTCGGAATCGTGGTAACACAAAGCATAAAAGTTTCCTTTGCGTTGCTACTGCTTCCACAAGCGTTGCAGTCAATAAATATCGGAGACAATCTCCCCCTCTTCCACCCTTTATATCAGGCTGACTCTAAATCCAGTCTGGAATGCATTCACTGCTATCTGATCCCGGCTGTCACATCCCCTGCAACACACACACACACTTACATACACACACGCGCACGCACGCACGCACACATTTCACTACCAACGCAGTAGCTACCCAGCTTGCATGGTTGACTCTATATTTCATAATGCGTCATGTACCAATGTGAGATATGGTCCCTGATTTCATTTATATGGAGCAATGCTTGCTCTCTTATCTGTGCTGGAGTGAAATAGCTGTGGATCAACGTCGTTAATGTGTCAGTCTCAAGCTGATGGAGAGTTTACATGCTGCAGAGAGCTGCAGTGGAGCATTTGGAAGCTGCAACCATACGGGGAAGTTCAGTCGGGTTTTACGTGCCGATGTTCGCTCCGAGTTTGTATTTGGACTCTAGTTCTTAAGTCAGTGTCAAGAATGGGACATCTGGGGTTGAAACTCTGATGTCAACACTGAGATTATGTGCAAGGATTTAATCAGCGATTGATTTTCACAGACACCGTCGCAACATTACTCAGGGAAGTCCATTCAACTCTGCCTTGACCAATCACCTTTTGCTGCGTGTTGATTCATCTTTCCGGATGTGCAATAGAAGTGATGCTCAGGGTCAAACGCCAGATTCCTGAATTTAATTACGTTTTTACTTCGACATTGGCATTCACCGGTGTGAAAGGAGACCATCTTGTCTTTCAGATTTTAAAGGAAAACGGGATTTCTTTCAATTACGTTTCTGTTTTACAAATTTGAAAAGGTTTGACTCATTTCATTCTGCTTGTAAAGGTACTCGATTTGGTACCTTTTTTTTTTTAATGCGTTATAACCACACAACCTTTTCAACCTTTATAACCTTTTTAACCTTTTTAACCCAATTTTTTATTTCCTTGATTAAAGTTGTGTCCAATCTCAACAAATTCACAGACACAAAAGAGCCTGTCTTTATTGTTTCAGGTCTTTTGACTTCTGCAAATCACACAAAAATTAACTAGAAAGATGGATAGAAAGCAATCAGTGGATATTTTTTAATCAAAACACCTCATGAGCCAATTCCACTATCTTAGAGCTCCCTTTTCTTTTTTTTATAAAAGCACATTATTTATTTCCATCTGTTATTGAATGCTGCGGGTTTTGTGCTGCTGTGGGCTTTGTGCTCAGTAATTGAATCTGATGGCCTGGTCCGGATGGAAACTTTGTATTCTTAGAAACAGCAAGCTGAGCTGTTGGCTTATGGAGATAGCAAAAAGAAAGCACAGACTTCTAGCCAGCCATCCCAACCCCACAAGCATAACTAATCATTGCACAGCTTACTGCCTCTCATCAAAGCAGCAGTAACATGTAGGGATTTTGAAGTTCACTGTAGGCTACTTGAAGCGTAATTCTGTGAGATGTGCAAGCATCGATATGAATATAGACTGGCGCTGCGTAAACCTGCACTATCTGTGTTATCTGTCAGAATCAGTAAAATGCTCACAACTGGAATCCGAATCCTTACATTGTTTGAAATTTGGCAATTTGTCAGAGTGTATGTAGAGCTACAAATGGGTTCCGCTTCACACAGCACTCATAACACTCCATCATAGCTCAGCGTAAAAGACATCTCGCAGCCGCTTCTTGGTTTCTTGGCATTAAACTCCCCCCCCCCCCGTTACTAGTTGTCGTTCTTGTTCTACATAAGCAGTCCGCTCATTCCCTTAAGTTCAAGCAAACCGTATAATAATGACTCTGAAAACCAGATACAGAGTTTTAACATTTTAAATTATTCCATAATTTCTGACTAATGCGTGACTAATAGCTTTCTTGCTCTTTCCGTCTTCTAGCCTATCTCGTCCCCCCTTCCTCCCTCACTTGGCTCTCGGTTTCTAATAGTCTGCTTTCACTGCTTCTTTCCTTCAGTTTGTCAAGAGATGTGGTGAAAAAAACCCCATTGAGAAAGCCAGGGATAAAAAGCTGCCACTTTGCCGAAAGAAGTTTTAATTGGGGCCCAGGGGAAAAGAGCTCTTCCCGTTTTTGCCATTTCTCTCTGTTCTTAATGGATAAAGATCCCATTTCCCTATTGGAAATGCATTTACGTTGACAAAAAAAAAAAAAAAAAGGAACGCTGCTGCGCACGTTCATAAGACGTCTGCTTGTGTTTGTATTTCTAAAACAGCAGGGTTTTTCTTCTCTCCCTAAATGATGCAGCACTTTAGAAATCAGCCATGGTATTTCACTGTCACTCAAAATTTCATCATGCAGTCTGAAATGTCTCAGAGGACTCGGACGGAGCTATCTGTGGAATAATATGTTATGCATGTAAATAGAAATTAAATGAGATTTGCATGAATAAACCATGGCTGGATTTCACTAGAACAAAGACAATTTCTCAACTCTCAGAAAGTCTTTAGTAAAATTGGAATTAATTTTGTATAGCCAAAATCACGAATCACAAATTTGCCTTAGAGGACTTTACAATCTGTACACATGCGACATCTTCTGTCCTGGGACCCTCACATTGGTACAGGAAGAACTCCCCCCCCAAAAAAACCTTTTAAAGGGCAGAAAAAAAAGGAAGAAACGTTAGGGAGAGCAACAGAGGAGGGATCCCTGGATGGACAGAAGTGCAATAGATGTCATGTGTATAGAATGAACAACAAAACAGAGTTACAACACATTCAATGCATATGATATACATGATTCATATAATAAGAGTAATGAGCAGAATAATGACAGAACAATTACGACTACTACTAATACCAGCAGCAGTGGATATAATAGAATAATAATGGTAATAAATTACGTAATGGTATCGGCAATAGTAATAGCAATCATACTGCTAATAATGATAGCAGCAGTGGATGTCAGGCAGAACCACGGTCCAGATATAACCAGAATCCATGGAAACCTGCGAATCTATCTCTCCGTCTGTGTCACTTCTAAAGCTGTTGTCTCTCTCCCTCGCCCACCATTGCGTTCTTTCCTCCTTCCGCCGTTTCTTTCTCAAAGTTCATTTATACAGGCACCGGCCCATATTGAGTTTCTGTCCAGGCGCCGCCACAGACTGCCAGCAAAGCTCAGCCCAAACACTAAAGAAATGTCTATCAAAAGTCGTGCGAACGCGAAGAGCGGCGCATAACAACAATGGCGGCGGGAGTGACCCCTTGACAGAGTGACATGACCAAGAGTAATTGCCTGTCATGTGCCGTACTGTTTCACATTTCACATAAAAGCCCCTCTGTTATTCATTTAAAGTTAAGCCGGGTTGGCCAAGGTCGCCGCACTCGTCCTGTAAGGAGAGGGATAATTGAACAGCGCACCTTCTCTCCGGACCGCCATGGGATGGAGTGACAGCAGTGTCAAGAAAGACTGGAGGTTAAGAAGAGACACATTTGAATTTGAATACAGCTTGTGAGATTTGTTGGTGTTTCTGGAGTGTTTACACAGTTGTGTGACTCTTTATCCTGCTTTTCATTTTCGCTCTCTCTGTCAGTCCCTCATCTTCCTCCTCTCTCCCCCCACTAACGGGGGAAACCCCAAACAAGTTGGTGATTTCTTACCCTCTCCTCCGACTTTAGAAAGATATATCCTTTTCTTCTTTAGGCCATTGCCTCTTTTATTTGCTTTACCCAGAGGTTCCCAAACCCCTAGGGGGAGCTGGAGTTAATACATATTCCTATTCTGATAATTATGAAGCTGTATCCAATGCATCCCCTGTCATTGGAGTTGCAAACGTCTTTGCTTGTTTTCGCTGAGCTTTGTTTTGCTGAAATTATTATGTGATGCACACATATTGATTGTACAGCAATCTCTGAACTTACAGCTACAATAGTATTCATTTCCCCACACCTAAACATGAACATAACGTGTCCTTATTCAATGGTTTGTATGATATCTTACCACAAGTTATTGCTTATTTTTCATTTTCCCACGAAAGCCAGCAACACGTGTCAATTTCTGCCCCTTACATGCATACGTTCTTTTCAAAATAAACCTCCGTCTTCACAGGAAACTACTCAGGCAGTTTGAGGCAACAAAACTACTTAGTTAGGTTGAGGAAAAGATCATCGTTTGGGTTAAATTGCCGTTACAGAAGTACACAAGTTACGTGACAAAAACATTAACATAGACTTCTTGCTTCACACGAGGAACGAACAGCGGACTCCTGGCTGAAAGATCACCGTTTGTTGGACCCATCCACCTCTCCTCTCACCCACCATGTGGTCTTTTACGGTCTTTATACTTCCTCGTTCGTGATTACGTGGATAACCTACCAAATCATTTTGAGTGATATCTACAAATTGCGACAAACTTTCTTTCGTAGGTAAAGCTACGAATGCGGGATGAGACCAGCCTGAACATAAGATGTGGAATATCTTGTGTATTGTCCATTAAATTGTAATTACTTGACTTGCAACATAGCTCCATACCTGCACAATAAACTGCTGCAGGAATATGTGACTAAAACTGAAATAATTAAAGAATATGTGAACTTCATCTTCTGAAATGACATACCATACCTTTCAAGCCATTTCTTCATTTTTTTATTGAAATCCATGCTCATGAAAAATGTAATTGACCATCATTCATTTTTCTATAACACAACTAGTGCTCAATATTTTTTCAATAAAATTCTCATATGACATTTATGAGGTCCTTCATTCCTGGGAATTCCCATCCCTTATAAATGTTTCAGGTTGTGGCCTTGTTTCTCTGATACTGGATCCAAGCAACATTTGTAGGTGGTTTGAATTCCAATCGGATTTCTACAGATGCATCTCAGTCCGAATGCTTTGGCTGTTAAAATCAAATTTCAAAGTTTCTTTTGCGTCACACACAAAGTCTGCAGTGCTTCACTGTGGGGAGAGGTCTGACAATGCGAGACACGAATACACACACACACACACACACACACACACACACACACACACACACACACACACACACACTGTGTGTGAAACCGCGCCCTATACTCCTCCTCGAGCAACAACACAACCTTCAAACAGACCAGTAATTCAAAATGAAAAAAACTATTGATCGTTTTTTCGTTATGAACAGTGCTGCGGTGTCCGTTACATCCGTCCTCTGCCCTGAAAGGCCGAGCTCAGACCCGACATCATCACCTGTCACCTGTCTCGCAAGTCCCCGTTAAAGTTATCCTGACCCAACAGTACCCAACAGATCAATGCATTGGTGGGAACAGTGCTTCTGGTGTTGGAGCGTCTACATTCCGAATTGAAATGTTAAAAAGCACTATCTCTGCACGAGACGGCGGCCAAACAGAAGCACTGAGTAGTCAGAAATGATGATAAAATGTAAGTATAAAGGTAACATACGTATGTCTATATATATTATGTTCACTCAATGGCCACTTCAAAACTTGAAGCGTTAATCATCTTTGTTTATTCTCTCTCTGTGTTTGTGTGTTTCAGTCTCATCCTTTTCTTCTTGCATTTTCACCAATAATCCTTTCGATGTAGTGCACGCGTACACATGTTCCGCACCTCGACTTGACGGCGCGATTGTTTCTCAGGGCGAAATGACGGAGACCCCCATTTCTCACGCTTCTGTGTCGGAATGCCACGTAGCTACGTCGTTACTGACGCCTACGTCGCTACAACAACAACCCATGTGATGTCCCGACACACCGATCCAATCCAATCTGATCACTTGCAAATAACAGTGAAGACAGTCCGCCTTTAACGATGTGGCTGAATGAAAAACAAATGGGATTTTCCTGCAATCTGGACAGACCTCTATGATGGGCCTCTTGAGATGGAGTAGGAGGGACTTCCAGCTCCAGCGTTTTCATTTGCACTTGTATTCTTCTCATATGGGATACTATGAGAAAATGAATTTGAAAATGATTGATACAATTGATTCATCGCCCAGCTATAAAAGGAATACTGTGTTGCATTTTCTTATTTAATTTAGGCAGAATTGAGGCATCATTAACGCCTACACTCAAAGAGCTCAAATGGCTGGCAGAGGATGATGGTCTTCATGGCAACGTGTTGTTTATGGAAATTACACTAATCACTTGTCGTTAATATGGCTATGATTTATTAATGTTAAAATGCTCTCTAGTATTGCACCATTTTTTATGGTTATTTTTGCAGTGTGACGATGAAAAGGAAGCAGAGAGGGGGAGAAGAGGGAGAAGGGGGAGGGGGGGGGGGGGGGGGGGGGGGGGGGCAGAGTGGGGAGCAACGGTAGCAGAGGTGATGTGATAAAAGATTCATAGAGCAGCAGAGCCCAGGTCAGCTGGGGCCTCTGCAGCCTCTCTCACCACCAGTAGCAGCACCAGGCAAGGCATTTGTGCGTGTGTGTGTGTGTGTGTGTGTGTGTGTGTGTGTGTGTGTGTGTGTGTGTGTCAGAGAAATATAGACCAACAGAGATGCAGACAGATAAAGATGGATTCTAATCAGAGAATCTGTTTATTCCTGCAGCGAGATGGATTGATCAGCCTTAACACTTTAAACTTTAAGCCTTAATGTGTGTATGCGCCTGAGTCTGCTTTGAAAACATCCATAATGTCTGAATACTCAAATTATATATCACCGCTCCGTGACCCCAAAAGCCTCTGTATGAACATCCTATACTGCTCGCTGTGTGTGTGCTGAATGGAAATGCCAAAAGTTGCACGTGGGTTGGCACAGATAAGAGCATGTGACAACACTCCCCACCTTTAGCCCATAAAGCAGTGAGTCTGATAGTGCCAATGAATATGTTACCAAGACTGTGAGATTAAGAGGGACAGGCAGAGCGTTCCATATCAAATCAGGTGGAAACCATTTCCACCTCTGCCATATATTTATCATCCCATGTCATGAGTTTTTTTTTTTTCCCTGTTCTCTCCTGCTCCCTCACAACGTCAAAACAACACCTTTTGGCATCTATTGGATTTCATATATATTACTCTTTTTTTTGGTTCACTCTCTAGAGAGTCGCATAGATTTTGAGTAGGGAGTGAAATGAGTGATTGTGTGATAAGTTGGGTGTGATTCATAATGAGGTGTTCCAGTGCCCAAGTGCAAAAAATAAGTTTCATTATTCTAACTTCCCCCCCCATGGATTCTGTAATGAAGATGTATTGCTGGCATTACCTCCTCTCTCTGATTTGACGCTGGCATAAGCAGCCATATTGAATTTTGTTTTCATTTCTTTTCTCTCCTGGCGGTATTTATGGGGGAAAATGTGCTTTACCGGTGCTGAATTCTCCTTGGCGTTATTTTTAGGACGACAAACCGAGGGTTGATGGCAAGCAGGAAACAAAGTCACAGGATTTGTTGTTGCCATTTTTCCCGGAGGAAGAATCAGGCTCCTCGTACTGCTGCACAGCTTGGAGGAAAGTTAAGTTTGACACATTTTGATTAGAGGGAGCTTGAATACTGCTGACACTACATCAAAATCTGTATCAAAATGTTTCAAAATGTGCCTTTTTTTTAAGTGGGGGTTGTTGTAGATACAGAATACCAGAAATAGAATTTATGGTAAATCAACACTTTTTTGAAGTGTATTAAAGAACAGTTGTGTGTACTTGAATTAATTTGCGTGTGTGTTCCCGTGAGCGTGTGCAAATTTACATCTCCCCTGGCCATGATCAAATATCCATAATGCAGGTGTTGTGCTGTCACTTTTGATTATTTTGAGGGTTCCTAATGCTGCCTGAAGCCTTGTGTGTCTTCACCATCGCTCTGGTTCTCCTGCTCCCACTCATTCTTTCTCTTCATTATTTCGCAAATGGTAAACATTTCATAGTGGATCTGACAGCGCTCATGTTATTCCAGTCTTACTTGCTGGAGTAAAGCAAGGAGAGACGATGTAGAGAGGAGAACTTGGTGTCGTCTTGTGGTGGAGTGAAAGGATTTGAATTTTTGGGCTGAGTAATACGAGGGGAACATTGACACACACACACACACACACACACACACACACACACACACACACACACACACTACCACACAAGCGCAGGCAGACGATGCTTAATCATCGCGGCCACATTGGCTGTATATAGTTCTGGTACAGGCCTTTAAAAGGATTGCTTCTCTAGACATCGGGCGGCTGGACGGCCAAATGAAAGAGAGTATATGAATTGTTAGAGATTTACAAGACAATGTTATTGGAATGAAGCTTGGGGCAGTTCATTGACAGAAATGTACCGACTGGGACTAACACTGAGGCGCTGCTGAAGAAAGACCTGGCATTTCACAAGTTCAGAAACACTGCTTTTGTGTATTGTGTATATATCTAGTGATATTTTGGAATAGGATTATTGATTATAATTTTTTTTTTTGTACTTCACATTTTGTGTGGTTAGCTGTAAACTACATAGGGCTACAACTAATGATACTGACAGATTATTATCATCAACCTAAACATGTAAACCACCAGATGCTCCGTGTCTTCACACCTTGGTTTTACCAATTTAATGAAACAAACATGATATATCATGTTAATTAGTGAACTTTAGAGAAGCTGGGAGGGGGATTTCATTCAGCGCTAGGCTTGCTGTTTGCTAATGTTTCTAGTCCTCGTGCTAAGCTAAGTTTACCAGCTGCTGTTTCATCTACACATGAGAGTGGTACCAATCTTCCAGAGATCCTCTCATCTCATTTGTTGCAAGTCTAGGTCAAGTTTCCCCCAAAAAACAAGTAACCAAATACCACAATTTAAACCGAATACCTACTAAATAAACAAATAAACCAATAGACTAATACAATATAAAGGCCTAATGCATTTAAAGGTTTACATTTGCTTTCCAAATCTTGGGTGAACCTGTGATTGAAAGTAACACATTTTAAAATATATGTACAATTTAATGCTTTGGCATGAATCTATACAGCATGCTCTGTAGGCCTTTAGGGGAAAGTAAAAAGCAACATGTTCACACCAACAAGTAAGGATCAGATGCACATGCAAGCACCCTTTTAATTTGCTGCGCTATTGAGACAGAAATTACAGGTTTATAGGTAAGTTTGACAGTGAATAGAAGAATAACGACTGTAGCATGTTTCCCCTGTAAAATAGAATCATACTGTCCTCTAGATGAGTCGAAGGTAATTACTCTTCATGAGTCAGAAAAAAAACCCACTTTGATATTGATTACTCTCATATTTCATTTTCATCTTATGAGAAATCTCGAGAGGGAGGGAGTAAAATATGCTGGCAGATGAGCAGTGCGTCTTGAGCAGAATGTTTTTCCCTGCAGGCTTTGAGGTAATAGATCCCTGCTGCAATGATTAGTGGAAAGGACTTGGCCTTATGGCAATTTTCACAGTTATGCACACACACACTCAAACTTAGAAGTGCACCCACAACTAAAAAAATAAATCTGAGGATGCTTCAGACGAGAGTGACAACCTTTTCAGTCTGTGCATCTTACCTCTTTCTGGAAACTGAATCGGTGACACTAATCTCGGGTGCCCTGCCCATCTTGAAACTGTGGTGATTGTATACATCTTCTGTGCTGCCGTGTGTGTGTGTGTGTGTGTGTGTGTGTGTGTGTGTGTGAAGCATTTTTGCAACAACAGCCATATTTGAAAATCGTCTGCTGTCATGTCGACAACTTTGTTTACTTTTAGAATCAGATTTATTGGCCAAGCGTGTAAACACATCCGAAAAATATGACTGTTTTTGTTTTCTTTCAATGAACTTACACACTGATACACATACAGCAGAACAACAACACTTAACAAAGTCAAATCAATTTTATGAATTCATCCCTATATCACAAATCAAAAAAATGTGACTGTACAGCAAACGATCCTTGGACCCAAATCTTTCACTTTGTAGAGAGGGTGAGACGAGTTATCCAAGATTGATATTGTTACTCGTCCTTCTCTCCGTCGCTGCCTCCACACTGTCGAGTTCTAACTTGATGACCTAGCTGGCCTTCCTTAACAGCTCACTAAGACTGCTGACCTGCAAGCCTTGATGCGACCACCACACTATACCACCACAAAGAACAGAGCACTGGCTACAGACTGATCTGAAGGATCTCAGTCTCTTCAGGAGAAACAATCTGCTCTGTCCTTTACTGAAGAGGGCTTCAGTGTTGTGGGTCCAGTCAAGATTTTTATTGATTTGGACCCCAAGGTACTTGTACGAGAACATCCTGTTCACGACCTCTCCCTGCGGCTGACAACCAGGACAGAGGGTTTCTTGTTCTTTTGGTTGTCTACAAGCTCATTGTTAATTCTGATATTGAGCTTCAGGTCATTGTTGTTATACCGTGTGACAAAGCTATCTATTAGTCCTCTGTACTCCTATAAAAACAGTCTCTAAATGACGGCAGCATGCATGTTTCTGTCTGGAAATGGATTCACTAGATTCATACATGTCAATTTAGGGAAAACCTTGCCAGATACATTTAATATCTTGTATTGAATTCCTTCATAGTCTTCCCTACTATGTTACTTGACAACCGTGAGGTGATAATTCTAGTTATGGCTACACTCTAATATTGCGTCTTTAATAAACACTTTTTTTGTTCTTGGCCTAGTCGTAACCTCTTCCTTCTACAAATGTGAATTTGTTATGAATTTATGCAACTTTTTTTTGCTCCATTCCTCTATATTTAACTGTTATGGTGTGTGAGTTAGGCTAATGGTTTTAAGATCTCCTCTTCAATACTTCCACACAGAAACTAAAAAGTGACTCCAATGACCTACAGTTGAAGATTAATGTGACTATGTATGAATGCATGACCCTCCTCCCAATATATCTTTCTTTTCCTTCTTATTGGCATGTTGATATCATTATTATAAAAAAAAAGCTAATATAAAACATTCAGACATTTTTGAAAAGTGTTGTTTTCCACAAATTGAGTTAAGACTGAAAGGGACTTGGAGTAAAGTCCATGGGCAGGGATTAGTGGCATGTCTGATCCTCAAACCCAAATCTCTGCAGTATTACCAACACAAGTGACCTTTACCACAAGTACTTTCCCATTAGTCGTGTTATAACTGGCGTTTAAAACATTTACACTGAATGACATTCTGGAAATGTCATGTCACTCAAGATTTCCAAGCGTTAACTTTAATCATAGTAATACATTTTATTTGGACAGCACATTGTTGCCTCACAGGTTTTAAGGTTTGATTCAATACAGATAGTAATGTATGACACCTACAGAAGCAGAGTCAGAAGCAGAATATAAATCTAAGTCATGAGAATGACTCCAAATATAATCTTTATTCTCATTCTTTCTGCTCAGTAATAGCAATTGCCTAAATCTGGCACATCATCACAGGATGGTGATGTTAATGTGTTTTGTATGGGGCCATTGGGAGAAGGGTTGTGTAACTTTATCTCTATCTGTGTGTGCGCGTGTGTGTGTGTGTGTGTGTGTGTGTGCGTGTGTGTGTGTGTGTGTGTGTGTGTGTGTGTGTGTGTGATCGGTTTTGTAAATGTGTAAAATAAACTCGAAATCTGCACTGGGATTTGTGAATGTGTAGAGGAATCTGCAAATATGTATTCACAATCTGTGTGCGTAATCTGATTAGTAAATACTGTATTCAGATTTAATATGTACACAAATGCATAGATGCTTTTGCTACACTTCTGCCGTGGCATAGATCTAGTATAGATCTGCACATGTGTGTGGAGATTTTTCTCTACCATCTCTGTCTGTACCTCAGTAGCAATGCAGCTACATACCACCAGTTGGCGGTAGCACCTAGTGATTTAAAGGGAGATAGTCATACTGTATATACTTGGATGCCGCATTGTACACCAGCCAGGTTTTATGTTTTATTGTCTGTCATGCTGATGTAAGTAGGCTTTTAAAATACTTTATGTTGGGACACTTCTGTTCTAGTCTCAGCTAGCTGGTTAGCTTTGTACATCTTCACTCTCCCGTGATTCCTGTTTCCCCTGTTCTCGAGCGGTGTAACTGCAGGGTGTAACTAGTCGGCTCTCTCCTCTCCTCCTCTTTCAGTTTCCACGGTGCAACTACGCCTCTCTCTTTTCTTGGCAGCAGTGAAGTAGCCTCGTATCCTGCCTGTCGCACACTGAGCTTGCATTTTGAGTCACGGTGCCCAGTGATTTTAAGCGTGACATTGCTGGGCTGCGTATTATACTTAATCGCCACATTGGCTTTATCGCTGCTGTTAGACGCTCAAGAGATGAGTGTGTTTTTTTAGTGATGTATTGTGTTAAGCAGCGATTATAGCCTAACTATTGAGATTTTGATTAACTACGCATAGATCATAAACCATTGAATATAACAACAACTTGTTGAAATCGGTTGAGAAGTGCTTTTATCCAGAAAGACTGCAGTTCCTCTGTTTACTTGTCTTAGCCAGTCTTCTTCGGTCCTCTGGGTGCTACCACCGACTGGTGTGTTGGCTATTGCTACCGAGGCACAGTGCTGACAGAGTGGTTCAGACAAATCTTGCCATGCATTTGCAAATTTCCACACACATTTTTAAATCTCTGCCAGGGCAGAAGTGGAGCAAAAGTAAAAAAAAAATGGACAGGCAGTTGAGAGGCCTGCTGAGTTGTAACTAACGATTTGTCTGTATTTCCAGCTCTTAAAACAAAATATTTTTCTCAGCCAATATATTTATGTACACATTTACAGATGTGTCACTTGCAAATCTGAATACAGATTTGGAGATTGTTTTACACATTTACAAATCGGATTATGCACACACAGATTGAGATCCAGTCTCCACGCACATTTACAAATAGTTTTGCTACAAAAATGGCCCAACAGTTTTGTCCTTGTTGAACACATAAAGTCAAAGAGTTTATCTGGATTATGTCGAAGGAAAATGTAGATGGCTTGATATAAAAGAAAATTAAGTATTTGAATACTTTGCGGCTAACGTCACAAACTATTTCCTGGAACTGATTCCAAAAGAACAATCACCAGAAAGTGTCCAACTGCTGACAGAGGAGATGAAATATCCAGATGTGAAGTAAGTACTCATTACAAACCCCCAGTTACAAAATGCTTTGTAGTTGTGATTGAAGGATTTGGCTGCACACTTATAAAAACCCATGTTTTTCAATGAGACACTTGTAATCAAATGAGTTCCATGATTATTCTGCCACAAAACAACCAGGGAAGATAATACCATGTGGGGTTGCTCCTTCTCTTTTTCTTGCCATCTCCATTTCCCTCTCTTATCGGTCTCTATTCTCTTCAATCCTTTTTCTCATTTTGCCTTTCAACATGAGCATCTCATAATGTCTCCAGCTAATCTCTGATTCATGTTCCTCTTTCCTGTTCATCTCTCTGCAGCCCTCTGCCCTCTCCCTTTCCCTCTTCCTATCTCGTCTTCCATTCATCATTAATTCATGTGATGCAGTGCAGCAGAGCTTCAGTGAGTGATACACTTCAACCATAACAAACAAGCCCAAATCTCTCCACTCAGCAGGAATGATATGCATCGACAAGGACCGAGAAGGGGGGAGAGTGAGATGGGGATAAAAATGTGTTTATCAATTTTATTTTTTTTTACTCACAAACTTTTTCCTTTTTCATCAGAACTTGTTTTGATGTTTAGATGAAGTGGAATTCTAATTACATTTGATTTTTCCAGAGCTAGAAAGAATATTCAAATGTCTTACTGAGTTCCACAAGGCTGAAAATCACTACTGCTAATGCACTTAGTGCTTTGCACTTTTTTATTTCGCATGAATCATCAAAGTTCAGAGTTGTCCCCATCTACTCTAAAACGCTTTTCATGTCTAAAACCTACAGCTTAATTCATAAGAACTAAATACTCTGCAAATGACAAACAGCTGAAAATAAATTTGATACAAATATTAAAATACAATAATGATTAAGTATAAAAACATGGTATATTTAGTAATAATAAATAAAACCTGCAGCTACAGTTGAACCTGAAAAACATGTTTTCTTTTCCCTATTTACATGAATCATCCTTTTTTTTCATGGCAACCAGCATGCCCTTTAGTTTTCTGAATTAAGGAAACATTTAAAATGCTCGTAACATCGATATGTCTACACACATACACGGTACATTCGGAGCAGCTTTCCCAGATTTGTGATTAGCAGCTAATGTAAAATTACAGCTCCAATGAAATGCCCTAATTCTAGTCTATTTGCTGATAACTGCCTCATCAGCTTCTCACATCCTCTCCCAACGCCCCAACTCTCATTTTGGGTCTCAGATTTGTTCAAAAACAATGTCGAAAGTTGGGCCTGACTGGAACAGCCCGGGTACTCGTGGTCCTCTGATGGAGGCTTGTCCTTGAAGTTGTCCAGCCTTCCAGGACATTGAGCAGATTTCATCCCCAGGGGAGAGCACCGCCTCTGAGCACTTTCTGCTGGCTCCTGTCCCCCCTCTGTGGACAGACCACTTCTGGCAGGCTGTTTGTCAAAATGCCACAATATTGAGTGTGCCTATAGGAATTTATTCATCCAAGTCGAGTGCCACGTTATACTCGCGGATTAGTCTGTTGGATTTGTGAGTGCGTCTGCACATGTCTGCTTTGTTTGTTTATTTTTCTTGTAGCGTTCTAAAGTAAAAGTGCTGTTTCTGTCTGCGTCGTGCTCACACGGAGCCCTTTGCATCTTGTTCGAGCAGTCACCAAAAGGATTTACTTTCTATGCTGCCCTGATTTACCATCTACAGCCACCTTAGGTATAGCAAATCCTGCTGCCCACAGCTGTTAATATTGCATGTCATTTTTTTATAACATTACCCCACCTTACCCCAGGCTCACGCTCTGGAGAATACAGAAGCCGGACTTTAGAATAGCCCTTCCACACGCAACCCATTAGAGACAGTGTTTGACTGATTGCAAAAGTATTGCTTTTGGATGTGGCTGCACCTTTTTTTTGTCATTGTTTTCAACTTTGACTTTAAATATAATTGGGGGCAAGTGGGAATCCCTACTGCACTCCACTGCAGTGTGTGTTTTAGGCTATTATGTTATTTGGTGCTGTCATTCACTCTCAGTTGGACTTTTCTAAAGTGCATCATGGCCCTGAACGGTGCCATTCAAAGGAAATGATATCAGCCCATGGGTGGATGTGGCAATGTGTTCCTGTTGAGTAAGTTTGACTGCAATCTTGTTCATGGAATACAACATTTTAGGGAAATGGGCTTACTTGCTTTCCTGTTGAGAGTTAGTTTAGCGTTCTAAGATCTGAATGGGAAATATGAATGTAAAATGGACTTGCATTTGTACAGCGCCTCTGTAGCTTCCGGCCACTCAAAGTGCTTTGCACTACATCAACACTCAACCATTCACACATTCATACACTGATGGGAGGACCTGCCCATCAGTCTAAAAATACATAATCATATGTATCAGACTGACAGTCACGATTGAGATGCATTTCATAGTTAATGCTTTGCAGTTCTTTAATGGGTTAGAGTAAGACTGCAGTTGTTGTTTGAAGCACTGGCACACGTTTAAAGGAATGTTCTTGTAGATTAAGACGCACTGATCGATCGGCTGTCGATCGAAACCGGCCAGTTTTCAGCTGACCTGCGATGACGGGTGACCGGGCGATCACTCTTTTATTTCTGTTTCTTTGGCCTATCACATTCACACACGCATGACATATCGGTGTGCAGTTCTTCAGCATGAGTGAAGAAGACATAAAGTTCTCAATATTCCAATGGAAGAACAATCTTAAAACATCTGAAACAACTTAATCAGACACTCAGTTTATTGTAATCATTTCCATGCTGCTCTGAGTAGTAGCAGTAAACGGCTAGATTTTTCTTTTTAAATAAACAAGTTTTTAAAAAGAAAAGAAATAAAAAAACTCAGACTTTAAAAAAAATCAGGAATCAGAATCCGTTATGAAATTTGCAATTGGTGCATCTCTAAATGTGGATATATATTTTAACTGTGCTGAATGTGTTGAACTTCTCTGTGAGGTGAGAACCTTTTTGCAGTGATACTCGGCCAAAGGAAATTACCTTGGGGCTGGATTTAGTTGTCATTTAGCATTCATGAAAAGTAAGCTGCTTTTCCTACTGAAATGGCCTCCAGGCCAAATGGAGAACTTCATCTGAACTTTGTTTAAAATAATGCTAAGCTCATCATTAGCTAAATACTGGCAAGAAAGATGAGGGAGTTCGAGTTGTGGGCTGACCCACTATCTTTAAAGCATTTGTCTTCAGGTCCATTTAATACTCTTAGGATCGTTAATGGGAACTTGCCAATTGGAAAGTGTGCCCTAACAACTCCATTAGTCTTCTTTCACTTTTTTGTTTGTTCCTAAACACACATATTTTTAGATAGCAATTTGCCTAATCGCCCGTAAACAATCTTTGTCCTGTCCCTTAGGAGGGTTGGACCCTACGCAGTGTGTTTGAACACTTATTGTTATGGCGTAGCTCCAAAAAGAAATGCTCAATTATCCAATCCGCACTTTACCCCTCCTCCCTCTGTTGTATCTCTTCTTTTTATCCTTTTTCAAACAGCATGCACACACGCACTCCCCCATCCCATCCTCTTACTCCCCCTTCTCAACATGGTATTCAGTGCTGCATTACACTTGCAAATAATCACGTTATTGCCAAAGACACCCTCTGATAAACGGAGCATGTGTGCATGTCAATGAATTTGCGCATAAACAATGCATTATTATTTTAATGAAGATATGTCACTGTTGCTTAAGTGTCTGTTTGTCTTTTTACAAAAAGCATTTAATTTGCCACAACAGTGCCACTATGGCCAGTGACAGAATAATTGAATGAGATATAAATAATGAACAAATATAAATGCATTAAAAAGATCCTTCTGTGGAGAATTTTTTTTTGCAGCTGGATTAGTCAGAACTATTTTGATTGAAGGGAAACTGTGGGTTATGGCAATTAGTATTAACAGTCGAACAACTTTCACCGAATTATTTTCAAAGTTTTTTTTTGCTGCTCTGTGCAAGGCCTGTGATGCCCCCGATTTAATCACCCATCACACATCCACAATGCTAATGAGCAACAAGCCGGCTAAATCTAAATTCTACTGCAGTCAAGTTTGGCCAATGACACATGAGAAAGAAAGAACGTGTAATGGTGGGCTAAGAGTCATATACAAGTTGTGGCAACTAATTAGCCACTAATTACTATGCAGAAGTAGATGCGATTCATATACAGTCATGTGAAGTACACAAGTATTTATAGTGATTACACTATATGTTACAGTTTTATACTTTAATACTGATGCTGTTAATTTGTTAGTTAATGGTGTTTTTATGTCTCATGTTGTGCACTACAACCATAACAACTACATTATGGGTCAAATTTGACAAAACGGTCAATACAATTATTACAGTTTTACAATAAACACTTTTCTTTATCCAGCCATATGCATAGAAAAGAAACATGGCTTTTCTTTATATAAGGCATATCTAATTTGCTCCTTATCATAAAGTTGACATACTTTTTAAATCCACATGTTGCATGAAGGAGAGTCTGATTTCAACCACCCAACTGTAATACATAAAAGAGAATCGCTGTAATACTGTGTTTTGGCTCCTGAAAATTATACATGATCGACTGTGTGTGCTATGAGTAAAGGTCAAAAACATTTAACTTAATATTTAACAAAACATCTAACTGAAATGCTCCAACACCAACTATACTAAACAAACATTCCTACTCCTTTCATTTGCAATAAAATCTGTCTGGAAGAGTGCTCAGATGTCACAAAATGAATCCAGGTCAAGTCTCAAGCGCACATTATAGTAACCAGTGCAAGGACTGACAACTTTGTAAATAATGTTATGATTTTAGTGATAATTCTCTTAAGGGAACAGGACAAACTTCTAAAAAGTCAGCAAGGTCTTTTAAACTCTCAAGTCTTTTTATTACAACATCAACATCAAAGGCGTTGAAGTCATGTGTTCAGTGGCACAGCAAGACATGCATTGTTTTGGGAACTTGTAAAGACTTTTATTTGCTTTGGTTTTCAACACTGCAAATGTTGAAATTATCTATTTTGTAACCCTGAGGCTTCCAAAAAAAGGTTTGTTTTCGCAACTCTGTGAAAGACACTGAACTCTAACAGGAAGTAAAGCAGGGTTGACCTGGCAATCAATCAATCTTGAGCTTGACCGAGCTTATTCTACGTCTCAGGTCAACCCTTTCACACTGACAGTTGATCTCACATATTTTTTGGGTCAGTAGTGAAGTGTGAAGTGTGTGTGTGTGTGTGTGTGTGTGTACACAACAGGGAAGAACTTGATCAGTCTGTGTGAAAGCTATAGTGACAGAAATGGGTGAAAATGAACCATGCATCTGTAGCAGACGGCCATTGTTGCATGTCTTCTCATTCAGTCACCTGTTAGTTTCTACTGTAACTGCCAATCTGATAAAATTATAAAACATGCTAAAACAATACACACTGTAATAAGCACATAAACAAAACTGAAAAAGTACTGTTAAGAATTGAGAAATCTTATTTAAATAAATGTACTTATAAGAGGATCGAGGGCTGTTACTGAATTGTTGGATATCCCAAACTAAAATGTTTTACGAGTGCATCGCTTGAAGAAAAGAAAAAAGAAAATAAAGAAAAGTTGGCAGGGGTTAAATATATCTGAAGTTTCTGTGACATTGGTTGTGTTTGGAGACTTTAGCTGTTGCTACCTCTTTATCATCAGCATCACACAAAGTCCTCAGTGTACCTGGATGAAGCAGGGAATCAAAACCTGAAAGCACCCTCAGATAAAGAGCTCGAGGCAGCGGGGGGAGGCGGCTCAGGATTGAACAGAGATTTTTATTCTTTGCAGGCAAGACGACCAATCTCAGAATGATTCTGTGTCGAATAGCATTGCCGTTGCAATGGCTTAGTGTGTATTTGTGTTCGCATGGTTGCTTTTTTCCTACATATTCAGAGCACAGTATGACAGCTTATGATATTGAGTCTATGTCTGCATGTGTGGATGAGCATATATACCGCAGGTGTGTGACATGTCAGCGCGGCCCAGTAGGTGGTGGGGGGGGGGTTGGGTCAGGAGCACAGAGGGGGAGCAGTGAGCGAGTCTTTGTGTCTCAGGTGCACTACAGGAAATGAAAAATGAAAATGAAAATGAAAAAAAAGGATTGCGAGGAGCACTTGTCATAGGAGGCGACTGCCATTTCTGATGGGAAATTAATCACGTATTGTTGCAAATTTGTCGTGTTATTCTGGTTGGGAGGCTTGGATGAGATCTGCTGTGGACTGTAAGAAGGGAAGAATGCTGATCAACTGAGAGGAAGAAAACAGACACACACACATATATATATATATATATATATATATATATATATATGCATACAAATTCTTCCAATATTGGATAATTCAAATGCATTCATATTTAAAAAAACACACAAGCTGTAATTGCTATTTATCTATTTATGTCTTGTGAAATACATACTTAACATTAATTGACTGTGCTGGCTGATATGTTTTGTGAGTGATTACATTCAATAGAAAATATTGATTTGCAAAATGCAGCAGGTCTCCAAGGGCAAGTATTTAGAGTGATGGGTTGCAGGAAACAAAGAGAAATTGATTGAGATAGACGTGTAAATTATTTCCCTAATTTAAAGGCAGCATGAAATTGAGTCATACCATCTCTTATATTTGCATACAAATTGACATTTTAACTCTTTATCTTCTGCAGCACACAAATCAAAAAAGAAATTGTGTCAGAAAAGAAAAATGTCATTAATGCATGTCTGGAAAGCTGCACACACCTGTGGAAAATCGTTGGGTATGTTCCACTTTCATTAGCAGCTAAATGTGTCCGGCACCCATCAGCTGCATGCAGGCAGCGGCAAAGTACGTCCGAATCAGTCTGATAATAGACACTTGAATAAATGGGAATGCTTATATAAGCTAAACAGCACACGGTTGAAGCTGCCCGGCTATTACTGAGGCTGTGGATTTACATTCTGCTCTGTGTCAGTTGGATATTGCTTTCCTGAGCGTGGAAGGTCAGCTCTCATTGCTTTACTAATATCCTCAGGTCCTCTTTTCATCTCTTACGGCATTCTCTTGTCCCCCCGACTGTGTGCGTAAGTGCATGCCGGGGCAGTTGCTTCGTGTGTGTATAAGTGCTCTTAACGCCTCTATATTCAGATCAATTTCATGGCTGGCTTCATCGCGGCACCACGTCTCTTTCATACATCAGCCACGTTGCAACGTAGTGGTATGAACACAGCAGTATTTGCCGACACCAGTCCACCACCATTCATTTTGGCAGGCTCTCGTATGTAGTTTTCTCCCCGTGCCTGAAGTTCATGTTTGCTGTGTTTTGACTCCTTTCATTAGCAGCTCTGGTTTAAAAATTCCCAGGAGGCAAGTGTTTGCATCTCTTGTTTTTTTCTTCCTTATTTCTTCTTCTGTTTCTCTCCCACTTCAGTTTGATGTGATCCATCCCTCAGATGACTGTCGAGGTGTTAAATATTGAGTCTTAATGTCAGAGTCTGGTTGCTTTCCCCATAGGGGGTCAAGCCTCCCCTTCACTTCCAGCTAATACTTCCAACGAAATCCGACCTCTGTGATTTAAAGAAAAAACAGAATGAGATGGAAAGCGCAAACAAGACCGATGAAAGAGGTTACAACATCTTATAACTCTTGCACTAAATGGACACATCCATTAATAATTGACACGGACGCCTTGTCCCAGCATTTTATAGTCTCTTACGTGTCACAAGGGATGACTCAATCCGCTAGTCTGAGAGAGATCAAGGACAGGGAAAAGTGTGGCACTCACTTTGATATCACCATCAACACTCATGTAGAGGAAAGTATGGAGCTCAACTGTCTGAGTCAGATAAGTCCTTTAAAGTATACAGAAAACACTGCAGCAATATGTGGTTTTAACGTTTGGGCAGGGTGACGTGGCAACCCTTCAATTTTACCCTCAAATTGGACACCCCTGACAAATGATGGTTTGTTGTGCGGTTTGAGGAGGGTCCCGATGCCCTGAACAATTAAAGATATCACTCTTGGAAGATTGGTTGGAGTTCAGGCATGTCAGAAACTTTGATTGGCTGTCATGCGGATTGAGTAGTTCCAGTCTAATTCCCCTCATGGCAAATGTCAAAAGATCTGCTATTAACTGTAGTGATCTTGATTTGATATAATTGTCGGAGTAGTGTTTGACATGTTTTGGCTAAAACTGTAGTCGTTTGACTTTGACTGAGCTGTGATATAAAACTGAACTTTGCTGCTCAACAGACGGACCGTATTCTCTGCTTCTTCTCAGACATCTGCAAGATCAACATTAAATCCCATCATTTGTAAAATAGGTTAAAAATAAATGCTCCTGCTGAAATAATCTGAATTATAATCAGCTTTATTTAATACCATAGTTTATAGCAGCTTGGTTAGAAAAAAAAAGTGTATGTCACCAAGTCATAACAGCACCACTGGAGATAAAAGGTGTCAAGCGAAAGGACAGCTGTATTAACGCCACTTCTCTAGAATATTGCTACTGGCTCCATTAGCCGGCAAACCCATTGATTTAATTTCACTTCTCATGCATGGAGTGCATCCCAAGGTCACATGTGGCTTTTGCCCTTGAAATATGCAACGGGTTTTACAGATGGGTCATGCTGAGAAGGTTTGGCGCTTTGCTTGCACGTGTTGCCTGCATAGAGAGAAGGAGAGGAAGAAGTGGTCATGGGTGATTGGTTCGGTAATTTACAGCGAGGATTGCTATATGGAACAAATTGAGTTCGAAATGTCATGTGTCATTTTCTGTGATTGCATGGCTGGAGCTGCTTTTGCTTTTCCACACATATTCTCAACCTCTCCGCCTGTTTCTGCCTCTCTCTTTCTCTCTCTGGCTTTCTTTCCCACACAAAAGCAGACCCACACACTCCCTTTTTAAATAATTGGCTGTTTAACAGTCGAGGGAAGGTTTTGTGTAATGCGTCACAATTCTTTTTAAAGGCTGCTAACCACGTAAACCTTGCAGTTGAAACCTTCTCAGAATCATCGATTGCATCAGTAAAACCTGAGCTGTGAGCCAAGAATCATGCATGTACAACATGCCTTCTTAAATGTCTAATTTCTTTTCTTTTTCTGACCTTGACCGGCGGCACGTACTTGTGCCTTCTAAACAACGGAACAATCAAAATCTTGTTTGTTCTTTTCTCCTTCAATCAGGACAGAAATATTCAGGCTAATGGGCTTTCCAGCTGCCTTTGATGAAGACATCACAGTTCCTGTTCTTGCCTTTGTTACATGTTCGTCTTCTTTGGCAAACTGAGCAGTAACATTAATTGAACGCATACAGTAGGTCCTCGAGTTTCATCAAATACACCTGGGGTGAATACAACCAAATTAAAGAAAATGTTCTGTCTATAGTCACTCGAAAGATTTGTATTTGAGTATCCAAAGTTTGTGCAGGGTGACGATCATATGCTAACATATTAAAAAGGAGCGAAACGTTGTTATTCATCTTTAATAAGCAGCTAAATGTAGTTTTAGTGTGAATATTTTAGTTTTCTTTTGCTATTTTCAGCTTGTAAAGTACATTTTGAATTAGTTTGAAGCCAGTGAGAGCCATTCCAAAAGAGGAGACAGAGCACATACATCTGATAGGATTAAATTGCTATGACTTTGGGGATTCAGTGCTTCCCCGTGTGTGTGCTCTGCAAACATGATGCCATTCACATTGGAAGGAAATGGAAAGTGCTGTAGCTGATAGGCACAACTTTGTCTTAGATCCACAGATGTAGTGAACTAAATAGCTTCCTAAAGCATAGACTGTAGTCATTTTTGCCACCATTTATACTCAGCATGGTCTCACAGCTATTGTGCAGTGGCACTGACTGCATTTCTGGTAATAATGTCAGCATCCTTATTTAGCTCCAGTTATTACTGGTAATGTAATGTCACAACAGTGTCTGCAGGTAGTGAATTATACCAGACTTCTGCTGAAATTCAAATGTTATAGTTTGAGCAAGACAATTGGAAGAAAAGCCTGGATTGAATCAAATCTATAATTGCTGAAGAAAGAAAGAAAATATAAAAAATATATATGAGTATAGCAGTCGGTCATGAATTCATCATTTTGTGCTTTCATCAGATTTTGTTCTAGTACTTTAGGTCTGGTCATGACGGCAACAATCCTCTGTTCCTTTGAAACTAAACTTCAAAGCTTCCCTGAACTCTCAGATGTGACCTCAGATCAATGTCACTCCTCATTGAAAACAATGCTTTTTTTAATCCAGCCTTTTCCCCAAATACTTCCATTCAAATGCATCATATGATGACTACCTATTATGCATCAGCTAAATGTTGAGGTGGAAATGCAATGCTGGGATGTCAACCTTGATTTAGCTGAATTTTACACAAAGGATGCATCCCTTCAGCCAAAAAGCATCCCATAATCAATAATCTGGTTTGTTGTCATCCACTTTTTCAGATGTTGAAGGGGATTTTCAAATATACCCCATGAGGCTAGACTAAAGTTAAATGACTACATATGTTGCTAGGTCATGAAACAACACTCTAAGAATATACAACACACAACATTAATTAAAAGCAGTTCTGAAAAGGTAAGTCTTGATTTGGGATTTGAACGTGGACAGATTGGTGTAGTCTCTGAGCTTTTGAGAAGGATTTTGAAGTGGATCCATTGTGGGACAAGGAGCCAGTGGAGGTTCTGGAGGAAAGGGGTGAGTGAGTATGGTAAAGGTTTGTTTAGGTGTAGGCACAAAAATGGCTTGGTCAGAATTTGAGGATTATTATGGTTTGGTTTAAAATAAGTACTTTGTTAAGGTAAGGGCAACATCGTGGTTCGGCTTAAAACAGCTACTTCTAAGCTAAAGTTAGGGGATCTTTGTCATCATGGTTGACAATAAGTTAAGGTGATTGTCGATTGGAAACGGGAAACAAACGTCACTCTCCTGCGTTAAAGTCTGATGTTTTAGCACTTGCTGAAACTAATGATGCTGTCCACCTCCACTGTCATATTTGTTCAAAAGCCACCACATGAAGGTTCCACATGAGCTCTAAAAGACCTACCTTTGTGGGCCACAAGCTTTGGAAGATTGGGTCACTGATGATCCAAATGCTTCTTTTCACAAGGGTGGTTTTATGCTTGGATTCATAGGAGAGGCTTAGATTCTATCCCACCGAGTTGCCATTGCAGTCCCTCATATAATCCTCATAGTTTACCTGATCATGATTTTGATAATATATAGGTCCATGATATTCTCTTCTTTCATCCCAGTGAAATCACTATTTCCCCTGATTTATATGATTAAACCCTTTTACCAGTTTCTCAAGTTTGCCTCTGCATTCATCACTGTAGTTGTCTTTAAAAAAAGTAAAAGCCACATTACTTAAGATACGTTGTGACAGTGAAGGAGTTGATAATGAGTATTATGTTATCAATAACCTGTTGTCCTCATATGCACATACAAATCTATAAAGAGTATAGAACTGAATAGAGGTCACTAACTCCAGTACCGGCCCAAAGGTTGACGTGACAACAAAAACACAAGCTGATTGAGTGCAAGGGTTAGCGCGGTTGGAATTAGTCTTTGACCAATCAGATTGCTTGGTTGAAACTGCACACTACACAAATCCCCTGGCAGTTTCTCTATAAATACCAAGAGAACGTCAAGGATCCTGCGTTATCCTGAGTTATTAGAAGTGCAGCACTTGAGAACAAAAACCGTGTCACGGTGTATCCAGAAATCCTGCTTTCCTAGATCACATTTCTCTCCTTCTCCCCTTTTATGGTTGTAACAAAAGAAGCATTTCTTGTCATAAGCACAGTTTGTGATGGATGGTGCAAAATAATCTCCCACATTATGAGATCCATCAAGTAGATTTAGACTTGTAAATTTCACATTTCAGCTATTTATCTGACATTACTACCACGGATGAGCTACTGCAGCAATTTCATTTCTACATCACCAATATTACCAGCAATCAACAACAGCAGAGCTACACTGCCCTAGCAATGCTACAATGATAAAACAAGAAATGGTGCCAAATTTTGAAATACGAACGTGTGAGAGGGGAGGTGATACTATGGTTCTAATGTTGCAGATAGTAAAAGTTAGTCATACATCAAGGGAGAGGCTGTTGCGATCGGTTTAACAGGGGCACATCACTGTGAGCAGCAGTGAATGATGCCGTGCTAAAGGTTAAGGGGGTACTAGATACTTGCAGAGAGCCATCACACAGTCTGAGGAAAGTTAACCTTTGCTTCTCCCTATTGATCCACCCCACCAAAGAATTCGTATTGATCTGGCCTGTGGACCCCCTGGAATCAGTGACTTTTCTGTGAACAGAGTCGGGATGCATCACGCACACACACACACACACACCCAAGCAGAATCCAATATCATAGCATGACATGATCTCTCCAGTATGCGATTATTACCCACAGAAAACGAGGAGGTGTTTCTTCTGACACGTCCTATTAGTTTTTGTGGAAGAGTAGAAGACTGCGAATGAGGTGATGCTGCTCCTGTGGGAGGCGAGACATGTGGTGCAAGCATGTGTTTCAGGGCTGACATAAGATTGACAGTATGAGTGGTTGCCTGAGCTGATGAGTGTAGGTCTTACTTTTCTTGGGGCTGATGCAACCTGTGTCACACTGTGGAACTGTGACAAAATTTGGAAAAATAAAATGAAAAATAAATCGAAGGCAAGAAAAGCTTGGTATCTCGTGTTTGCAGCTCCTGGTTTTTCTATAAAACAGTCTGTATTTCAGTTTGAGAAATTTGAGTGTCGTAGGTGTTTTTGGCTTCCGCCTATAATTAGTGTACTCTGTGGAGATTTAATGCTCAGGTGACACAAGATTCTCATTGGCCCCAAATCTCTACAGGGGGTGTTACATGCCTCTTGTGACAGGTTTTAACTGCTTTTACCCTTTCTGCTTTGCTGCTTTCAATTTGTTTGGGGCTTTTCATTTCAGATTGATTTTTTTTCAATTCAACACAAAAAAAGGAGGGTAGACTGGCAGCGCTGCCTGATAGGAAGATTTTCAGCAGCTTTTAATTGCCCTTGTAGATGCTTTACCTTTAATAGACCAAACGATTAATCAAGTAATTGAGAAAAGAAAACAATCGGCAGATTAATCCAAAAAGAAAATAATCTTAAATTGCTGCCAAATGTTTGGTTCTGAGCCGGTATTGTATTCACTAGGTTTATTGGAGATTTTTAGCCCAAAACAACTGCCTTCTGCTGCTTGACGGGCTACAAAACCAAAACAATGAGCTGAAATGTGCTAAAAAGCTCTAGAGGTGAAAAGAACTGCAGTGCTGGGTGACACTTTTCAATGGTTTTGCCCCTACGAGAAACACCTGATATTAAAAAGCATTGATCAGTGCAGCTTTTAATAGAGGATGGCATCAATAATTCAGAGGAAAACCACACCCGTTATTAAAGCGAACCTGAACACAAAAAGGCAACTGCATGCTGCCTGGTGACAAGATGAAGAACACACCCAGTTTGAATCCACCCTGCACTCCCTTCAAAGCACCACTGAAGTATTTGGCAATTTATTAGATTAATGTTATTAGTTCAACTTAATATAAAGTGTTAGGAGGACATTTGAGAGTAATCTGTTATCCAATTTCACAGGCGGTCTAAAAACGGCTTTTGGAATCTCTAGTGTCTAAATCTGCTCCTCCCTCTCGCTCTAATCTCCTCTCCTCCAGCTGGAGCCCAGGGAACAGGGGAGCTACACTGCCACTCTGAGGAGGGGCTAATCTGGGCACGAGCCGCCCAGGATCGCTGCTCTGGTCCCGGGCCAGTGCTCTTGGCTAGCTCCCTGCCCCAATCATGAGGCCCACTCTGCTGGAAGCTTGCTTCGCTGGGCAGCATGGTGACACAGTGGTAGACGGAGGGGTCAAGAGGAGAGATGAAGAGGTGGAGAATGGGTGGGAGTTGGTGAGGAAATAATAGATGGATGATGAGGAAAGGCAGGGTCGGAGAAGGAAATATATCAATCTCAGGGAACATGTGAATGGTGTTGTTCAGAGGGTAGGTAGGTGAGAGTGCTTGAAATGCAGCCGTGGACAGTCTGGATGGTGAGAGAGAAGGACAAATGGGTACAGAAGAAAGAGGTTTAGAGACAAAAAGGCTGACGGGCAACCTCTAATTTTGCTGGCTGAGATGACAACCAACACTTATATTCATTAGCTAATTCGTCCAGTCACTTGATCATTACCATTACAAAGTGAAGCTCTTGGCTGCTGTTTGGTAAATGCGCTTTGCATGCCGATGTCGGTAGTATTTAGAGAGTTGCCTTGAGAAAGTAATTTTCCCATCTATCTGTTTCTGGAATTCCAAAAAAGAATGTCTTTATTTCTTCATAAAGACATAGCAAAGAGGCGTTTTTTTCTGGCTGTAGCTACCCATGGAAGACGGTAGAGCCAGCCAATGCAGATATAGTGTATCAAAGTAAATGTCAGCCAATAACTCAGAAGGAATTGTTGTACAGAAAAGCCAAAGGTATGTTTGAGGTAGTTTGCCATTCGTTGACCACACATAGTTTGTCCACCAGAGAGCACTGACAGATGTATTTCTTAACTGTAAAATGTCCTGCAAGGTACATATCTGTGTCACAATTATTTTAAAAAACCTAATTAAAATCAGGTCAGTCGCTTTGAAAAGGGAACCCCAGGGTTTGGGTTCTGCATTAGTTGTCCTGTCAGTTGCTGAAGCTAACCTTAGCTCAGGCAGCTACAGTGGTGAGCTGTCAACAATATTATTTAGTCTTCGCCTTTTATAGGTTATATACAACATTCAGAGCATGAATGTACAGTAGCAGCAATCAACTATTTCTTAAGTAGAGCTATAGTGGAGTAATGTGAGCAGAGAAGGGAGTTGCTCTCATACTTGATTGCAATTTCTAGTATAAGAAATGTCTTCATGAGGGAATCAGACACCCGTCAGGTTTTTCAGTTTTCATTTTTTTTCTTGGCTTCTTTATTACTTGAATAATAACCTTTTTCTTCTCAAATCTCATAATGTTACACCAGATTTTGATGAATATTTAACCTTTCAGAATTATTTTTTCTCAGCTATCCAAAGCTGATACGGGATCACGGTCTAATTTATTTGAATTTTATGCTGCGAGTTGATTCAAAATTGGAAAATGGTTGAATTTGAAGTTCATTTATGAAAGGCTTTGAGGCATATATGAGGTCTGAGAGGAAATCGAATTCCATCAAATATTTGTCAGCCATGAAACAATGGTTGCGCTAACTTTAACTAAAACTTTAAACTTAAACTATTGGGGAATTCTAATTCTTATTATAGAAAAACTTCTCAGATAGTTGTATAGTATGCTGACTTTTGGGTACTGAATTATTTGCCTTTTCAAGGGGAGAGAGGAGTGGAAAGTGAAAGAAAGAAAAAGAACGCAGCGAGAGAGGGGATGCTGGAGATCTAAATAGAGAGTGAAACATTGCCTGGGCAGAGATGCAAACAGAGAGGCAGAGAAAAGAAGGGACACACAGAGAGGTGACAGAGAAACAGGAAGAAGAATGGGAGGAGGGGCTCAAACAGATGAGAAAAGTTTCTGGACAGAAATAAGAGGAGGACAGAACAAGGAAGAATAAAGAGGCGCAGATAGTGAGACATGGGCTGGGTGGAAGAAGTGGCAGTAAAAGATGGAGAATACAAACATGATCCCCCGACTGTCGGTGTGCCTCTTTGTGATAACAGAGCAAAAGCAAGGGGGTGAAAGCAAAAGGATAGACTCCCTTTCAAAGAAGAGTTATGGGAATAACTTCATTTTTTTTTTCCTTCACCAAAGCCTTCTAGATTAAGTGTTTACTCTTAGCTTCTATATGGGAAGCATGATTCAATCCCTGGTTTTTAAAGGAAAATTAATTACCCGCCCTCTACCTCAAAGGGGGGCTGCATAATGAAGGATTTTTCAGTATGTTTCGCTTAACTGGTCCTGTTTACACACACACACACACACACACACACACACACACACACACACACACACACCCACATGCATTAGGCTGGCTTTAAATGCGTCTCTGCGTGGCGGCATTATAGATTATGACAGGCACTGGCACTGTGAGCTTGGGCTGGCTGGGCAGCTGGCAGAGCTTAAAAACCTCTACAGGTGCTTGGGCAGATGCCTGTGTGTGTGTGTGTGTGTGTGTGTGTGTGTGTGTGTGTGTGCGTGCGTGCGTGCGTGCGTGCGTGCGTGCGTGCGTGCGTGCGTGCGTGCGTGCGCCTCATCGGGGTGTGAGGCAGCATGCACTTCCTGTATTACGACAAGATTGCAGGAGGCGATCTGCAGCGAGGAAGGCTCACACATTCTGCGACATGCACACACACTCTTTCATCATAATGTAGACTAATATGGTAATAAAAGCAAGCACTTCTCACAAAAACATTAGCCACGCAGAACTGAAAATACATGGCACTTAAGAGTGTGAATGTTGGTGAATACATTCCAGCAATGATCAAAAAAAAGGTACATCATTTCTGCTTTTTGCTTTTGCATTTTATTTATTTTTTGCGGGGGGGGGGGGGATTCACCACTTACGCAGCGTCGTGCTTTCCTCATGCAGTCAATAGCAAGCAGCATCTCTTGGAGTGGGTGTGAGATCAGGCAAACATGAATATCATTACGCTCCTTCACAGATGTCATTAGAGATGCTGTTACTCATCTCTGCATCAGAGAGTACATGTTAAAAACTGTAAGCTACACTCTCGTGGCCTGCATGAAAATATGAAATGCATGTTTGTGCCCGTATGAGCTTGTGTGTGTATATATATATATATATATATATATATATATATATATATACTGTGCACTCAACTGTGAAATTTAACAAGTAGTGGAAATAAGAATAGTTAATTCTATTTAAGAAGTGACTGTCTACAGTGCATTTCAATTGGGATCAGTTGGGTGGACTGAGTTGAACAGGATTCATTAACCTTTGGTCGTCCATAGCGTTCAGATGATTAACATCCTGGGAGAGATCACAAAAAGCCCATGATTTGTTTGGAAATTTAAAACAAAGGCAAACAATGGAGCAAAGGAAAACAGAGCATGCTCATGAAAACGTTGCCACAAACCTTAAAGCGATCAATACATAGATAAAAGACAGTAAAGGCTTTACTCAATGCAGTGAAATGAACTCCATTGCATTTTCAGTGTGAAAATGGTCTTGGAAAATGATTTCATCAAAAGTATTGAACTTTCCATCAAAAGATCAGATATATATATATATCTGATCTTTTGATGGAAAGTTCATACTTGAACTCGGAACCTTTAGTTGATGAAACTATTTCTACACAGAGTCCATTTAGAAGCAGCTCTATGGCTTTCAATCATATTATTATCATATCAACTGGTCAAAATCCTTTTGCATAGAAAGGTCATTCAATGCTTATGAATCAAGGTTCACTGACCAGCTTTTTATGAGATTTAGATTGCATCGATAAGGGGGCCTGCAGTATAATAAGTATAATATTTAAAACGACACTAAACGGAACATGCTTATCTTACTGACATTAAACTAGCTTGAGCAATAATTCAGTCTCTTCATTACAATCATCCTTTTATTCAATATAACATAAAATCTGTCATGTATTTAAAGTGTCATTGTGGTTCTAAAACCACCTAACTGTTTATTTTCTAACCAAAACCAATATTTTTGGCTTGTGGACGTGGCCTCAAAAGTAAACCCCTGTTGCATTATCTGACATTCAGCTCAATCCCGGTCGCCACTCATTCTTATTATCCATAATTGTTTTGATATTTTCTGAGCTTGTAGAACACAGTTCTGATTTGCACTACGCAGCACCGTCCACTGATGAAGGGCAAAGGGACTGTGAAGTCATGAATAATCCAACACTAGTTCTATTCCGTGTTCTTGTTGTATTTCGGTCGGCAGTAGTAGGCAAGAAATAGCTTTCCCCTCTGAAATGTAAAAGAAGAAAAAAGCAGTGTTACTAATTATCTGTATTTATTTAAGCAAGGGGGGACCCACTGAAGCAGGGTTGCTGAAACACTGAAAGTATCTTCACCCCATTCAGTCCTATATTTTGGTGTTTTTATTAAGGTGACACAATCCCTAGATATAGTGGCATGATTTTAGAAGGTTGAAAGAATACTAGTGAAATATAGTTTCTTGTGAGTTAACTTCCCCATATTGCTGTCCTATTAACAACGTTTACATTGCTGGTCACGCCATTGCCATGTTGGGTAACACTGAGATCAGTGTATTAAATTCTCTGTTCACAACTGCTGTGGTTATTAAAAATAGAAAATCTGTCTTCACAGGGCCATGTCAAGGTGTTAAAAATGTTTTATTCTGTTCCCAAGTTAATGAACTACGATCTCTTATTGCTCTAAATCAATCTAATTCTCACATTATCGAACGTGTAGTCTTTCTCTTTGTGAGGGTGACGATGTATGAACATATACAAGGGGCAGAACTCCAGATACAAAACGGAGGTCTCAAAATGTCAAAGTGTCAATGTAAAGACTGAACATAAGAATAACAGAACACTGAGCACTTCATAAATTGCTGTCCACTGCCTGGTTACCATTTAGAAGCAACTTTAACGGTCTACATCTTTTATTTTCCACCTTGTCATGAATCAAACCACATATAAAAAGTACAATGTTCTTTAAGGCGATGATGGTAATCTAAGCCCACATTCGAAAGGTGTTGATGGAACTGTCACTTTCTCTGATGTTTGTGACATTCCTTTCATCCGATGACATCCATGTCAGTGTGTTCATTTATTTGTATTTGTAGCTGTCATCAGTAAAGTCAGTTTGACGCACGGATTGCACAGCAGATGGTGGTGAATATTTCAGATTCTGTGCTAAACCGTGGTTTATGTGTGTGCACAGGAGTGGGCATGTGTGGCTATATATAGATTTATATTTTTATGAGAATGAATGCACGTCTGTCCTAGATATTTCATTTGCAACACAGGTGTGGAAGAGATGTATGCTAATCTCCTTGCATACAGTATTTACCAACTGGTACCAGACACAGACCTCATCTGCATGTTTTAAGCATACACCACCCTGACCCTCTCTAAGGAACCAGTAGCTACAACATTACGCAATATAAAAAGCACTAGTTTCGGTGATTAGCTTTTCTTTACAGAATACTGTAGGGATTGCATTGTGGTTAGAATAATGTTTTTCTTTCCTTTTACTACTGTTAAAGTCCTTGCTATTAGTCTTCCTCATGTTTAAATGTAAATTAAACATCACTCTTGTGGCCTGGTCCAGTTTGTTTCACGTTGACCAATCTAGTCTACACTTGACATATTAGGGTTTACTGTCAACTGGAAAAAAGCAAGGTAATTATTTATCATTAATAATTATTCTGATGTTTATTTCTTTGATTAATTGATTAACCGTTTGGTCTATAAAATGTCAGAAAATAATGAAAAATGCTTGTTTTGTCTGAAACACAAAGCTACCCACTTGCACATAAGGCAAAGAAATTCAGCAAACCTTCACAACTGAGCATTAGAACCAGGGGATGTTTGACATTTATGCTTGAAAAACAACATGATTCGTTGATCATGTATCAAAATTGTTGCGGAATATTTTTCTGTTGATCAATTAATCAATTAACCATTTAAGCTCTAAAAAAGCACTTCAGCAAATGAGTGCTGTATTGTTTGGTGCAGCTGGACTAGAGGTCAACCATTGGTGTTTATTTAAAGGCAGATATAATAACAATAGTTTGGACCAGAAAAAAGTTGATAGCCGATTAATTAGGCAATACCAATCAAGAGCTGACGGTGCTTTATATTTACAAAAGATAGCTTACATTGTGGTGTCACTATTTCACCACTAGCCAGGGGGGGTTGTGGTCTGTTGTTGGATCCCCGCAAAGGGCTGCTCATCAGGTCAATATTCATTTACACCTTCCTGACTGATGAACCTGCACAATGAGAAGTGTAGCTTCCAGAGGAGAGTCGCCACATCAACCAGAAACCAATGTAGACCGAACACATCTGATCAATATGGTCGAACTCGGAGCAGGGGTTATTTTATGTAACCATAAATGTGGTGTGATACATTATTGATTTTTTAATTTTCTCGTACTGCAGCAAAACACTGTATAGCACGCTCATCACCATCTTCATCCTTTGATTTTGTATAACTGCAACTACTGTACAAGTGGTACAAGCCAGGCTTTACTAATAGTTATATTTATTTGTGAGATATCTATTATGCATTTAATAGAAATAGCCTTTATGTAAAATGATTGCATTGCTTTTCTCTGAACCATACACACACACACACACACACTCACTCACATATATTATATCATATTTGTAAAGGAAATTCTTGAGTATTCCAATAATGGAAATTTCCTGCGATCAACTCATTTAGATTTGTTTTATCTCAATCCTATATTGCCCAAACCCTATCTTGTACACAGCACATGTTGTAAAACACTGTGTATGAATGCTGAACCAGTTAATCTGAAAAAGAAAACAACATTTATTTGGAAAAGAAATCAAAACTTTGTTATGGTATAGAATTTTCATACAGCATCGTTTTTTGCAAGACATTTTAAATCACCCAGAGATAGTCAAATGGTAGGCTTTGGTTGGAAAAAAAAAGGTGCACAGAGTCAGAGCTTCTATTCCTTCTGATAAGGTGAAATAATACCTCAAGTGACTGAATCAACAGTTGTCGTGAAGCCCAACTTGCTTTGTCCATGATCCTTTACTCTCTTGACTGGTCTGCTGTCTTTCAGTCTGACTAGAAGAGGAAAAAACTTTTGGATCTCAACCTTTGAACAGTCAGCAAAAATGTGTCAAACACAG